>NC_074688.1:25801939-26143461 GCF_029448725.1 Salvelinus fontinalis
CAGAGAAAATTGGGCTTATGGCAGGGAGGCGGTGAGCAGGGAGAGAGAGACAGAGAGAACTAGAGAGAGAAATAGAGAGAGAGAGGGATAGAATGAAAGAGAGAGAGGGGAAAGAGAGAGATGCAGCGAGATTGTAAGAGAGAGAGAGAGAGGCAGCCAAGGATGTTTTTAAATAAATCAAATAAAATGTTATTGGTCACATACACATGGTTAACAGATGTTATTGCGAGGTTACTGAAATGCTTGTGCTTCTGGTTCGCACAGTGCAGTAATATCTAACAAGTAATCTAACAATTCGACAACAACTACCTAATACACACAAATCAAATTAAAGGAATGGAATAAGAATATATACATATAAATATATGGATAAGCAATGACCAAGCGGCATAGGCAAGATGCAATAGATGGTATAAAATACAGTATATACATATGAGATGAGTAATGCAAGATATGTAAACAGTATTAAAGTGGCATTATTAAAGTGACTAGTGATCAATTTATTAACTTCTATGGCTGAAGTCCCGTTAACGGGATCGATATGACAACAGCCAGTCGAAGTGCAGGGTGCTAAATTCAAAAAACAGAAATCTCATAATTAAAATTCCTCAGACATACATGTGTCTTATATCATTTTTAAGGTAATCTTGTTGTTAATCCCACCAAAGTGTCCGATTTCAAATAGGCTTTTCAGCGAAAGCACTACAAACGATTATGTTAGGTCACCACAAAACCACAATAATCACAGCCATTTTTTCCAGCTAAAGATAGCTTCACAAAAACCAGAATAGAGATAAAATTAATCACTAACCTTCGATTATTTTCATCAGATGACACTCATAGGACTTCATGTTACACAATACATGCATGTTTTGTATGATTAAATTCATATTTATATCAAAAGATCTGAGTTTACATTGAGGCAACTAGATTCCCTAGTGGCAAAAACATCAAGTGACTTTGCATAGCCACATCGTTTCAACAGAAATACTCATAAATATAGATGATAATACAAGTTATACACATGGAATTATAGATATACCTCTCCTTAATGCAACCGCTGTGTCAGATTACAAAAAAACTTTACGGAAAAAGAAACCCACGCTATAATCTGAGACGGCGCTCAAAAGTAAAACACCACAGCCGCAAAGATGGCGTCAACATAAACAAGAAAATATATGATAAATATTCCCTTACCTTTGATGATCTACATCAGAAAGCACACCAGGAATCCCAGGTCCACAATAAATGTTTGTTTTGTTCGAAAAAATCCATTATTTATGTCCAAATACCTTCTTTTGTTAGCGTGTCTGGTTACCATATCCAAACGCTAATTCTGGTCAGCGTTATATCGGACAAAAACTTCAAAAAGTGATATTACCGGTCGAAGAAACATTTCAAACTAAGTACAGAATCAATCATTAGGATGTTTTTAACATATAGCTTCAGTAAAGTTCCAACCGGAGTATTCTTTCTTGTCTTCGTGAGCAATGGAACGTAAGTGACTTCCATGAGGAAAAAGCATGATCAGAAAATGGCTGCTTGATGGACACCTGACTGATTCTGATATCATTCTCTCCCACAACATCATAGCAGTCTCATTATAATTTCTATTGATGGTTGACAACTAGTGGAACCCCTAGGCAGTGCACAATCATTCATATCTCAAGGGGATTTCATTAGGGACTCTGGTGAATACATACAAGCTCAGATTTCTGACTTCCTGTTTTAATTTCAACTCAGGATTTTGCCTGCCAATATGAGTTCTGTTAATCTCACAGACATAATTCAAACAGTTTTAGAAACTTTAGAGTGTTTTCTATCCAATACTAATAATAATATGCAAATATTAGCAACTATGACTGAGGAGCAGGCCGTTTGATATGGGCACCTTTCATCCAAGCTACTCAATACTGCCCCTTCAGCCATAAGAAGTTAAAGTGGCCAATGATTTCAAGTCTGTATGTAGGCAGCAGCCTCTATGTTAGTGATGGCTATTTAACAGTCTGATGACCTTGAGATAGAAGCTATTTTTCAGTCTCTCGGTCCCAGCTTTGATGCACCTGTACTGACTTCGCATTCTGGATGGTAACAGGGTGAACAGGCAGTGGCTCGGGTGGTTGTTGTCCTTGATAATCTTTTTTGCCTTACTGTGTATTTGTTTTTTTATTAGGATCCCCATTAGTTGTTGCAGAAGCTACTCTTCCTGGGGTCCACACAAAACAAGAAACATGACATAATACAGAACAGCAATAGACAAGAACAGCTTCTAGCGGCTGTCGTCTTCCTCCTCGTCTGAGGAGGAGAAGTTTGAAGGATCAGAAGACCAATGCGCAGCGTGGTAATTGTTCATCTTATTTAATGGAAGTGAACAACTCAAAATACAAAAACAACAAAGTGAAAACTGAAACAGTTATATCTGGTGCAGACACACAAAGACTGAAAACAACCACCCACCAAACCCAACAGAAAACAGGCTACCTAAATATGGTTCCCAATCGGGGACAACGATTGACAGCTGCCTCTGATTGAGAACCATATCAGGCCAAACACAGAAAACCAACCCAGAAATAGAAAACATAGATTACCCACCCAACTCATGCCCTGACCAACTAAAACAAAAGACAAAACAAAGGAACTAAGGTCAGAACGTGACAGTACTCCCCCTCCCCAAGGTGCGGACTCCGGCTGCAAAACCTGAACCTATATGGGAGGGTCTGGGTGTGCATCTGTCCGCGGTGGCGGCTCTGGCGCTAGACGTGGACCCCACTCCACCATTGTCTTTGTCCGCTTCAGTGACGTCCTTTGAGCGGCGACCCTCGCCGCCGACCTTGGCCTGGGAACCCTAATAAAGAGCCCCACTGGACTGAGGAGCGCCTCTGGACTGGCGGGCGGCTCCGGACTGGCGGGCGGCTCTGGCGGCGCCGGACAGACGGGCGGCTCTGGCGGCGCCGGACAGACGGGCGGCTCTGGCGGCGCCGGACAGACGGGCGGCTCTGGCGGCGCCGGACAGACGGGCGGCTCAGGCGGCGCCGGACAGACGGGCGGCTCAGGCGGCGCCGGACAGACGGGCGGCTCAGGCGGCGCCGGACAGACGGGCGGCTCAGGCGGCGCCGGACAGACGGGCGGCTCAGGCGGCGCCGGACAGACGGGCGGCTCAGGCGGCGCCGGACAGACGGGCGGCTCTGGCGGCGCCGGACAGACGGGCGGCTCTGGCGGCGCCGGACAGACGGGCGGCTCTGGCGGCGCCGGACAGACGGGCGGCTCAGGCGGCGCCGGACAGACGGGCGGCTCAGGCGGCGCCGGACAGACGGGCGGCTCAGGCGGCGCCGGACAGACGGGCGGCTCAGGCGGCGCCGGACAGACGGGCGGCTCAGGCGGCGCCGGACAGACGGGCGGCTCAGGCGGCGCCGGACAGATGGGCGACTCAGGCGGCGCCGGACAGACGGGCGACTCAGGCGGCGCCGGACAGACGGGCGACTCAGGCGGCGCCGGACAGGCGGGCGGCTCAGGCGACGCTGGACAGACGGAAGACTGGTGCCGGTGCGTGGTGCGTGGTGCCGGAACTGGTGGTACCTAGCTGGGGACACGCACCTCTGGGCGAGTGCGGGGAACAGGAACAGGGAGTACTGGACCCTGGAGACGCACTGGATGCCTGGTGCGTGGTACCGGCACTAGTGGTACCGGGCTGAGGACACGCACCTCAGGGCGAGTGCGGGGAGGAGGAACAGGGCGTACAGGGCTCTGGAGACGCACAGGAAGCCTGGTGCGTGGTGTTGGCACTGGTGGTACTGGACTGGTGCGAGGGGCTGCCACAGGCGGACTGGTGCGTGGAGAAGGCACCGGATAGACCGGACCGTGGAGGCGCACTACAGGTCTCGAGCACCGAGCTTGCCCAACCCTACCTGGCTGAATGCTCCCCGTGCGGCGAGGTGGAATAGCCTGCACTGGGCTGTGCTGGCGAACCGGGCACACCATGCGCAGGGCTGGTGCCATGTACCGGCTTCATGGCACCTGGCTCGATGCCCACTCTAGCCCAGTAGTGGCCATGTACCGCACCGGGCTATGCCTGCCTACCGGAGACACTGTGCGCATCTCTGCATAACACGGTGCCTGCCCGGTCGCTCTCTCTCCACGGTAAGCACGGGGAGTTGGCTCAGGTCTCCTACCTGGCTTAGCCACACTCCCCCCCCCCCCCCCAAGAAATTTTTGGGGCTGTCTCTCTGACCTCCTTAATCGCCGTCCCAACTCCATTCGCCGATATCCCTCCTCGCACTGCTCCAGAGAATCCCAGGCGGGCTCCGGCATTCTCTTTGGGTTGATTGACCACCTCGTCCCATGTTGTATAGTCCAGACTTTCCTCCCGGGTCCAGGAGTCCTGCGATCACTGCTGCTGCCCATTACCACGCTGCCTGGTCCTTTTTTGGTGGGTGGTTCTGTAACGGCTGTCGTCTTCCTCCTCGTCTGAGGAGGAGAAGTTTGAAGGATCAGAGGACCAATGCGCAGCGTGGTAATTGTTCATCTTATTTAATGGAAGTGAACAACTCAAAATGCAAAAACAACAAAGTGAAAACTGAAACAGTTATATCTGGTGCAGACACACAAAGACTGAAAACAACCACCCACCAAACCCAACAGAAAACAGGCTACCTAAATATGGTTCCCAATCAGGGACAACGATTGACAGCTGCCTCTGATTGAGAACCATATCAGGCCAAACACAGAAAACCAACACAGAAATAGAAAACATAGATTACCCACCCAACTCACGCCCTGACCAACTAAAACAAAAGACAAAACAAAGGAACTAAGGTCAGAACGTGACACAGCTCAAGGACAGAACTACGTCATATTTTTTAAAGGCACACGTAGCCTACATATCAATACATACACACAAACTATCTTGGTCAAATAGGGGAGAGGTGTTGCTATATGTGTTTTTTTAAACCAGGTTTGCTATTTATTTGAGCAATATGAGATGTATGGAAGTTCCATGAAATAAGTGCTCTATATAATACTCTACGCTTTCTTGAATTTGTTATGGATTTGGGGACTGTGAAAAGACCCCTAGTGGCATGTCTGATGGGGTAATTGTGTGTGTCAGAGCTGTGCGTAAGTTGACTATGCAAACAATTTGGTATTTCCAACACGTTTGTTCTAATGTTTCTTTTAAAAAGAAGTACTGATGCAGTCAGTCTCTCCTCAACTCTTAGCCAAGAGAGACTGGCTGCATAGTATTCATATCAGCCCTCTGATTACAATGAAGAGCAAAATGTGCTGCTCTGTTCTGGGCCAGCTGCAGCTTAACTAGGTCTTTCCTTCCAGCACTGGACCACATGACTGGACAATAATCAAGATTAGACAAAACTAGAGACTGCAGAACTTGCTTTTGAGTGTGGTGTCAAAAACGCAGAGCATCTCTTTATTACGGACAGACCTCTACCCATCTTTACAACCATTGAATCTGTATGTTTTGACGATGACAGTTTACAATCTAAGGTAACGCCAAGTAATTTAGTCTCCACAACTTGTTCAACAGCCACACCATTCATTACCAGATTCAGCTGAAGTCTAGCACTTAAGGAATGATTTGTACCAAAACAGACTGCAACTCTTTGTTAAAGCATGTAATAGAGATGGAATGTCAGATCTCTAAAGAACACTATGATTGCATGGTATGCTTCAGCACACTATTGAAAACTGAATAGTTTGAGGCTGGGTACTTTGGAATACATAGATTTAACTCACCAGGACCAGGGAGACAGAGAGGACACCCTGTGGCCTTGTAACAATGCAACAATGTATTAGACAGGACTGCCCCTCACCCAAGACCTAGGCTAACAAACATTAATTAATCGCAAACGTGTCCCAGATATAGGATAGAATGTCATACACTTTTTGAGAATACATGTGCTGACAAGAAAATGAATCTTATGGGTCCAGTCTTGCAAAGACCATGTCAATAAACAAAACATAGTAGTGGTATAGTTCTTCAAAGAAACAATAAGAAGTAGCAAACAACAGGTTAACTGATACTTATTGTAGTCCAAAGATAACCCAAGCGTGAAGTAAAGTTTCATGCTAGAGGAGGCCTGCCCATGCTGCCAATCTTTAACCTATCCTTGGTCAATCACCTGTCAATCATGTGCTGAGAGGCTGTCATTTAATCATAGCCAGTCAGGATTAGTAGGAGTGATTTATTGCTCTGAGCTGCCAGGAGGACAATGGTGTGTAAATGTAATGGTTTTTCTCTGCATTTAAATCACCTCGTAAAATCTGAAATTATATTTTGGATCATAAAAGCACTCAGATGTTACTGAGGGTTCAGGTTAGTCGTTGTACTAGCCTCAAAGTATTTTGTCCTTCTCTTCTTCCCAAAACATCTGGCCCGAGCAAACACACTCAGCCATTATCATTCATAACAGAGTACAAAAGCTTGTTCTAACCAGAGACACTCGTTTTAGCAATGTGTTTGTGAAAGAGAACACACACACACACAGCACAACAAAACAGAGAAAAACACAAGCACATCAAAGGTGTATGGATTTATTTTGGTACATTAAAATTAGCGCCTCATGAATAAACCCATCAGGAGGATCACAGCAGAACAGAACAGTGAGTGACTCAGGCTTTTGTAGAGTAGGTTCCTGTGTGAGGGCTCGGGCCCATTTGAACACACCAACAACATTCAGACCACAGGTCGTATATTCATACAGCTCTCTCCCGCTTTTTCTCTATTTCATGCACAACTGCTCCCATATCCATCAGGTGCTCTGATGCTCTGTAAACCAAAGCTTTACAGGGGAGAATAATTTAACATCCTGTATGACAAAGTAATACCAAAGGAACAGGAATGCCCAAGGAAAATGTCAGACGGAGAAATGAATCAGAGTAAAAAAGACTTGAATTTAGAGTCAGTTTAACAGCCCCTGCTTTGCAATCTAGGCCAAGTGCATCAGCACTCATGTTCAGTAGGGCACACCATAGTAAAACTTTTTACAACATAAAACTTCAATATTTGTTTTAATTGGACAACTTCAAGTAGTAGCTCCTGGTTAGAAAATAGTGTCTCCCTACTGAACACTACTTATCCCTACTTTCTCAGTGTATCAAATGTGTGATATGTGCTTTGTGATATGAAGTTAGTGCTGTCGGTGCTGTATGTGTCTATAAATTACAATCTCATATCCACATCTTGCCTGACCTTTCAGACACAGCAGCAGAAGCAGTAGCAGCACAGATCGGCCTCGACGGAGGCATGACTACCTGGTACAAAAAGCTCTCTACCCACACCAACATCTATTCTACATGCTGCAGCGCTCAGAGCACTACACACACACACATACCAACCACACACCAATCAAACAGTCCCAACCACGCAAGTAGAATAAGACACAAAAAGAAACTACATCCCCTCCAACAGGCTGAGAGGTTAACAATGTGTACCTGTACTAAAGCTGACTGATGACAACGTGCTGTATGCGGTGAGTCAGCTAGTTCAACGCAGTACAGTAACATTGTTTCACTTTAACCTGTTGGGGATGGGGGCGCTGTTTAGACAATTTATGCTAATGTGGCTAATTTTTTAAACGGCTTCCCACAAAATCCTTGATCGTACAATATGCATATTATTATTATTATTGGATAGAAAACAGTCTATAGTTTCTATAGGAGTTGAAATTTTGTCTCTAAGTGGAACAGAGCCCATTCTACAGCAATTTCCCTGACATGGAGTCAGATTTGAGAAACGTTGGCCACTTTTCTGAAGTCATTTAAACGGGCACTGTCGTTGCTATGACTATACGGACACTTCTTACGTCTTCCCCTGGATGCCTTTACGTGATGACGATTCCAACGGGCTCGATTGCTCGTTCACAGGCCCTACAAATGAAAAAAACCTTTAGCTAGCAAGTCTTTTCTTGCTGCGTAACGCGCGTGGAAGACACCGACCCTCTCCTGTTCCAAGCGTTAGTTTAGCCTGTTATATTTCTCCGGTCATCTTTTCACTCGTTATAGGAGTTACAAACATCACAAAGTAGTTAATTTAAAGCGTTTTATAGCAATTTATATCCGTTTAGTGCGATTTTGGGACATTTATTTTTGCAACGATGTGAAAAGTTGGTCACGCTTTTCAGTTCATCCCGAACGTAGTTGACATTTCCACATGGCAAGAGGACAGCTTTCCACCAAAAGACGATTTCTCCCAAGAAAGGATCCTTTGCCCAAGATACTGATGGAAGAACAGCTCAAGGTAGGACATTTTTATTATGATAAATCGTGTTTCTGTCGAAACATTTTAGTGGCTTAGGACGCCATGTTTTTTGACGTAGCTTCGCTTGGCGCAAACTGTATTGAAAAGTAAGGATAAATTAAAAAATGTAATAACGCAATTGTATTAAGAATTAAATTGTCTATCAATCCCTGTCCACCCTATATTTTTTAGTCACGTTTATGAGTATTTATGTATAAGAGTAGATCACTGTCTAAGTGGCGCAAGGACGTTTTCTTTACCAGCTTGTCTACATTTCACATTGTCTAACCATGATTTTGGTGGCTAAATATAAACATTTTCGATCAAACTGTATATGCATGTTGTAATGTGATGTTACAGGAGTGTCATCGGAAGAATTCTGAGAAGGTTAGTGAAAAAATTAATATCTTTTGGCGATGTTGACTTTTATCGCTCACTTTGGCTAGAATCAATGCTGGGCTGCTAATTGCTATGTGCTAAGCTAATATAACGATTTATTGTGTTTTCGCTGTAAGACACTTAGAAAATCTGAAATATTGTCTGTATTCACAGGATCTGTGTCTTTCGATTCGTGTATGCTGTGTATTTTTACGAAATGTTTGATGATTAGTAGTTAGGTAAACACGTTGCTCATTGTAATTATTCTAGTCCATTTGTGATGGTGGGTGCAATTGTAAACTATGCCATATACCTGAAATATGCACTTTTTTCTAACAAAACCTATCCCATACCATAAATATGTTATCAGACTGTCATCTAATGAGTTTTTTTGTTGGTTAGGGGCTATAAATATCTTAGTTTAGCCGAATTGGTGATGGCTACTGGTGTTGGTGGACAAATAAAAGATGGTGGCTTATGCTAATGTGTTTTTAGGTAATAGATGTACATCTTTACATATTGTGTCTTCCCTGTAAAACATTTTAAAAATCGGAAATGTTGACTGGATTCATAAGATCTGTGTCTTTCATTAGCTGTATTGGACTTTAATGTGTGAAAGTTAAATATTTTAAAAAAATATTTTTTTTGAATTTCGCGGCACTGGTTTTTCAGTGGGGGGGGGGGGGGAGTGCCGCTAGCGCCACGCTGATCCTAGACAGGTTAATGGCAATAGATAAAGACACTTACAGGTAGCTACACCAAATTTCCTCAGTAAATATCCTCATGGTAGAAATGGTGGACATGGTTGAAATGGTAGCTGCCTGTGTATGCTACTATGGATAAATTAATAAGCCAAGGAGATGATTGCTAATCATTACTGTAGTGTAGTGTGTTACAGTGCATTCGGAAAGTATTCAGACCCCTTCTCTTTTTCCACATTTTGTTATGTTACGCTCCCGATTGGCGCAGCGGTCCAAGGCACTGCATCTCAGTGCAAGAGGCATCACTACAATCCCTGGTTCGAATCCAGGCTGTATTGGCCTAGCGTTGTCCGGGTTTGGCCCGGGGTAGGCCGTTATTGTAAATAAGAATTTGTTCTTAAAACTTCTTGTGAATAGGGGGGCGCTGTTTTCACTTTGGAAAAAATTGTGCCCAAATGAAACGCCCTCGTACTCTGTTCTAGATCATACAATATGAATATTATTATTACCATTGGATAGAAAACACTCTGAAGTTTCTAAAACTGTTTGAATTATATCTGTGAGTAAAACAGAACTCATTTGGCAGCAAACTTCCATACAGGAAGTGAAAAATCTGAAAACGAGGCTCTGTGTCAGGGCCTGCCTATTCAACTGGCTTTTATTTATGGATCTGTATGCACTTCATACGCCTTCCACTAGATGTCAACAGGCAGTGGAAGGTTGAATGGGGTGTCTAGCTTGATGTGAGGCCGAATAAGAGCTTTTGGAGTGACAGGTCTGCCCTATCGTCAGTATTCAGCTGCGCGCCGGGGAACCTCACATTGTCTTCTGAAAAGCGTTCGGTATACACGGCGAATTGCTCCGGCTCTGATGTTATTTGATACATATGAGAAAAACATCAAAGTAAGATTTTTCAACCGAGTTTGACCAGTTTATTCAACGTTTATTGGGACTTTTGGAATTTTTCGTTCTTTGCGCCAAGAGATGATGGACACGTGCGCTCCACAATGCTAGCCAAAGTTGCTAATTCGACAGAAGAAATGGACATTCTAAAACCAAACAACGATTTATTCTGGAAATAGGACTCCTTGCACTACATTCTGATGGAAGATCAAGAAAGGTAAGAGAATATTTATGATGTTATTTCGTATTTTTGTGGTAAATGTTGGCTCCAACAAGGCGGAGAATATGTGAGCGCTGTCTCACAATACTGCATGCTGTATGTTCTACTAAAGTTATTTTTAAAAATCTAACACAGCGGTTGCATTAAGAACCAGTGTATCTTTCATTTGCTGTATAACATGTATTTTTTAGTCAAGTTTATGATGAGTTCTTTGATTAGATTAGGTGACTGTCCAAAATATCTCCGGAGATTTTGGTGAATTGTTGCTACGTATTCACAATGTATAACCACGATTTGCAGCTCTAAATATGCACATTTTCAAACAAAACATACATGTATTATATAACATGATGTTATAAGACTGTCATCTGATGAAGTTGTCCAAAGGTTAGTGATTCATTTTATCTCTATTTGTCGGTTTTGTGAAAGCTATCTTTACGGTGAATAAATGGTGTTGTGTGTTTGGCTATTGTGGTGAGCTAATAGAAATATATATTGTGTTTTCGCTGTAAAACACTTAAAAAATCGGAAATATTGGCTGGATTCACAAGATGTTTGTCTTTCATTTGCTGTACACCATGTATTTTTCATAAATGTTTTATGATGAGTATTTATGTATTTCACGTTGCTCTCTGTAATTATTCTGGCTGCTTTGGTGCTATTTGTGATGGTGGCTGCAATGTAAAACCACGATTTATACCTCAAATATGCACATTTTCGAACAAAACATAAATGTAGTGTATAACATGATGTTATAAGACTGTCATCTGATGAAGTTGTTCAAGGTTAGTGATTAATTTTATCTCTATTTGTGGGTTTTGTGAAAGCTACCTATGCGGTGGAAACATGGTGAAAACATGCCGTTGTGTGTTTGGCTATTGTGGTTAGCTAATATAAATACATATTGTGTTTTCGCTGTAAAACATTTTAAAAATCGGAAATGATGGCTGGATTCAATTGTAAAAATAGTTACATATCTTGAACATTTTGGAATGATTTCAACAATGGACAATTGAAACAAATACCAAAAGATAGTTTTGGGGTGGAATTTTCCTTTAATGTGGCATCATTGTATTAAAACTTCTTCTCAATAGGGGGTGCTGTTTGCACTTTGTAATAATTTCGTTCCCAAATTAAACTGCCTCGTACTCAATTCTTGCTCGTACAATATGCATATTATTATTACTATTGGATAGAAAACACTCTCTAGTTTCTAAAACCGTTTGAATTATATCTGTGAGTAAAACAGAACTCGATTTGGAGCCTTTTTCCTATGTGGATGTGAGAATGCAGAATTCTGCAAGCTGTTCCCAGGTCAGTTTATTAATTTGCCTGTCTTCTATTGGTTGAGATGCACTGCATACGCCTTCCCCTGGATGTCAGCGAATAGTGAGACTTGAAATGGAGTCTCTAGGCAGATCTGAGAGATTATAAATGGCTTGGGAAGGAAAGGTCCGGTCTTTGCTCTCTTCGCTCTGACGCAGGAAGGACCTTGGCATATCGTACTAGAAAGCTCCGGTTATAGCTCTTAGATATATCCGGCTGTGTTTTTATTTGATATAGGCGTTAAAGACATCATAATGTTGTTATTTTAAACCGAGTTATATCAGTTTATGTCAGTATATTGCGATTTTCGGGTATTTATTTGTGTTACGTTCTAGGGGGTTGGGTATGTCTGGCCCACATGGCTAATGTTTACTGCTAATTGCAACGTTGAAGACTACATTCTACAACCGAGCAACGATTCTTTTGGACAAAGGACACCTTTCCCAAGATTCTGATGGAAGCACATCAAAAAGTAAGAACTATTTATGCTGTTAATTCGTTGTTCCTTTGAAAAATGTAAAATGCATAATCCGCCATTAATTTCAGTGCGGTCTCGCTTTAACGCACGCTGTATGTTGTAGTAACGTTAATTTAAAAAATGTAACACAGCGATTGCATTAAGAACTAATGTATCTTTCATTTGCTGTCCAACCTGTATTTTTTAGTCAAGTTTATGATTAGTTATCGATTAGAATAGGTGCCTCTCCCAAGATTTCTCCCGACATTTTGTTGGCAGCTTGGCTACTTTTCTCATTGTATAACCACGATTTGTGCCGCTAAATATGCACATTTTCGAACAAACTCTATATGTATTGTGTAATATGATGTTATAGGACTGTCATCTGAAGAATTTTGAGCAGGTCAGTGAAAAAATGTATGTCTTTTGGTGGTTTATACGTTATCGCTATTTTTGGCTTGAATCAATGCTGTTGTGTGGTTTGCTATTGTGGTAAGCTAATATAACGCTATATTGTGTTTTCGCTGTAAAACACTTAAAAAATCTGAAATATTGGCTGGATTCACAAGATCTTTGTCTTTCATTTGCTGTACGCTGTGTATTTTTCAGAAATCTTTTATGATGAGTATTTAGGTAATACACGATGGTCTCTGTAGTTATTCTAGTTGCTTTGGTGAGAGTTGTAATGGTGGCTGCAATGGTAAACTATGATTTATACCTGAAATATGCACATTTTTCTAACAAAACATATGCTATACAATAAATATGTTATCAGACTGTCATCTGATGAAGTTGTTTCTTGGTTAGTGGCTATTTATATCTTTATTTGGTCGAATTTGTGATAGCTACCTATGCAGGAAAAAAATGGTGGAGTAAAAAAAAGTTGTGTCTTTTGCTAACGTGGTTAGCTAATAGATTTACATATTGTGTCTTCCCTGTAAAACATTTTAAAAATCAGAAATGATGGCTGGATTCAAAAGATGTGTATCTTTCATCTGGTGTCTTGGACTTGTGATTTAATGATATTTAGATGCTAGTATTTACTTGTGACGCTATGCTAGGCTATGCTAGTCAGCTTTTTTACTGATGGGGGTGCTCCCGGATCCGGGATTGTGTGGAAGTAGAGGTTATTACAGTATTTGTGGTCTGAGAGCAGCTAGTGTAGTTATTCCCCACTCCACTATGAGCACTGTGATGATGTTGTTGTTTCCAGCAGAGGATTGGATAATATCGATCAGGCCTGGGCTGGGTCCCACCCCCAGCCTGGCCAGTGGGGTGATTCGTTTCAGAGCAATGTACAGAACACACACACAGATAAACGCATTCATAAACACAGACTCAGCTACTTCCTCTAATTAATGCCAAGAGAGAGCAAGAGCCCATTAATCAAATTCTACTTGTGCGATAAGTGATAAGAAAATGTTGTCATAGTTTATAAAGCCAACGCTTTGTTGGTTCCAGCAACAGGGGCAAGTGGTGTTTGTAAATAAATGTTTTGACTGGTCCAACCTCTGTGATTCATGGCTCAGAATACTGTCTTACTACTTATCCCATATCTAGCCTACTATTTATCCTGCCCATATCAAACACGCAAACCCCGGCCTAAACTCAATCTCTCTCTATGACCCTCGCCAGCCAAATCCACAGTCACCGTGCCTAATCTCTATCTCCTCTCACCAGAAACAACCAAGCCCAACCCAACCCAACCAAACCAAACCAAGCCCAAACCAACCTAGCCCCAGTAGTACCAGCCCAAGCCCTGAGGAGACTCACCATCTAGCTCCTCCACAGAGATGCTGGCCAGCTGGTCACTGTCGTTGTCATCAGACAGAGAGTGACTCAGGTAGTTCCCCTTGTACAGCAGTCCTGCCGTCACATGGTGGAACGGCATCTTGTCCCTGTGAGAGAGAGAAAGGGTGGGCTGATTAGTTTAGGATCAGTGAGATCTGAATATGACAGAGAGAGAGAGAGAGAGAGAGAGAGAGAGCAATCAGGGGAGTGATAGAAAAAGCTTCTTCCACTTTCTCCAACGCACAAGTGGTTATCTCCACCCTGCTACCACGAAAATACTTTCACCTTGCCACCATACAGCGGGTGAATGCAACCATTTTGCGAGACTGTGTCTCAAAACCTAATGTATACCCGGCCCACCACTCCACCCTGCCTTTACAACCAGGTCCACCTCTACAAGGCAGCAATCTCAGCTTTTGCCAGGACCCTGAAGGACGTCACCATCCGTAGCCCCAGCACCTCACACAGGAGCAACAGAGCAATGTACACCCCGCCCAGACCAACGAGACACCCTCCCAGACCTGCAAGACCCCTCCTGAAGGCCCTGCATCGAGAGAACCCACACCAAGAGGACCTACACCCAGACCACAGCATCACCAGCCACACCCCAAACAGCTAAGACCACCCCAAGCAACCCTGGCCACAGCCTATATAGCCCCCCCCCCATTTCAGACCTAGGCCCCTTCTGCCCACCCAATGCCGCCCGTCCCTGTGGCAAGGACCTCAACATGACAGCAGGACATATGCCCAAGCCATGAGACGAGCAACAAGCCTAACCCCCACTATTACACCCGCCCAAGCCACATCCTGCAACCTAAGAGGTATGTATCAGATGTTCAACATGCTCTGCTCACACCTACTTTGATGGTCCGAGCCTAAACCACACAAAAACAACACTAGACACTATGGAACACAAAGCTTTTACTATCACATCCTGGAATATACAAGGTCTGAGGTCATCTTCCTTTGGCCTAAAGAGCAGGAACCCAGACATTGTCATCCTATAAGAAACACAGTATAAAGGAGACGGACCCACTGGGTTAGGTTACAGAGAGCTGGTAGTCCCATCCACCAAACTACCATGTGTGAAACAGGGAAGAGACGCAGGGGGTATGCTAATTTGGTATAGAGCAGACCTAACCCACTCTGTTGAATTAGTCAAAACAGGAACATTTTACATCTGGCTAGAAATTAATAAGGATATTATCTCAACAGAGAAAAAATTCCTTGTGTGCTACCTATGTCCCCCCAATAAAATCCCCATACTTTAACGATGACAGCTTCTCCATCCTAGAGGGGGAGATCAACAATTTCCAGACTCAGAGAAATGTACTAGTCTAAATACCAGAACTGGACACTAACCGGACACCCTCAGCACATAGGGGGACAAACACCTACCTGGAGGTGACAGCATTCCCTCCCCCATATGCCCCCATAGAGACAACTATGACCAACAAAATGGGTCACAGCTCCTGCAGCTCTGTCGGACGCTGGGTATGTACATAGTCAATGGTAGGCTTCGAGGGGACTACTTTGGGAGGTGCACCTATAGCCCATCTCTTGGCAGTAGTACTGTAGACTACTTTATCACTGACCTCAACCCAGTCTCTTAGAGCGTTCACAGTCAGTCCCCTATCAGATCACAGCAAAATCACACTCTAAATAAACAGAGCTATGCTCAATCATGAGGCATCAAAGCCAAAGAAAATAAATAATATTAAGAAATGCTGTAGATGGAAGGAAATTAGTGTGGTAATCTACCAAAAAACTATTAGGCAACAAGAAATTAAATCCCTTCTAGACAATTCCCTGATAAAAAGGGTTTCACTGTAAAAATGAAGGTGTAAACTTGGCAGTAGAAAACCTAAACAGTATATTTGACATCTCAGCTTCCCTATCAAATCAAAAAATGTCAAGCAGACAACCTAAGAAAATTAACAACTTTGACAAATGGATTGATGAAGAATGCAAAAACCTAAGAAAGAAATTGAGAAACCTATCCAACCAAAAACGTAGAGATCCTGAAACACCTGAGCCTACGCTTTCACTATGGTGAATCACTAAAACAATACTAAAATACACTACGGAAAAAGAAGGAACAGCACGCCAAAAATCAGCTCGATGTAATTGAAGAATCCATAGAATCTAAACATTTCGGGGAAAATTTGAAAACTCAAAACAAACAACAACATGAAGAGTTATCTATCCAAAACAGAGATGTATGGATAAACCACTTCTCCAATCTTTTTGGCTCTATAACAAAGAACAAATAGCAAAATAATATACATGATCAAATACAAATCTTAGAATGAACTTTTTAAGGACTACCAGAACCTACTGTATTCTCCAATTACATTGAATGAACTACAGGACAAAATACAAACCCTCCAACCCAAAAAGACCTGTGGGGTTGATGGTATCAATGATAAAATATACAGACCACAAATTCCAATTGGCTATACTTAAACTCTTTAACATCATCCTCAGCTCTGGCATCTTCCCCAATATTTGGAACCAAGGACTGATCACCCCTAGACAAATTTGACCACAATAACTACCGGGGGATATGCATCAACACCAACCTTGGGAAAATCCTCTGCATTATCATTAACAGCAGACTCATACATTTCCTCAGCAAAAACAATGTACTGAGCAAATGTCAAATTGTCTTTTTACCAAATTACTGTACGACAGACCACGTATTTACCCTGCACACCCTAATTGACAAACAAACAAACCAAAACAAAGGCAAACAAAGACATGCTTTGTTGATTTAAAAAAAGCTTTCGTCTCAATTTGGCTTGAGGGTCTGCTACACAAATTGATGGAAAGTGGTGTTGGGGGAAAAACATACGACATTATAAAATCCATGTACACAAACAACAAGTTTGCTGTTAAAATGGGCAAAAATCACACATTTCTTTCCACAGGGCCAGGGGGTTGAGAGAGGGATGCAGCTTAAGCCCCACCCTCTTCAACATATATATCAATGAATTGGCAAGGGCACTAGAACAGTCTGCAGCACCCGGCCTCACCCTACTAAAATCTGAAGTCAAATGTCTACTTTTTGCTGATGATCTGGTGCTTCTGTCCCCTACCAAGGAGGGCCTACATCAGCACCTAGATCTTCTGCACAGATCTTCTGCACATACCTGAGCCCTGAGAGTAAATCTCAGTAAGACAAAAGTAATGGTTTATATTATTAGTTACTATGCTGTTGCTAAGCAGTAATGTATTACGGCAGTGTTATGTTACTACACCTAAAAGAAAATGCACACGTGCACTTGTAACGATTTTCGTCGCCTGAAGAAGAGTAGTCGGACCAAAGCGCAGCGTGGTAAGTGTTCATGCTTTTTTATTAGAACAGAACACTATAACAAAATAACAAGAGAATAAATGAAACCGAAACAGTCCTGTAAGGTGCAAAATACTAAACAGAAAATAACTACCCACAGAAACCATGTGGGAAAAAGCTACCTAAGTATGGTTCCCAATCAGAGACAACGATAGACAGCTGTCCCTGATTGAGAACCATACCTGGCCAAAACAAAGAAATACAAAACATAGAAAAAAGAACATAGAATGCCCACCCAAATCACACCCTGACCAAACCAAAATAGAGACATAAAAAGCTCTCTACGGTCAGGGCGTGACAGCACTATTGGGCCGGGGCTGTACAGCACGAGAGGTTTTGACTAAGCGAAACAAACTGTACTCCCGTCTCCTGCCTGGTAATTTCTCCACAACACAAATTCTACACCCACCTAAAAGGAAGCGATTCTCAAACCTTTCATGACATAACTATCACCTACAGAGAAATTAACCTGGAGAAGAGCCCCCTAAGCAAGTGTCACGACTTCCGCCGAAGTTGGCTCCCCTGCCTGTTCGGGCGGTGCTCGGCGGTCATCGTCACCGTCCTACTAGCCGCCACCAATCCCTTTTTCATTTGTCTGTTTGTTTTGTCTAATTAGTTTCACCTGTGTTTCTGTTGTTTGGTTTAATGAGCTTCCCTATTTTTAGTAGGTGGACCGGCCCTTGTTTTGTGCGGGATTGTCTTTGTTACGTGTGTGCGTTTTAGGTAGAGGTGGATTTATTTTCTATTTACTTGGCACCCTGTGTTTTTGGGTTGTCACGTTGTTGTCTGCGCCCTGTATGTTTGGGCTTATCATTTTGTGTGCCTAAGTAAAAAGCACTTTTCCCCAGCGGAACTCTCTGCGTCTGATTCCTTCATCCACCTAGTCCCGCGTGACAGCGAGCTGGTCCTGGGGCTCTGTTCACAAACATACCCCACAGAGACCCAGGACAGCAACACAATTAGACCCAACCAAATCATGAGAGAGAAAAAAAATACTTGACACATTGGAAAGAAATTACAAAAGAACTGTGCAAACTAGAATGCTATTTGGCCCTAAACAGAGAGTACAGTGGTATAATACCTGACCACTGTGACTGACACCAAAATTAAGGAAATCTTTGACCATGTATAGACTCAGTTAGCATAACCTTGCTATTGAGAAAGTCCGCCGAGGGCAGATCTAGCTCTCAAGAGAAGACAGGTTATGTGCACACTATCCACAAAATGAGGTGGACACTGAACTGCACTTCCTAACCTCCTGCCCAATGTATGACCATATTAGAGACACATATTTCCCCCAGATTACACAGACCCACAAAGAATTCGAAAACAAATACAATTTTAATAAACTCCCATATCTATTGGGTGAAATACCACAGTGTGCCATCACAGCAGCAGGATCTGTGGCCTGTTGCCACAAGAAAAGGGCAACCAGTGAAGAACAAACACCATTGTAAATGCAACCTATATTTATGTTTATTTATATTCCCTTTTGTACTTTAACTATTTGCACATCATTACAACACTGTATTTAGACATAATATGACATTTGAAATGTCTTTATTCTTTTGGAACTTTTGTGAGTGTAATGTTAACTGTACATTTTTTATTGTTTATTTAACTTTTGTTTATTATCTATTTCACTTGATTTGTCAATGTAAACATATGTTTCCCTTGCCAATAAAGCCCCTTAAATTGGAGAGAGAGAGAGAGTGAGAGAGTGTGTGTGAGAGAGAGAGAGAGAAAGAGATCTAATTTTATGTGTCACATGCTTTGTAAAACAACAGGTGTAAACTAGGTGTAAACTAACCGTTCAGAGAAAAATAGAAAAATTATTGAAAAAAGAATAACACAATGAATAAATATACAAAGAGTAACTTGGGTAATTGATATGTACATACAGGTAGGGACTAGGCGACATGATAAGCAGAAGCAGCAGCGTATGTGATGACTAAAAAAAGGGTCAATGCCGATAGTCCGGGTAGCTATTTCGTTAACTACACTGAACAAAAATATAAACACAACATGCAACAATTTCAAAGATTTTACTGAGTTAAAATAAGGAATCAGGAATCAGTCCATTTAAATTAATTAGGCCCTAATCTATGGATTTAAAATGACCGGGAATAAAGATTTGCATTTGTTGGTCACAGACACCTTAAAAAAAGTTACGGGTTTGGATCAGAAAACCAGGCATTACCTGGTGTGACCACCATTGCTGGATATTGACTGGAACGAGAATATGCTGTCGTACACGTTGATCCAGAGCATCCCAAACATGCTCGATGGATGACATGTCGGGTGAGTATGCAGGCCATGGAAGAACGGGGACATTTTCAGCTTCCAGGAATTGTGTACAGATCCTTGCGACATAGGGCTTATGCTGGAATATGAGGCGATAGCGCCAGATGAATAGCACGACAACAGGAAAATTCCCTTTGATAAAATGCAATTGTGTTCATAGTCCGCAGCTTATGCCTGCTCATACCATAACCACAACACCATCATGGGTAATTCTGTTCACAACGTTGACATCAGCAAACCGCTCGCCCACACGACACCATACACACATGGTCTGCGGTTGTGAGGCCAGTTGGGTGTACTGCCAATTGCACGCTCCCTCAAAATTTGAGACATCTGTGGCATTGTGTTGTGTGACAAAACTGCACATTTTAGAGTGGCCTTTTTAATGTCCCCAGCACAAGGAGCACCTGTGTAATGTTCATGCTGTTTAATCAGTTTATTGATATGCCACACCTGTCAGGTGGATGGATTATCTTGGCAAAGGAGAAATGCTCACCAACAGGGATGTAAACAAATGTGTGCAAATAATTCGAGATAAATAAGATTTTGTGCGTATGGAAAATTTTGGGATCTTTTATTTCAGCTCATGAAATATGGGACCAGCACTTTGCATGTTGTGTTTATAATTTTGTTCAGTATATTTAACCAACTATTTAGCAGTGTTATGGCTTTGGTTAGACGCTGTTCAGGGTCCTGTTGGTTCCAGACTTCGTTCATCGGTGCCACTTGCAGTGTGGTAGCAAAAAGAACAGTCTATGACTTTGGTGGCTGGAGTCTTTGTCAATTTTTGGGGCCTTCCTCTTACAACGCATGGTATGGAGGTCCTGGATGGCAAGGAGATTGGCCCCTGTGATGTACTGGACCGTACGCACTACCCTCTGTAACGGCTTACAGTCAGATACCAAGCAGTTGCCATACCAAGCGGTGATGCAACCAGTCAAGATGCTAATGGTGCAGCTGTAGACATTTTTGAGGATCTGAGAGCCCATGACAAATATTTTCAGCCTCTTGAGGGGGAAAAGGTGTTGTCGTTCCTTCTTCACTACTGTGTTGGTGTGTTTGGACCATGATAATTCCTTAGTGATGTGGACACCGAGGAACTTGAAGCTCTTGACCCGCTCCACTACAGCCCTTTCGATGTGGATGGGGGCGTGCTCAGCTCTTCGTTTCCTGTAGTCCACGATCAGCTCCTTCGTCTTGCACCCCTGAGGGGCCCCCGTGTTGAGATAGAGAGTGAAGAACAAAAGAGAGAGAGGAAAGAAAGGAAACGAGAGAGAGAGAGAGGAAAAGAGACTAGAGCTCCTGTCTGTCTGCCCGAGTGCCCAAACAACAAGCTGTAACACAAACATGGCTGACCTCTATCATTAGCCTGCAGTACATGGTGCTGAACGTGATGGAGAGCGAACACTGGCACTGCCAGTTCATCTGATTGGCAGTAATTATAGCAGGTTAGGGGGAGTGAGGGCTGGAGTTACTGAGGCTTCTCTGAGCCTGCACCGTCTACATCAGATAGTCTGTGAGCTTAGAGACTCAGAGTTCTATATGCTGCTGCTCACACAAGCCTACCGATGGTCTTCAACAGTGAGTTAGTGGGACATGTTACTCTTTGAAAACGAATGGGGAAATGACAAGAACATGAGACCCTTACATAATCCTTACATAATGTTACAGTATGTCCACGCAGTAATTATGCACATTTGGAATACCTTTATAATAGAAGGATAAACAACATGCTGAGTCAAAAGTTGACCCTTACTTGGAAACTGAGATCTACCTTGAGTTATCTTTTTCCCACGTGATATAATCAAAAAACACAATACAAACCAAACGAACAGAAAATGACGATATTCAGATCCCAAAGTAGTAGTTACACTCTCCCACTTGGTCGCAGGTTCAGGATGGGCTGAAGAATTGCAACATTTACCTGGAGCTAACTCTGCAAATAGCACTGCTGGTTGACTTGAAAAACCATAGTCAGTCGATCAATAATATAATAATAATCTTAGCAAAAATGTTTATCTTCAATTTACAATCTGTAGAAACTATGAGAATAGAAAGATTCAGAACTTTTGTGAAACATCACAGCACAATTGAAAAAATATGGCAATTAGAAATCAAAACTGGATGGTTTTCAGAGATAGATGAAGGGGTTGAGGGTAGCTAACAAAAAAAACTAAAAAAAGATTACTAATGTAAAATATACTGTGTCTGTAAAAATGTTATATACTGAACAAGAATATAAATGCAACATGCAACAGTTTCAATGATTTTACTGAGTTACAGTTCATATAAGGAAATCAGTCAATTAAAATAAATTCATTAGGCCCTAATCTATGGATTTCACATGACTGGGCAGGGGTGCAGTGACCCACTTGGGAGAAAGGCCCACCCACTGGGGAATCAGAATGAGTTTTCCCCACAAAAGGGCTTTATTACACACATAAACACTCCTCAGTTTCATCAACTGTCCAGGAAGCTGATCTCAGACGATCCCGCAGGTGAAAAAGGCGAATGTGGAGGTCCTGGGCTGGCGTGGTTACACGTGGTCTGCGGTTGTGAGGCCAGTTGGACGTACTTCCTAATTCTCTAAAATTATGTTGGAGGCTTATGGTAGAGAAATTAACATTAAATGATCTGGCAACAGCTCTGGTTGACATTCCTGCAGTCAGCATGCCAATTGCACGCTCTCGCAAAACTTGAGACATCTGCATTGTGTTGTGTGATAAAACTGCACATTTTAGAGTGGCCTTTTATTATCTCCAGCACAAGGTACACCTGTGTAATGATCATGCTGTTTAATCAGCTTCTTGATATTTCACACCTGTCAGGTGAATGGATTATTTTGTCAAAGGCGAAATGCTCACGAACGGGGATGTAAACAAATCTGTGCACAAAATTTGAGAGAAATAAGCTTTTTGTGCATATGGAACATTTCTGGGATCTTTTATTTCAGCTCATGAAACATGGGACTACACTTTACATGCTGCGTTTATATTTTTGTTCAGTATAGTATGTATAAACTGGAAATGGAAGCCTAAGTATTGTTGTCCATTCGTTTTCTTCAATTAGCTGAGGGTTGGTAGGATTAGGGGAAAATAATAAAGAAGGAAAATATATTTATTAATAAAATACAGTATATATTTAAAATAATATATATTTACAAAAAATATATATATGGGGGATTGGAAATGGTGCAGACAACTACATTGATAGAAGCCACAATCTTTGCACTTTGAGATATCAGCTGATGTAAGAAGGGCTTTATAAATAAATTTGATCTGATTTGAATCTATCTGCAATAATAATGCTGAAATACTCCCCCATAAAAAAAGTAATAATAAATCACCTCTCCCACTGTGATGCTAGCATGACAAGGGGGTGTGTTTTCCTATTCATTATTGAATAAATCGAAGCCCAGGGGTATAACAGAACAGAAAATAAAAACAGGGAGCGAGAGAGAGCGCAGGGGATTTGGGCGCAAGCACTTCCTTGCTCTAATTGGCTTCTGTTTTGATTAGACACTGAGAGGAGGATAGGGGGACTCTTGAAACTGAATGAGGAGTTGAAAGAAAAAGAAAGAGGCTATGTGTGATTAAACATTTTAAAATCCACTGTACCACTCAGAACCATGTAGCTCATAGGCCAAAGGGTAAGGTGGGCTACACTTTCTCAGCTGAACACTCCCCCAACCAACACTCTCAATTGAGGGACATTTGTCATGGTTTGGTTTGCAACCACTCTCCAGCTGAGCAATGTGTGACATGGTTTCCAGCTTGAGAGCCATCCACCCCACTTAAACGTATAGCTACCTCCTACATCTATACCTTACTTCCCTAACCACACAGTTACCTCATTTTCTCTACGTCCTGGGTTCAGATACGTATGACAGTACAAGCAGTGTTGTTGCACTCATTGGAACGAACAAGGCCCTATAATTGCAATAGCTATGCTCGTCATACCAGCACCTTAATGGAACACACACCCCCCCTCAGAATGTAAAGTTGAGGTAAGGATCTGGAACTCAAAGCTTAGACTGATAAGTCTCGATCCATTTCTATATCACTTCGGTATGTGTTATTGATCACTTCCTCTGTTAAAAATGTTGACAACAACAAAAACACACTGGGAGTGACTCGTAAAACTTCACAGCCACTTAAATGTACCATCAACTTTTGGGGAACTCATTTGAGGATTCAGAGATGCATGCATCACACTCAGGGTGGTAAGAAGACATATGAAATTGAACAGATGAGTCTCTTCATTCAGAGTTTGGTACACAGTATTTACAGGTGGTGACTCCACAACCCTGTTGTGGTTAGAGTTTGATGGTCAACTATTTGTGTTGGCAGTTGGCAATCCACTGGAAGGTACACTTATGTGAGACAAAATACTACATCATTTGAGGAAATGTACAGTACAGCTTCAGGTAATGTAATCATGCAACCTAATCCTGTTCGTCCCCATTGGCACCATAGATATGTAGAAGTCCAACAGAGACCTGTGATTAAAAAGTGATTCAGACTCATCTTGTTTGTCAGCAAACGTGAAAGTGAGTGTACCGTTGACTGTGCCAAGAGATTGCTTTTTGTGAGCTTTCAAGGTTGTTCCAATTGGCTTTCTTTGTTTCTTAAGTCATCCATCAAAGAATAAACAACATTCATCTGTCACTGCTAATATAATCATTAGTCTGGTCTATTTTCCTGTAATTTAATAACAAGGCTAACTTATCTGTCTTGTGGCAGTATTTTTCTGAGAATGTAACATATTACTGCACTCTCATCACTGAAATAATGCTGTACCCCATATAAACAGTATTGATAAACTGATTGTCATTTTTAACAAGTTTTCGTAGGAGTATTCAGTGCCACATTGTGTGCTAGTTTTAATTTATCTTGGGGACCTAATATCATTACAATAAGCTCACTTTGGTGTTTATATATATTGTATCTCCATGGTCCTACTATACATAAGGATTTGTCTCACGTTTCTGACACTTTAAGAGCTCCTCTGTGTAACAGCCTTATGTAAGCCAGAGCTTTGCAGCAGATATGGAGTGAATACAGAGCAGGGAGAGAATAACCAGACAGGTCCTTTCTACTTTGGGGGTCTTCTACAGACCCAGGTGTAGGTTATTGATTCTCTTCCCACAACCCCTGTATCTCTGCATGTGGAGCACCGTGAGTCTGGCAAGTGAGAGTATAGGTTAGTAAACCTATAACCATGGATAAAATGACCATGGATAGAACAGAACTACATGTAACTGAAACAAGATGTATGTTTAATTCCAGAGAGACAGCACAGAATTGGGCCAACGAAACCATCCGCTACTGTACTGTATACAGTTGAAGTCGGAAGTTCACATACACCTTAGTCAAACACATTTAAACTCAGTTTTTCACAATTCCTGACATTTAATCCTAGTAAAAATTCCCCGTCTTAGGTCAGTTAGGATCACCACTTTATTTTAAGAATATGAAATGTCAGAATAATTGTAGGGAGAATTATTTATTTCAACTTATATTTCTTTCATCACATTCCCAGTGGGTCAGAAGTATACATTCACTCAATTAGTATTTGGTAGCATTGCCATTAAATTGTTTAACTTGGGTCAAATGTTTCGGGTAGCCTTCCACAAGCTTCCCACAATAAGTTGGGTGACTTTTGGCCCATTCCTCCTGACAGAGCTGGTGTAACTGAGTCAGTTCTGCCCACACATTTTCTATGGGATTGAGGTCAGGGATTTGTGATGGCCACTCCAGTACCTTGACTTTGTTGTCCTTAAGCCATTTTGCCACAACTTTGGAAGTATGCTTGGCGTCATTGTCCATTTGGGAGACCCATTTGAGACCAAGCTTTAACTTCCTGACTGATGTCTTGAGATGTTGCTTCAATATATCCACATAATTGTCCTTCCTCATAATGCCATCTATTTTGTGAAGTGCACCAGTCCCTCCTGCAGCAAAGCACCCCCACAACATGATGCTACCAACCCCGTGCTTCACAGTTGGGATGGTGTTCTTCGGCTTGCAAGCTTCCCCCTTTTTCCTCCTAACATAACGATGGTCCTTATGGCCAAACAGTTCTATTTTTGTTTCATCAGACCAGAGGACATTTCTCCAAAAAGTACGATCTTTGTCCTCATGTGCAGTTGCAAACCATAGTCTGGCTTTTTTATGGCGGTTTTGGAGCAGTGGCTTCTTCCTTGCTGAGCGGCCTTTCAGGTTATGAAGATATAGGACTCGTTTTACTGTGGATATAGATACTTTTGTACCTGTTTCCTTCTCCATCTTCACAAGGTCCTTTGCTGTTGTTCTGGGATTGATTTGCACTTTTCGCACCGAAGTACGTTTATCTCTAAGAGACAGAACGCGTCTCCTTCCTGAATGGTATGACGGCTGTGTGGTCCCATGGTGTTTACACTTGCGTACTATTGTTTGTACAGATGAACAGAGTACCTTCATGGTGTTTGGAAATTGCTCCCAAGGATGAACCAGACTTGTGGAGGACTACAATTTTTCTTCTGAGGTCTTGGCTGATTTCTTTTGATTTTCCCATGATGTCAAGCAAAGAGGCACTGTTTGAAGGTAGGCCTTGCAATACATCCACAGGTACACCTCCAATTGACTCAAATGATGTCAATTAGCCTATCAGAAGCTTCTAAAGCCATGACATCATTTTCTGGAATTTTCTAAGCTGTTTAAAGGCACAGTCAACTTAGTGTATGTAAACTTCTGACCCACTAGAATTGTGATACAGTGAATTATAAGTGAAATAATCTGTCTGTAAACAATTGTTGGAAAAATGACTTGTGTCATGCACAAAGTTATGTCCTAACCTTCTTACCAAAACTGTAGTTTGTTGACAAGAAATTTGTGGAGTGGTTGGAAAACGAGTTTTAATGACTCCAACATAAGTGTATGTAAACTTCCGACTTCAACTGTACATAGTTCAAACAGCAGGACAGTGCTGGGCTAACTAAACCATCCGCTACTATACTGTAGACATAGTTCAAACAGCAGGACAGAGCTGTGCTAACTAAACCATCCACTACTATACTGTAGACATAGTTCAAACAGCAGGACAGAGCTGTGCTAACTAAACCATCCGCTACTATACTGTAGACATAGTTCAAACAGCAGGACAGAGCTGGGCTAACTAAACCATCCGCTACTATACTGTAGACATAGTTCAAACAGCAGGACAGAGCTGTGCTAACTAAACCATCCACTACTATACTGTAGACATAGTTCAAACAGCAGGACAGAGCTGTGCTAACTAAACCATCCGCTACTATACTGTAGACATAGTTCAAACAGCAGGACAGAGCTGGGCTAACTAAACCATCCGCTACTATACTGTATACATAGTTCAAACAGCAGGACAGTGTTGGGCTAACTAAACCATCCGCTACTATACTGTATACATAGTTCAAACAGCAGGACAGAGTTGAACAAACATCAGTGAGAGACAGAGTACACACACATATGCACTCAGGCACACACACACACACACACAGAGTTGGCTCCAGACCCTGCAGTAGATCGACCAGAAGTGGCAACAAATCCCACTCTAGAAAAGTATCTATTGTCTTTTCATTATTTAGTGATTCAAATGCATAATGTTACCCCCCATTAGTTAAAATATAGGCATACAATACAGAAAGCAGAGGTGGTCTGGATTTCACTCTGGGATTTACAGCCTAATAAAATAGGCAGTAGAAATGCCTCATATTGAGATATAATCATTAGATCAAGCATCAATATTTCAGAGTGGTGTAGGCTAGACGCTCAGTATGCAAACTTTTGCCTCTAACACTGGAAGCATGCCTGTATATTCTCTATGACAGATGTTTTTTTTTTACAGAGGTCTTCAAAAGATGTCACATTTAATTTGCATTAATAATAGACCGTAAAACAGAGACGCAGCCAGCCAGTCTGTAATGTATATCCAATACATCATAGCCCAAACAGAGCACTAAACTTGCAATTGGCTAGTCTGTTAAATCGGGAGGGAAATCAAGACAGTGTACAGCACTATGTGTAGTAAACATTGCATAGCGACAATTCCTTTTACAGTAGCCAAAACAACACCTAACTGTAATGGTTCTGTGAAACCGAATACAATGTCCTGTACATAATGATTTATCATATATCCATTACTAATGGAAAACTCATTACTAATGGTGAGCTTTAAAACCAACCTGTGAGAGACAGCGAGAGAGAGAAGCTACATTCCACCTGCTTGGAATATTATGCATCAGGCCCCACTGCATCACCAGACCACAAATGATACTGTATATTACAGCTTGCCCTCAGGGAGTGGGTCAGAAGGCTATGTAGATATCTGTGGAGGAGAGGTGGAGGCAAGGTATGACCATTAGCCTGCCATCTACAGGGGTACGTAGCCTCAGTCCTAAGGGAGTGCTGGAAGGCATGACTAATCAACCTGTTGTCTCACTTAGGATTGTGCCTGTGTCCAGAGGCTAATCATGACACCAATGTCTTGAGGCATACAGAGGGGAGCAAGGCATGACCAATCAACCTGCTGTGTCAGTGAAGGCCAAGCCTGTGTGTGTGTCCTGTCCCAAGGAATGACTAATCTACCTGCTGCTCAACAAAATATGAAACCCATGTCCTGAAGGCAAGGCAGAGCAAGGCATGGCGAATCAACCTGCTGCTAAAGGACCAACGCTGTGTGTCCAGACTCCAGAGGGTAGGCGTGACTAATCAAACTGCAGGCTGACTGCAGGCCGCAGCAGTGTTATGCATTGGCCTTGTCTGTAATGCCCGGGGAGACCTGATGGCCAGTCCTCACTTCCAACGCCACAGCACGCACGCACGCACACACACAAAGTACATTTTATGATGGCGTTAGACAACGTAACGTATGGTGTTAAGATACTCAGAATTGGATCAGAACAACAAAATTAGCATAGGGCCACATGAAACAAAATTCACACAAAAGTTATGGAAGATGCAATTCATGTGCAAAATCTTATCAAAATTAAGTTGATTCACACATACACTACCATTCAAAAGCTTGGGGTCACTTAGAAATGTCCTTGTTTTTTAAAGAAAAGCAAAAACAATTGTCCATGAACATAACATCAAATTGATCAGAAATACACTGTAGACATTGTTAATGTTGTAAATGACTATTGTAGCTGGAAACGGCTGATTTGTATGGAATATCTACATAAGCGTACAGAGGCCCATTATCAGCAACCATCACTCCTGTGTTCCAATGGTACGTTGTGTTAGCTAATCCAAGTTTATCATTTTAAAAGGCTAATTGATCATTAAAAAAACCTTTTGCAATTATGTTAGCACAGATGAAAACTGTTGTTCTAAATAAAGAAGTAATACAACTTGCCTTTTTAAACTATTTGAATATATGGAGCATTAGCATTTGTGGGTTCGATTACAGGCTCAAAATGGCCAGAAACAAAGAACTTTCTTCTGAAACTCGTCAGTCTATTCTTGTTCTGAGAAATGAAGGCTATTCCATGCGAGAAATTGCCAAGAAACTGAAGATCTCGTACACCGCTGTGTACTACTCCCTTCACAAAACAGCGCAAACTGTCTCTAACCAGAATAGAAAGTGGAGTGGGAGGCCCCGGTGCACAACTGAGCAAGAGGACAAGGACATTAGAGTGTCTAGTTTGAGAAACAAACGCCTCACAAGTACTCAACTGGCAGCTTCTTTAAATGGTACCCGCAAAACATCAGTCTCAATGTCAAAAGTGAAGAGGCGACTCCGGGATGCTGGTCTTCTAGGCAAGTTCCTCTGTCCAGTGTCTGTGTTCTTTTGCCCATCTAAATCATTTATTTTTATTGGCCAGTCTGAGATATGGCTTTTTCTTTGCAACTCTGCCTAGAAGGCCAGCGTCCGGAGTCGCCTCTTCACTGTTGACAATGAGAGTTTCAGAAGAAAGTTATTTGTTTCTGGCCATTTGAGCCTGTAATCGAACCCACAAATGCTAATCCTCCAGATACTCAACTAGTCTAAAGAAGGCCAGTTTTATTGCTTCTTTAATCAGAACAACAGTTTTCAGCTGTGCTAACATAATTGCAAAACGGTTTTCTAATGATCAATTAGCCTTTTTAAATTATAAACTTGGATTAGCTAACACAATGTACCACAGGAACACAGGAGTGATGGTTGCTGATAATGGGCCTCTGTACGTCGATGTAGATATTCCATTAAAAAATCTGCTGTTTTCAGCTACAATAGTCATTTCCAACATTAACAATGTCTACACTTTATTTCTGATCAATTTTATGTTATTTTAATATCTTTAAAAATATCTTTCTTTAAAGAACAAGGACATTTCTAAGTGACCCCAAACTTTTGAACGGTAGTGCATACTTTAAGTTACAGTGCAGAAGCAGGTACACAGCACAATGCAAGACATCCAACAGCCAAGATCGTAACTGTTATACTGTATAGTTAAGCTGGTGCTGAATATTCATCCTGTAGTTCATATTCATAGCTCCTTCTGCTCCACAGAGGGCTAAAAACAGCCTCATCACACTGCTTTAAAACATCTCTAGTTATGAAAACCCTTCACTGGTTTGTACAGCGTACATAGCCAAAAAAAGGAATGGTGATAATGTTGATCTATCCTACACACACAGTAAACAATGATACTGTAGAAATATAAATTAAGATTGAGGATTGACACCCGCCAATGTGGCCATGGCTGACAGTTGATATCAGATCATAACCTGTCCATGCTTATTGACAACACAATTTACTCCCTCCGCAGTCTCTAGGAGAAGAGCCGTGTCAACACATAACTAAACCCAGAGCCTACATATACCTCCTTTACCATGACTAGTCTGGTGTAAATAAATACAGTATACAGTATAAAGCCTTTGGCCAACTACTGAAGGTAAGGTGCAGCAGAGTGACAACAGCAGTACCTCTGCTGCATTTCCTCCAGTGGAGAAGTCTAAATGGCACAATGACATGATACATTTCCTCATGATGCCTTATGCAAAGTGTAATACACCTTTGGGTCTTTGCACCTCAAAAAGCACAAGAAAGAAGATTGACACCCACCATCTCAGATTTTGACAATTTCTTTGGATCCTGATGTCTTACCCATTGTTAGAAAAAGCTTAGTCCAAAGTAGATGTTAGGTACAATAAATACTGAATATTATATGAATCCTATAAATTAAAATGGCCATTTTGGGTGTGACCAATTAGCTTAATATCGCAGAGATCAAATTATTTTCCAGAATGCTTATCTTCTCTGTTTTTATCTACAGTACCGATTTCAGAACAATCTGAAAAGGTGGGTGTCATGGCTTGCTGAAATGACATTGAACGACTCCATTGAGTCATCATCTGCCATGAGCTTTATGGCTTTAATCTGAACTTTAAAAATCTTTCAATACAGCCATTAAAAACTAGCCGCAAAAGGACAGACAATAAACTATGATTGAAGACAAGTGATGTTAATGTATACCACCAATATTGATTACAACTCTGGTATTATATATTCAAGTGACAAAGGAAAGATAACAAAATAAATATTCTGCAACTATAGTATACTGTGTGAAAAGCCAACCAGACAATTCCTAGTCCCACACAGCTCAGTTTACTACACAGGTTATACGTGTATGTGAGCAGAAGGTTGTTGGAGATCCCAGTTTCCCAGTCCCTGCTGTTCTTTTGCTTACCCATACTGATCCCCATACTCTGTGGTGGGGTACAGATGCAGTGCAACAGGCTCCTTCACCGAGCTCTCCATCAGGTCTCTGGGGGTAGGGGTTCCTGAGCCCGGTAACTCTCCCTCTCCTTCTCCTCCTACCTCAGGTACAGGCTCCTCTGTCCAACCCAGAGGCTCCTGCTCTGTCATCTCCTCCTCTATCGGACGGTTCCGCAGGCAGAGATTCCTAGTCCTAAACACAGCAGCAGCAGGGTGCCTGTCCCCAGACAACTGAGCCCGACTGCTGCCTCCCGAATTTGGGCTTCTCCCAAAGCAGCAGCATCAGTATCAGGAAATCCGTTATTAATATTTGAGCCATGGAACTCACTCACTCTCTCCCATTCTCTCTCACTCACTCAATCACTCAAACATTCCTCCACATGGGGAAACACGGTTGAAGACTCATTATTGAGTCTTCAACCGCCTGAATTTGATTTGATTTATTGAGTCCCAATGACTGACACAGCCTTTCCTCTGCAGCTGCGGCTGCGCTAGCGCTCACACCGAGCAGCGTGTATTCACAGCGCGTAGCAGCATCATGTGCGAAAAGAGAAGGTCGAAAAAGGCTACCTGGTGCGCGACATTCTTAAAAATATGTGACATGCAACGATAAGCAAACTTAAAATGAGGGCGTCACCGCAAGGCTCAGCAGTGATACAGGCTCAGAGGAGCGCCCATAGCGCCTCACAGCCCCCGCGGGATGGACAATCGGCTCGCTGAGGCAAGGTGTTCTAATGAAATGTGTGAAAACAGAAATTCACACCTCCAGAACATCACAGCTCTCCAGAAGAACTTCCGGTAAATGGATAACAACACACTCATCATCAGTATGATAGAGGGTCAGTGTTGACATGAATGATCTGATAATCATAATGCATTTGGATCAGTTATCAGTCTTAATCAGTCACAAAAATTAAATGTAACCCTTATTTAACTAGGCAAGTCAGTTAAGAACAAATTATTATTTAAAATGACAGCCAAACCCGGAAGACGCTGGGCCAATTATTCGCCGCCCTATGGGACTCCCAATCACGGCCTGATGTGATACAGCCTGGATTCGAACCAGGGACTGTAGTGACCCTTCTTGCATTGAGATGCAGTGCCTTAGACCGCTGCGCCACTCGGGAGCCCATTTGTCTTGTTCTTTTCTTATTTACACTAAAATATGCAGTGTCTTGTGATCAAAATCAAAATTAACTCGCTAATTCATGCCATCGTAGGCCTGCCATACAAGATCGAAATGATGATGCAGTGCTGTGATTAGCCTACAGTTGTTCTCTTTATCTACTTCACAATGTCAACATAAATGTTTCATTTATTGATTTTCGAATAAAGCTTATTCTCTATCACAATACCACCAATAGAGTGTAATTATGATGGTCTGATGAAGACTTTGCTATTAATTAAGCCTACTCTAAAATAAAGCCAGAGGATGAATTCGATTCCATATAACACAAATTTAAGCAATTCTAAAATTCAAACATCATACTGAAACACTGAAATACTCCATCCAAAATTATATTCACTCCATCAAAGAATGACCAATCATACTAGACAGAGGAACGTATGCTATTAAATAACAACAAGTGTATAATAACCACCTTGTCTAAGGCAGTCGAAAATGGGCTATTTCCAATGGGTACCGAAAAGTTCAAATGTTACTGAATATGACTCAAATTATATCTCGAATTCCAGACTTACCCTTTTTGGAGAGCAGTGGGTTGTCTTTGAAAGCAATTAATCAAATCCGTAGTCGACAGGATTCCCGAGTTAGACGCACTTGGATCCAGTTAAAATACCTCGCCTGAATTCTCATAAATGTTGGTCGTTTTTTATTGTTGAAATAAAATATTCAATTTTAGCTACAATGTGGAACAATTTACCCACCACAACAAAAGGATGCGTTGGTTGGTCGTCTTTCTATTGACAAATCCATGCATAGCCTACTGGGCACATTCACTGCCCCAGTTCCAGCCGGCGCAATTGAACGGTAGCACTTTTGGACCAAGTCCCATAAATTTTAACAGCCCCTATCAGTCCACACCATATCCACATGCTACATTGATATTAGGTGCTCGCTGCTTATAAAATGTGTCCTAAGTAACACAAGCCGTTTGTTTCGTGTAACTGTCCTAACGCTGCCAGATGTATTGGTGCCGAACGCCTGGAGAGATTGACACTTCGAGCCTTCAGCGGCGTTCAAGAAGACGCTCCTACACAATCAATGTCTCAGGAGTTCGGTGTTTAACGGTTGTTTGCCTCGCAAATCCACGTGTTCATGTAAATTCTAGGTTTTTCTACGGAGACACTGTTCCCAACCTTATGAAAATGGTTCAGTCATAATTTCTTCTTCCACAGGCTGTTGTTAACCAATGTGCCCCCCGCGCTCAACAAAGAGAAACTGACCAGGCAAGAGTCATTGCTCAACTGGTTTAGCACAGCCTACTATCCGTTAGGTCTGCGCCCCTTATCGAAAAGTGGGCTCATTTGCATCCCAATTTGGAAATGTGGGAAGCTCCAAAATAAATGACAACAATTATGAAAATGTTTATCTTATACAATTAGGGAACTTTAATATCAATAAAAACATTTAAAAATTGACATGCATAGCCATTGCCCTTTTGAGGTTACAAATGGCTAATATAGCCCATTAATTGTCTTCCATACATTTCAGGAAATTTAGATGAAATGGTCATTGGTCACCTAAATCCATCTCATTCATGTTTTTCAAAACTTCATTTTATCTTCCTTTTGGGTGTTCTAGACTTTCCGGCATTTTCAGAAGATTAAACGCACTGTATAATTAACATTCCGGAGACTCCTGTTGCAACATTATAGTCTGCATGAATAGAGCGAGATTGCTATAGATTTCACAGTCGCAACAGAATAATTGTAGTTTTCCCCATTATACTGAACCATATCTCCAGAAATTCTCTTGACAGGCACTCCTCCCCCGGAGGAGGACTGTGAGCAAAAAAATGTCTTTGGCATTTCTAACACACCGGACCATTCTTTTCTGTTAGGCCCCCACACTGTCCATTTTTTCCTCGAGACTCCTACACAGGCATGTTGTTTGACAGATAAGCTTAATTTAACGCTAAAAACCGATGTTACACAGGCCCACTGGGCTAATAAATGTACTAGCCCATCTGCCATTTCCAGTCTGACCGTTCCAGTTAACACCACATTCCCTATGGCTCCGAGTGATCCCACTATCATTAATAAGTTAGTTTCTATTAATATTTAATAAAAATATATCCCAGGGATTTGTATAGCTTCATAATGAAGATTACATTAGATTTGCAGCTAAATCCCATGTGTCTGGATTGGGAGAGAAAATGTGCTTATACCATAATATTTAAAGTCAGTTTTGATTTGAAACCTGTGAGGCCTGTAGTATAGAGGCAGCAAGCTTGAAGTTTGATTTACTTATGACATTATCGTTTCATGGTAACTTAGATGATTAAATTAGTTTTCGCATCCACACTCATTAGTTTCATGAACACCTTTACTTACAGTCTTTCATCACTGTAGGTGTTAGAGAAAAATGTGGAACCAGGCCAATGTGTCCATTGGTACTATCAGAGAGGAAGAGGAAGAGGCCCAACTTGGCGGAAAATCTGTCTCTCTCCAGCAGGTGGCATTTTTTAGTTGTTTCGCCCACCAAGCAAGGAGTTTTTGGGTGGAAGTCAATTAGATTGTTGAATTTGATCAACAACAAAAAAATGAATGGTTTATTTGCTACGTGAGGTTTATTTGATCGAATATAAGTTTCATTATGCTTAAGTTATGAGTGTACAGGTATAAGTAGGACACGTGACATCCCGGCAACTTTGGGGAAAAAGCACTTTATATCGGAGTTGTCTCAAGATGGCTATGCATATTCATGGTACAAGGCTAGTAGCATAGCATCTCTCTCCATTGAATACATGCGGTTGACGTCAACAACCCACATCAAATATTCAAAAAAGGATTACAATGATGAGATGCATCCACCAATCCAAAGAAAGGATAGACGGGAGCTACACAGCCCGCTGTGCTGCTTTGTGGACAACGACTCCCATTGTTAGGGCAGAGAGACATGTATCTTGTCAGTATATCCATCATCTTTAGTACCATAGAGCGCAAGTAAGGACTCAACTTAAAATGTCACCCTTTTTTTTTTACTGTCATACTGGAATTACCTACTTCAGTTCCCGCCTGCTATAAGTCCAACCACATGGATGGATGGAGGGTGATGGAGAGACACTGGCACATACTCACCATACTGCAACCAGCTGTGGGTTGTTCCACGTCAAAAAGCACAAGAAGAGGATTTTGACACCCACTGAAATTGAAGTTGTTAGGTTTCTGTTCCATCCAACATCCTGATATTACCAAGTTCGGACCACTTGATGGTTCAATGTTAACGGGTTAGTTCATCCAAATTACAAAATGACATATTGGTTTTCCCAATCCATGTGTTGGTTTTGTTGGGCACCGTTTCAAATGCTAGCTTTTTAGAATTTTGTCACAAATTCAATGCAAGTCAATGGTACATATATTAGCATTTTCACACTTCATGTCCAAATCAACCTAAAGTATCTAAAAATGGATTGTGTAACTAAATGATGTTACTTAAAGATGAGTTGTATATTAATTGTGAAAATGCTAATATAGGTACCATTGACTTGCATTGGATTTGTGCCACAAAATGCAAACTAAAAAGTTTGCATTTGAAACAGTGGCCAGGTAAACTAAACCCAAACATGGGTTGCTGTCGTACCTGGTCTATAGACTGCTTAAAGGTTAAGAAAACCAATATGTCATTTTGTAATTTCGATGATTCTTTAAAAAATAACGACCTAATAGCAGGAACAGCATCATCTATGGATGGGACATAAACCCAACTACTTCAATGACACATTTCTCTGAACAGGGGAAAAAAACATAACCAAATTCACTGAGAATACATTACATAAAGAAACAATACTCTGAGCTCCAGCTCCATACTACTTGTCAAACATAGAGAACTGATACTATACACTGAGTGTACAAAACATAATGAACACCTTCCTAATATATCGTGGCATGGATTCTACAAGGTATCGAAAGCGTTCCACAGGGATGCTGGCCCATGTTGACTCTAATGCTTCCCACAGTTGTGTCAAGTTGGCTGGATGTCCTTTTGGGTGGTGGATCATTCTTGATACAGATGGGAAACTGTTGAGCGTGAAAAACCCAGTTCTTGACACACTCAAAACGATGCGCTGGCACTTACTACCATACCCCGTTCAAAGGCACTTAAATCTTTTGTCTCGCCCATTCACCCTCTGAATGGCACACATGCACAATCCATGCCTCAATAGTCTCAAGGCTTAAAAATCTTTCTTTAACCTGGCTCCTCCCCTTCATATACACTGATTGAAATGGATTTAACAAGAGATATCAATAAGAGATAATAGCTTTCACCTGGATTCACTTGGTCAGTCTGTCATGGAAAGAGAAGGGTGGCTTTTTGACTATTTCTTTGGATCCTCATGTCTTACTCATTCTTAGAAAAAAGTTTGGTCTAAATCGAATCTTAGGTACAATAATTATTGAATATTATATGAATCCTATAAATTAAAATGGCCAATTTGGGTGCAATTAATTAGCTTAATTTCTCAGAGATTAAATTATATTCCAACAAAATAATGTTTCCGTAAGGAGAAAACCTATTCAGTTGTACAACTGAATGCATCTTCCACATTTAATCCAACCACTCTGAATCAGAGAGGTACGGAGGGATGCCTTAATCAACATCCACGTCTTCGGCACCCAGGGAACAGTGGGTTAACTGTCTTGCTCAGGGGCAGAATGACAGATTTTTAATTTGTCAGCTCAGGGATTTGATCCAGCAACCTTTCGGTTACTGGCCTAACGCCCCTACTGTCATGCTACCTGCAATGCTTATGTTATCTGTTTCTATCTACAGAAACAATTTTTCAGAACAATCTGAGATGGTGGCTGTCATGGCTTGCTGAAATGACATGGAACAACCCCTGTGAGAGTAAGTTAATTAACAGAAGAGCAAAAAGACATAGGGAAAACAACAACAACAAACAAAAACACAAATCCATTCAGTAGTTGAAACATGGCCTGATTACCGAACGAGCATGCTAGGGTCCCGACTTCCAGGGTGCCCACAACAACTACCCCTACCCCCCCCTCCCCCCCCCAGATAGCATATGAACACGTCTTAAGCTATGGCAAAATGTGTAGAAATTGCAAGAAATTAGCGTTAAATCTGCAAATCTTTCTCTCAGCCTCATAGCAAAATGTGTAAAAAAGCATATAGAATTGTGCATACCATATAGAATCTGGTCACTGTGTTGTCTGTGCTGTGGGAATATTTGCAGTAAGCGACTGAGCCACTTGATAGTTCATTATTCAAACAAATTAAGCGTACAGCAAAGCTAATTAAGTATGCTGTTCAAGTACAGTGGAGATTTTGTTGCTTTTCAAGATTTCAAAAATTCATTATAACCTATTCTTCTTCTTCGCACACACACACACACACACACACACACACACACACACACACACACAGAGTTGGACTTCATCACAACGTCCTCTATTCTCCCTATGAGTCCTTGTCCTCCCCAAAGACCCAGCTAGGTCTTTATTAAAACTCTGTTGAACAAGCTGTTATTGATCGTTACATGGCACTTCATTAGAACATGAAGACTGCAGCCGTAACCAGAGAGAGCAGATTGCAGCAGAGTACATTGGATGGGACAGGTAATCGCAGACCCTACATTGGATAGTACATCCATGCAATCCATGCAGTCAGTGAGATGGTGAGGTGTGTGTCTTTTCGGGACCCTGTGTATTCTACTTGTCGTTCAGTGAAAGGAGTTCTGCTGTATGGCTTCTGGTGTACTTCATTTTATCTTGAAAAGCCACTAGGCCTATGTTCAAATGCCATATTCACCATTGTGTACATGAAAAAACTACATTGTTTCATTCCAGTATGTCATTATTTTCTGGTGTTCTGTGCTCCACCAGTCAGAATGCTGTAGGAGTACTGATCTGGTCTAAAGCTATGCAGGTCAGTGGAGGTTGTCTCAGGATGTTGAGCTCCCCAGTTCTTGAAGTACCTCTAAGGAACCACTTCATTTAGGGTGGCCTAGCATGTGTTCTTGTATCAGTGTGTCATTGCTTGGCAAGCCTCAGGATCTGTCTGTACTACAAAGCTCCAGGTACATTTTTTCATGTACAAATTTATGTTACAAGTTTACAGTTCATTACAACAGATAAAACTGTGGGCTTATGGTCACTGTGTATTGTAGTCTGCAGGCGTGGTCACTACACTGCTCAACACAAAGCCTCAGAAATGTTCAGTAACCTTATTAACGCTGTACTTAAAGTCGTGGCCAAAAGTTGAGAATGACAAACATTTTCATTTTCACAAAGTCTGCTGCCTCAGTTTGTATGATGGCTATTTGCATATACTCCAAAATGTTATGAAGAGTGATCAGATGAATTGCAATTAATTGCAAAGTCCCTCTTTGCCATGCAAATTAACTGAATCCCCAAAAAACATTTACACTGCATTTCAGCCCTGCCACAAAAGGACCAGCTGACATCATGTCAGTGATTGTCTCGTTAACACAGGTGTAAGTGTTGACGAGGACAAGGCTGGAGATCACTCTGTCATGCTGATTGAGTTCGAATAACAGAATGGAAGCTTCAAAAGGAGGTTGGAGCTTGGAATCATTGTTCTTCTTCTGTCAATCATGGTTACCTGCAACCATCATTGCTTTGCACAAAAAAAGAAAAAAAGAGAAAAAAAGGGCTTCACAGGCAAGGTTATTGCTGCCAGTAAGATTGCACCTAAATCAACCATTTATCGGATCATCAAGAACTTCAAGGAGAGCGGTTCAATTGTTGTGAAGAAGGCTTCAGGGCGCCAAAGAAAGTCCAGCAAGCGCCAGGACCGTCTCCTAAAGTTGATTCAGCTGCGGGATTGGGGCACCACCAGTACAGAGCTTGCTCAGGAATGGCAGCAGGCAGGTGTGTGAGTGCATCTGCACGCACAGTGAGGCGAAGACTTTGAGGATGGCCTGGTGTCAAGAAGGGCAGCAAAGAAGCCCCTTCTCTCCAGGAAAAACATCAGGGACAGACTGATATTCTGCCAAAGGTACAGGGATTGGACTGCTGAGGACTGGGGTAAAGTCATTTTCTCTGATGAATCCCCTTTCCGATTGTTTGGGGCATCTGGAAAAAAGAAGATAAGGTGAGCGCTACCATTAGTCCTGTGTCATGCCAACAGTAAAGCATCCTGAGACCATTCATGTGTGGGGTTGCTTCTCAGCCAAGGGAGTGGGCTCACTCACAATTTTGCCTAAGAACACAGCCATAAATAATGGTACCAACACATCCTCCGAGAGCAACTTCTCCCAACCATCCAGGGACAGTTTGATGCCTTTTCCAGCATGATGGTGCACCTTGCCATAAGGCAAAAGTGATAACTAAGTGGCTCGGGGAACAAAACATCGATATTTTGGGCCCCAGACCTTAATCCCATTGAGAACTTGTGGTCAATCCTCAAGAGGCGGGTGGACAAACAAAAACTCACAAATTCTGACAAACTCCAAGCATTGATATGCAATAATGGGCTGCCATCAGTCAGGATGTGGATGTGTAATGATGGATGTGTATTGATGTGTAATTGACAGCATGTCAGGGCGGTCTTGAAAAAGAAGTGTCAACACTGCAAATAAGGAATACCTAGGATAGGATAAAGTAATCCTTCTAACCCCCCCCCCCCTTAAAAGAGTTAGATGCACTATTGTAAAGTGGTTGTTCCACTGGATATCATAAGATGAATGCACCAATTTGTAAGTCGCTCTGGATAAGAGCGTCTGCTAAATGACTTAAATGTAAATGTAAATGTAAATATTGACTCTTTGCATCAACTTCATGTAATTGTCAATAAAAGCCTTTGAAACTTATGAAATGCTTGTAATTATACTTCAGTATTCCATAGTAACATCTGACAAAAATATCTAAAGACACTGAAGCAGCAAACTTTGTGGAAATGAATATTTGTGTCATTCTCAAAACTTTTGGCCACAACTGTACACTCAAAGCAGACCAAACCTTTGACCAGTAAGCACTGCTGTGAGTGACTCAGTTTTACTGACCCCCCCATCTCGCTCTCTTCCTCGCTGTCGATCAGTGTCACTCTGAAGCCCAGGGCAGCCTTTGCTCTGGGAAGGTATCGACTAAAGCATTATAGCCCAGCAATTAGTATGTCACAGGAGGATTGGAGCTGACATCATGATAGAACACACCAGCCATGGACTCAAATTAGCCCCGTTCACTGATTAATGACCGCATAGCTCACTGCAGGGGCGGAACACATTTCAGTGAAGGTGTGTAAGTGGGGGTTGGGGAACAGAACGGTATCTTACTTTAGGGGTGTTAGGAATTTTAGTGTGTGTTTGGGGACTTATCTGTGTGAACAATACCTTACTATAGGTGTGCAATAAACTTCATAGTTTCTTTCTGTCTCTCTTTCTCTGTGTTTGTGCGCCCTTGAAGGTGATGAACAGCATATTTGTGATGGTCTTTGTCTTTTTGTGTGTGTGTGTGTGTGTGTGTGTGTGTGTGTGTGTGTGTGTGTGTGTGTGTGTGTGTGTGTGTGTGTGTGTGTGTGTGTGTGTGTGTGTGTGTGTGTGTGTTGCATGTTGCTACAGGATGTAGGAGCTCCATCGCTGAAACATAACTTATTAGCTCATCACACATCCTTTTTGGGGCAATGCACTCCACCCTCCAGCTTTGCTGTGTAATATTCCTGATTTCTCATCACACAACGCTACATAAATACCCCCTCCCTTACCACCACTGTTCTACTGGAAATAGAAGAGTGATTGGAACCTACAGAGATAAATATTGCCCACACACGCACACTCGGGGGCCTTGAGAAGGCAGAATTTATTAATTCCATTACAAGTGTAAGGAGCTGTAATATTTGTGAGCGGATCTCTCTCTTGTTCTGGTGTGATTTATACTCCAGCCAATGCAGGTGATCATTATAAGAGGCCTACAGGCTCCTCATCAATTCTCCCTGACGCCTGTCTGCCTGCCCCCACTCCTTATCGTTCTCAGGAGATTGGCGCCGGACCCGGCCATAGCCCAAAGGCAGACAGAGAGGTGGAGGGAGGTTGGAGTTTGGAGAGGTTGGGCCTTGAGGTTGGAAGGTGGAGGGCAAGGAAAGCTGTTGAAGTCTCTATCCCTTCCTCACACTATCATTTCTTTAGCTGCTTAACGCTGCTGTCGACCACTCCTAGATACCGGCCGGACAAGACCAAAATTAAAAATGTTTATCCCTCTCTGTGGATGTGAAATGGATGAACAGTTTCAGCAAGTTGGGATGATGAAGCTAGGTTTACATTTGGGACCTCTGTGGGGAGGAATGGTGTCTTGTATTGGCAGCAGAAAGAATGATACTGACAATCCGTGAGCCAAGAAGGGAGGGATCAGATGATAGATCTGAACACAGATAATTTCTGTGTGGGATTGGATTTTCAACACAGGTGTCCATTTATTTATCTAAATTAGAATACTTTCCCAGTCCTCTTTATACAGTGTCACACTTAGACTAGTGTTGGACCCACCACAGGTGTGTGTGCGTGCTAACCACACTCTAAATCATAGTTATTCCTCTGATTCACGTGTTACTCCTCTGACTTTCTCCTCCCTTTTCCTTCACTCTGTTTCGTCTTTTTCTCTCCTCCTGCATGGTACTAGCCTTGGGAGATTGTGTGTTCTGTACTCGTGTTCTGTGTTAAGGTTCAGAGCAGCAGCACAACTGGCTGGCTGGATGGCTTGCTGGCTGGTATTGGCCCTGCAGCCCTTGTGAACTTCTGAGATTCAGTGCCTGTGTCCCAAATGGCACCCTATACCATTTGGGACGCGCAGCCAGTCTCACTGTTGTTCTCTTCTCAATAGTGTTCATCTCCGGCGCACCACCACAACCACAACAAGACTTGGCCTTTATTGTTTGTTAAAAGTTAATGGGGTTCAGGCTTTAATGTGATTGATTTCTTAAGCTTGAGTGTCATACTTGCTATTGTTTTTATTTTATTTTTTATTTCACCTTTATTTAACCAGGTAGGCCAGTTGAGAACAAGTTCTCATTTACAACTGCTACCTGGCCAAGATAAAGCAAAGCAGTGCGCCACAAACAACAACACAGAGTTACACATGGAATAAACAAACATACAGTCAATAACACAATAGAAAAGTCTATATACAGTGTGGGCAAATGAGGTAAGATAAGGGAGGTAAGGCAATAAATAGGCCATAGGGGCGAAATAATTACAATTTAGCAATTAAACACTGGAGTGATAGATGTGCAGAAGATGAATGTGCAAGTAGAGATACTGAGGTGCAAAGGAGCAAAAAAATAATTAACAGTATGGGGATGAGGTAGTTGGATGGCATATTTACAGATGGGCTATGTGCAGTGATCTGTGAGCTGCTCTGACAGCTGGTGCTTAAAGTTAGAGAGGGAGATATGAGTCTCCAGCTTTAGTGATTTTTGCAATTCGTTCCAGTCATTGGCAGCAGAGAACTGGAAGGAAAGGCGGCCAAAGTAGGAAATGGCTTTGGGGGTGACCAGTAAAATATACCTGCTGGAGCGCGTGCTATGGGTGGGTGCTGCTATGGTGACCCGTGAGCTGAGATAAGGCGGGGCATTACCTAGCAAAGACTTATAGATGACCTGGAGCCAGTGGGTTTGGCGACGAATATGAAGCGAGGGCCAGCCAACGAGAGCATACATGTCGCAGTGGTGGGTAGTGTATGGGGATTTAGTGACAAAACGGATGGCACTGTGATAGACTGCATCCAATTTGCTGAGTAGAATGTTGGAGGCTATTTTGTAAATGACATTGCCGAAGTCAAGGATCGGTATGATAGTCAGTTTTACGAGGGTATGTTTGGCAGAATGAGTGAAGGATGTTTTGTTGCGAAATAGGAAGCCGATTCTAGTTTTAATTTTGGATTGGAGATGCTTAATGTGAGTCTGGAAGGAGAGTTTACAGTCTAACCAGACACCTAGGTATTTACACCTATGTATTACACCTATGTATTTCTAGTTGTCCACATATTCTAAATCAGAACCGTCCAGAGTAGTGATGCTGGATGGGCGGGCAGGTGTGGGCAGCGATTGTTTGAAGAGCATCCATTTAGTTTTACTTGCATTTAAGAGCAGTTGGAGGCCACAGAAGGAGATTTGTATGGCATTGTTAAATTCCGCATTAGGCTGGAACTCAATCAGGTAGCCTAGAGGTTAAGAGTGTGGGACCAGTAACTGAAAGGGTGCTGGTTTGAATACCTGAGCTAAGTAGGCCACAAAATCTGCTGATGTGCCCTTGAGCAAGGCACATACCCCTAATTGATCCTGTAAGGCGCTCTGGATAAGATTGTCTGCTAAATTACTAAAATATGTGTTAGCATGCATTTGTGGTACGATATGTCTGTATGTGTTCTTTAAGGACACAGTTTGAGGTGTTTTGACTGAGTGTGCATTGTGAGTGGGTCTATTTTCGGTGTGTTTGGTTGTGTGTGGGTTTTGGGCAGTAATCAGTGTGTCAGTGTCTCTCAGTACAGTAGAATATATGAACAGGAAGTATCCTAGTGCAGCAGGTAACATCCCAGGCAGAAGGAACAGTGAAGAGAGAGGTCCACATTACCCCTCTCATTCTGAGGCTAAGCACACAACTCTCGTTCTTTCCTCTCTCTATCTCTCTCTCTCTCTCTCTTAGTCCAGTATTCTATGACACACATGAGAGAGCTCTGCAAGATGGAGATTCACATTTTATCTGTTTATCCCTCTCTTTCCCTCTCTTAATCACTACTCCTCCATCTCTCTCTCTTTCTATTCTATTCTCTCTCTTTCTATTCTCCCTCTTTTGTAATCTCTTTCTCACTGGTTAATTAGTGTTTCTCCTCCCCTCTGTTGAACCTGAATTTGTAAAACCAAATATACATACCTTGTAGTTTCCAGAAATCAACCCCCCCTCCTTCTCTCCCGACCTTCTCCTATCTCTCCCTCCCTCCCTGCTCCCTCTCTCTAGGGAGTGTCATACTGTGGGGAGAGCTCAGCCAGTAGCCTGACCATGGCCAACATGCCGTGGCATGAGGAGGTCATCCATTTTGTCCAGCAGCTGGCCGACATGCTGCCTCAGTACCAGATCACCTGTGAACATGAGCACTTCAACTGTCTGCTCATCGCACACACCAAGGTTACCCACTACACACTGCACCACCAACTGTGTGACCTTAGTACTTTGTCATTAAACCATTAGAGGGTAACTTCATTCATTTGTTTGTACATTAATTTAATCATTCATTCATTTAACAAAATCTCTCTCTCTCTCACAGTGCATGCTGGGAGTTTTTTGGAGTTTCCGTGTTTGATGTGGAGTGCTCTGTCCTAACTAACTTTCTTTATTCTGTCAGTTTTATTTTCTATGGTGGAGTGTTAATGCACAATTTGTTTTAGCGGTATCGACAGGATTTTTCTAAGTCAGGGTGGAAGAGGACAGAGTTAGTTTCCTGGGGTTTGGAAGGTGTGGTGTGCGCAATGGCTTCAAAGCCTAGCGCGGAGGAGACGCTGTCGATACGGCATGGATTCTGGTGTGTTCCTGAGAATGGAGTTAAAATGGAGGAGGTTCTGCTTGCAGTCGGTGAACAGGTAGGAGCTGAATTTATACGTTCCGCTTCTAAAATGAACAAAGCTGTGGTTGTGTTCATGAAAAGAGCAAATTTGGTTGGTAGGCTAATTGCTAGTGGAATATTTGTAAGGAGTGTGTTGGTGCCAATTTCACCTCTTTCTACCCCTTCGACAAGGGTAGGAGTTGCAAATTTGCCTCCGTTTATTACGGATGATCAAATCAGGAAAGAGCTGAGTCGTTTTGGTAAGTTTGCTAGCGGTTTTCTTGTACTGTCGGCAGGTTTTCAGGCAGATGCCGATAGGCACATTGTTTCGTTCCGGAGGCAAGTGTTTGTTTCTGAATAACAATGAGCAACAGCTAAATGTGCATTTTAAAGTGAGGCATGGGGAGGGGCTCTATGCAGGGTTTGCCAGCACATATAGTTAACGGTGTTTTGAGTGTGAGGTTTTGGGGCACAAGAGTTTTGCTTTCCCACATAAAGGCCGTAGACAAGGTGAGGGCACAAGCGCCAGTGGGGGAAATCGAGGTCAACGTGCAGGGGGCAATGAGACGCAGACAGCAGAAGCTGGGCCTAGTCATATGTATTTGGCTGGGCCTAGTCATGCTATGAGGCTGGGCCTAGTCATGCTATGGATGGTGGTGTAGTGGAGGCTGGGTCTAGTCAGGCTAGAGATTCTGTATACTTCTGGCCGCTCTTTGGACACTGTGTTAACTAACCTCCAGACGAGCTTCAATGCCATACAACTCTCCTTCCGTGGCCTCCAACTGCTCTTAAACGCAAGTACAACTAAGTGCATGCTATTCAACCAATCACTGCCCGCACCTGCTCGTCCGTCCAGCATCACTACTGGACGGCTCTGACTTAGAATACGTGGACAACTACAAATACCTAGGTGTCTGGTTAGACTGTAAACTCTCCTTCCAGTGTCACATTAAGCATCTCCAATCCAAAATTAAATCTAGAATCGGCTTCCTATATCGCAACAAAGCATCCTTCACTCATGCTGCCAAACATACCCTCGTAAAACTGACCATCCTACCGATCCTCGACTTCGGTGATGTCATCTATAAAATAGCCTCCAACACTCTACTCAACAAACTGGATGCAGTCTATCACTGTGCCATCCATTTTGTCACCAGTGCCCCATACACTACCCACCATTGCGACCTGTATGCTCTCGTTGATTGGCCCTCGCTTCATACTCGTCGACCAAACCCACTGGCTACATGTCATCTACAAGTCTCTGCTAGGTAAAGCCCCGCCTTATCTCAGCTCACTGATCACCATAGCAGCACCCACTCGTAGCACGCGCTCCAGCAGGTATATCTCATCTGTCACCCCCAAAGCCATTTCCTACTTTGGTCGTCTTTCCTTCCAGTTCTCTGCTGCCAATGACTGGAACGAACTGCAAAAATCTCTGAAGCTGGAGACTCATATCTCCCTCACTAGCTTTAAGCACCAGCTGTCAGAGCAGCTCACAGATCACTGCACCTGTACATAGCCCATCTGTAAACAGCCCATCTATCCACCTACCTCATCCCCATACAGTATTTATTTATTTATTTTAATCCTTTGCACCCCAGTATCTCTACTTGCACATTCATCTTCTGCACATCTACCATTCCAGTGTTTAATTGCTATATTGTAATTACTTCGCCACCATGGCCTATTTATTGCCTTAACTCCCTTATCTTACCTCATTTGCACTCACTGTATATAGATTTTTTGTTTTATTTTGTTCTACTGTATTATTGACTATGTTTTGTTTATTCCATGTGTAACTCTGTGTTGTTGTATGTGCCGAATTGGTATGCTTTATCTTGGCCAGGTCTCAGTTGTAAATGAGAACTTGTTCTCAACTAGCCTACCTGGTTAAATAAAGGTGAAATAAAAAAATAAAAAATAAATAAAAAGAGATGGTGGTGTAGATGAGGCTGGGTCTAGTCATGCTATGGATGGTGGTGTAGATGAGGCTGGGTCTAGTCATGCTATGGATGGTGGTGTAGATGAGGCTGGGTCTAGTCATGCTATGGATGGTGGTGTAGATGAGGCTGGGTCTAGTCATGCTATGGATGGTGGTGTAGATGAGGCTGGGTCTAGTCATGCTATGGATGGTGGTGTAGCGGAGGCTGGGTCTAGTCATGTTATAGATGGTGGTGTAGATGAGGCTGGGTCTAGTCATGCTATGGATGGTGGTGTAGATGAGGCTGGGTCTAGTCATGCTATGGATGGTGGTGTAGCGGAGGCCGGGTCTAGTCATGCTATGGATGGTGGTGTAGCGGAGGCCGGGTCTAGTCATGCTATGGATAGTGGTATAGCGGAGGCTGGGTCTAGTCAGGCTAGAGATGGTGGGGAAGCCTAGGCTGTGCCTAGTCATGCTAAGGATGGCGTTGTAGATGAGGCTGGGCCTAGTCATGCTATAGAGGGTGGTGTAGATGAGGCTGAGTCTAGTCAGGTTATGCTAGTGGATGAGGATAGTATAGTGAGGAAGTGTAAGAGACTAGGGGGGAATGTGTCAAGAGGAAAAAGAAAAAGGGGGAGAAGAAAGGAGGTGGGAGGGAGATCCTGGTGTGGTTAAAGGCACCATGGAACCTTTGCCTGGTGCTGGGGGGGAAGCCCTGGCCAGAGAGGAAGGGCAGGTGGTCAGGATGGGAGATGGAGATGAGGAGGAAAGTGAGTCTGAAGAAGAGGATGATGATGAGGAATTTTTTTCCTCTTCAATGGGTCCGGAGCTGACAGCCAGTCAAGCAGAGGGGTCAAAGTACACGTTGAGGGAACTGACAGGGTCCTGAATGAGACCAAGGGGAAAAAAGTTAATCTTGAGGCTTTTTTTTCTGATCCGAGAAAGTTTGTAAGAACAGTACAACATGCTATGAAAAATGAGGGGCATGGTGTCCTCTCACCCAGGAAATGGTTTAGGTTGAGGAAGTGGGTCACAACAGCGCGTAAGGGTCTACCTTCAGACACTGTTTAGATGTATAGTTTCTTTCTGGCACTGGGGCTTTTTGAGCTTTGCTATTGTTCTCTTTCTTTGCTAGCTTTTCTCCCACTTCTTATGGAGACTCTTTGGGTAGGATCGCTCAATATAAATGGTGCCAGGGATGCGGGAAAGAGGAGTGTGTTGGGTGAATATGTAAAACAAAAAAGTATAGGTGTTGTTTCTGCAGGAGACGCATTATGATGTGGTGAATGAAGTTGATTGGGGGCTCTGGTGGAAGGGGGCAAGTGTGTTGAGCCATGGGACAAATTTTAGTGCAGGGGTGGCAGTCCTTTTTGTACCGGGTATATCTGTAAACATTTTCTCCTCAAAGGAGGTGAGTAGGGGTAGGCTGCTTGTTGTAAAAGCAGAAATTAACAACATAGGTTTTGTCTTTATAAATGTGTATGGCTCCTAACACAGAGAGACGGGGGGGGTTCTATTTGGGTGTCTTAGGAACTCTCACAGGTAGCGCCTGAGGAGACGCTGGTGGTCGGCGGGGACTGGAACTGTACAATGGATTTTACGAAAGACAGAAATGGGGAAGAGCCTCATTCAGTGTCAGTGGGAGTGTTAAGGGACATCATTAATCAGTTCGACCTAGTGGATGTTTGGAGAACTAAACATCCCAACACAATACAGTATACAAGGGGGAAGGTTTTTGGGGCTAGGGTGAGTGCAGCCCGACTTGATCATTTTTACATGTCCAGGAATCAGAGCAATATGCTGTTGGGAGCTACCATTCTCCCGGTGGGGTTTTCGGATCATCACATAACCATGGCTCAGCTGTCTATTTCACCAGGGCCCCGGCAGGCATCCTATTGGAAGTTTAATGTAAAGCTCTTTCAAGATGCCACTTTTTGCTCAGGTTTCCAGACCTTTTGAGAAAGGTGGGGGCAGCGAAGAGAGGAGTATGAGTCTCTGAGTCAATGGTGCGATGTGGGGAAAGTCCAAATTCGGCTTTTCTGTCAACAGTATACAGCTCTCTCATCCTCAGAGGCTAGGAGAGGTAGAGATGGTGGGGCAAGGCAATGTAGGCCTCCAGGCTAATTTAGCTGAATTACGTAGGGACCTGGGTAGTTCTTTCCAGGTTAAAGCAAAGGGAGCACTTGTAAGAGCTAGGTTCTAAATGCTCAAGGAGATGGATGCTCCCAGCTCCTTCTTCTTTGGTTTGGAAAGACAGTGCGGTGAAGCCAAGGGTATGCATTGTCTACGGCTGTCTGATGGGCGGGTGACCTCTGTGGTGGGATGAGATGCGGGAGCGGACTGTGGAGTTTTATACTGAGTTGTATAGGGCAGAAATGTGTGATCCTATGTGTGCTCAGGTATTGTTCGCAGGACTCCCGAACCTCTCTCTGGCACAGAGGGATGAAATGGACATTCCTCTGTTGTACCATGAACTGGCAGAGTCCGTAACCCAGATGTCCCCTGGTCGTGCACCACGGGTCGATGGATTCCCAGTGGAGTTTTCAAAAAAATTCTGGAGAGATTCCTGGAGGAGGTCCAGGAGGCACTGTCTGAGCCGGTAAGGGGGGTGTTTGAGGGGCCAAAGGAGGGGGGGGGGGGGCACCAATGTTTCCGCCACTTCAGGTGACGGCAGAGACTGGAGACTGGCAAGGGGGTCTGGAGGACTTGTTAGATTTTAAGACTCCGAGCCTGGGGGAGTTTGAAGGGGTGGGAGGTAAAGCGCTCTACAACCTCTGCGATAAGGTTAGGAACATTAGGAGCCTAACAGGAGTGAAGGCACATCAGTGGCAGAGATTATGTGGGGCGGATAGTATGGTGGGTTTTAGATGGAGGGGGCTCTACAAACTCCTAGTACTAAAGAGGTCAGGGGACCTCCAGTGGAGGGTTCTTCATGGAGCCCTGGCCACTAACAGCTGGTTGGCACGGGTTGAACTGGGAATTGGGCAGGGTTGTCATTTCTGTGTTATGAAAGAAACTGTGATTCATGTGTTTTCTGTGTGCGCCAGGTTAATGCATTAATGTCTCTGTTGGAATGTCTGTGTGAGAGGTTGGGGTGGTTTTTAGTGTTGGGATGTTTATAATGGGGTACAGGTATTCGAATAAGGAGAAGGCCAAATGTGTTTTGTTGAATTTTCTGTTTGCTCAGGCGAAGTTGGCTATTTGGCTAACAAGGAGGAACAGGGTCGAAGGTGGAGGGATAACAGACCCTTTACTATTGTTTAATGGGATGGTCTCTGCGTGCCTTACGGTTAAATTTGTGTTCTATAGAATGATAAAAAGTGTGAAGATGTTTCAGGAGATATGGTGTGTTGGGGGGGCTGTCTGTATTGCTGGGTAAGATGTTTAGGATATACGGTTGTAGAAGTGGGGAGGTTTTTTGGTTATTGTGATGTTGATTTGTATCGTGTGGTACAGGGAAAGGTGAGTATGGTACATGTATGCAGTACAGGATAAATGTTGGTGTTTTATTTTTAAGGGGGGGGGGGGGATTTGAATGAAATGAGAATGTTTCATTAAAGAAAGACCAAAAGTGTGTGTGTCTCTCTCTCTCTCTCTCTCTCTCTCTCTCTCTCTCTCTCTCTCTCAGGACTAGTCACGCTCTACTCTTTATCCACACACTTGTCTTCCCCTGCCAATAATGACATGTATTTATGTACAAGCATTTCCCCCCATGTATAATGGTGTTTTATGGCCTTTTTGACCTTGCTACACCAGCCACCTGTCATCAACAAATATGATTCATATACACACCTCAATTCCCCCTAAACCTGAGACCCCAGCAAAAAAATTGGCTTTTAATTTATCTGACTTTCATTTATCTGCATGTCCAGTCTTTATATTTAGCATCACAATGAAGTGTTTTACCATGTTCTTTTCAGGACAACCAGGGCTACAAGTAGAACACTTTGTTTTAAATCAAAAGTTGCATTCGTTAGTTTTATTGATAAAATGTCAATGAAAAAAGGTCTGCCAAAGCAAAAACCTGATGTAAAATATGATATGAGTGCTCTAAGTACATACATTGTTTGCTCAGTGGGAAATTAATATCCAACTAGTTAGTGACAACTGTTGGAGTTTGTTACAGTAACTATGTGAACTTATTACAGTATTAGAGACACTATGTCCTGGGATTTCCTATGATATTCTATGTAGAAGAACCCCTTACTTTCTAACGACTCGTGACACTTGTAGGCATCAAAGAGCAAGCCATTCTGACTTTACAGACGTTTTGGGAAAAAAGACCCGGCACCTTTCGGGATCCACCCTTGTCTCACAAACACCGCTCTAGCTCAACCCCCGTTAATCACACAGACTAATGGTTACAAAAGGAATAGACAAATTCAATGGTACAACCCAGAATTCTGTAGCTCAAACACACAATGTTTAAGAGGGGTTAGAAGTTATATATCGCGACGGTGGGACTCATTAGGTTAAGTCTTAGACACATATATGCATCTTTTCCTTGGACTACTTTTCCAGCCAAAGAGGAAGAATGAAAACATGACTCAAGGGGGTTTGGCTTTGTTGTTGTTTTCTGTTGTCTTTTCTCATTATCTTTTCCTATCTTCTACTTTAATGATGTCAACTATGGAAGAAAACCTGTGAATTTTTGGCTCTGTCCTGGCCCTGTTACAACAGACAGTAGGCTAGTGCTGCGGAGCCAATTATTCCATCAATAATTAATCTCTGTCTCTGTTCTCCTCAACACCACAGAAACAGCTTCCTCAACCTCAACAGAAAGTTGTTTATTCATCTTCTGGGGCCCACAATTATGCTCTTTGTCGTCTATTTAATATGCACAAAAGTGCTGCCGTCACGTAAACTCTGACTTATAATCATCTTCTTATTCCTCCCCAAATCTCAGCGTTCTTTACCCGCTTTTATTTGATGTTGGCTGGCTTATTAATGATCTATTAATTATGTTTACCTCTCTCATTCCCCAGTCAGCCTGTCCCGGTTCCCTGCTGTCTGTGTGAGGGAGAGGGAGAGCTAGTTGACAGGGGCGGGCACAGCCTTTGATTTGATCCTAATTCAGTCTGTCTTTCTGTGTTGAGTCACTGTGGGGTGTTAGTGAGAAAAGTGTATTTCTGATCTGTATCGTTCCCCACTGAGTCTTCTAGGAAGTCACCACAGAAACAACAAAGATAATATGATCAACAAGGCATAACGAAGATAATACTATGACAGAGAGATGGGCAGCTCTAGGCTTCTCTCATAACTGGTGATTGTAAAATTAGCTCTTTGTCACAAATTAAACTCTTTGAACACTCTATGCATCAGGAATCCTGAGCTGTGAGTGGCATCCACCTCCACCAGTGAGTGGGCAGGTTGGTCATCTGCCTTGAGGCACCTGCTTTGCTAGAGGTCTGAGGTGGTTCCACCCCATTAATTAGAATAAACACAGGGAAAGGAGAGAGCGGTGGGGGATTCACTGACACACAGTTATGCCGAAACACACACTGCTAATTATATTGCTCATTGCTAAATACTAGACACAGGAAGTGGGAGATGTTTTTCACTAACACACCTATTCACACACGCAACAAACACACACAATGCTCACCTTTCAGGTTGGCCCCCTCCCTCCCTCCCTGGTGCCTGTCAAAGTGCTCAGTTACGAGACCCTGAGCAATGATGATGGTGATGAAGAAAAGTTCTCGACTCAGAAGGCAGGTGACACATCCGTCTCCTTGACGACAACGTCCCTCCAGCGGGACTGAGTAGGTGGGCATGTTGCAGGTCCCTGACACGCAAAAGGAGCAAAAAAGCCAGTTGTTCCTTTAATTCATCTCCATTTTTCATGAGCCAGCTGGCATTTCTCACAAGGACACAGTCAATATTTCATTGCATTGATTTCCACCCTTCCTTCCCTCTCTCTCCTCCCTTCCTCCCTTTTCTCCATCCCCATTCCTCTCTACCTCCCTCCTCTCCCTCCCTCTCTCCCTCTTCTCTCTCTCTTTCTTTCTCATTCGAGACCCCAGTTTAGACTCTATCCAGTGTAACTTAATTTTCATAATTGAGTGCTTTTTTTCTGATGCTGTCGACAAGCGTTTATTATCCACCTTAAACAGGACCAAGCAGTATTCTGGCCATTGCGCTACAGCTCTGAGAGAGTTTCTTATCGCTGTGATGGATCTCCATCATTGGTGTGTTTCCCCAGGGGACCAGACTGCTGTAAGCCCAGGGCCTGACTCTAAGTGTCATTCTATGTGTGGGCAGGCCCCAGTGCTCTCATACACACCAGCAGATTAGTGTGTAATGAAAACAGCATGCTTACAGACAGTCTCCCCAGAGACAGCTCCTGGACAGAGCGGTTAGAGAGTGCATACTTCTACAAATGGCGCATATGTCTACAAATGGTCTCCCTCCTCATTATCACAAACATTAGCTCCCAATTAGTTATGTTTCTATTTCTTTTAAAGGCTTCATCAGTGTAACCACATAGCGGCTAGCTCTCCTCTAGACAGTTACTAGACCGTGAAAGTAAAACATCACAGTTAATAGCTAACATGCTAATGAGTATAGTACAGTAGTTAGAGGTTACCTCTCCTCTATTGGTTTAGACAATGACAGCACAGCTAATGGCTAACACGCTAATAGTTAGCGCAACAACTCCTCCAGAGCTCATCAGTGATTGGTGAAAAGTCTATTAATTACGCAAATAGATGTTATATTCCTTCAGTTACTTTCTATGTAGACTGACTCCTATGGCTCTGTCAGTATTTTAAAGCTGTCCTGGCTTGAAGACTCCGCAGTCTCCTTTATATCTAAATATAGAGTTTCTCATCCTGTAGTGTTTCCCATAGAACTAGAGGTACTTATGGTCTGCCAAAGCAAAAACCTGATAAAAATGAATTGATGAGTGCTGTAAGTACATAAATTGTTTGCTCAGTAGGAAATTAATATCCAACTAATCAGTGACAACTGTGCGGTGTTTGGAGTTTGTGACAGCAACTATGTGAACTTATTGCAGTATTAGAGACACTATGTCCTGGGATTTCCTATGATCTTCTACGTAGAAGAACCCCTTACTTTCTAACGACTCTTGTGCCGCATTGGTGTGTTTCCCCAGGGGACCAGGCAGCTATAAGCCCAGGGCCTGACTCTCTGTGGCTCTCTGTGTGTGGGGGGCCCCCAGTGCTTTCATTCACACCAGCAGATTAGTGTGTAATGAAAACAGCAAGCCAGCAGACAGTCTCCCCAGAGACAGCGACTGGGCAGAATTGTTAGAGAGAACAACCAGGGAGATAGAAAGGGTTGGAGGAACGGTTGGTGTGAGGAAACTGCTCTAGAATCAGAATGAAGAGATAGCTGAAGAATGAAGCTCAGCTCAGAGACTACAGATAGCTAGATACTTCTCCTGTGGTTTAGTTCACGACTATTCATGGTACCAGAGCGATCTTCAGAAAATATAGGGTGTTTAGGAAAATACACAGTGGATACATAATGCCTTGTAATACAGTAGCATAGAAGTGAGTTGCTTTTAGACTGGATAATAAAAAAATATATGTTTTGAGATGTTTTCTAGTCTCTCTCTTTTTTCTCTCTTTTTCTTTCTCTGGTGTGTCGGCCCTACAAATGGTCTCATTCCTTAATAGCACAAACACTAGCGCCCAGTCGGTTCTTTTTACATTTCTCTTAAAAGCTTCATTAGCGTAGCTACATAGCGGCTAGCTCTCCTCTAGACATTTACTAGACAGTTCAGTCGTCAGTTGAACGGCGTTTCCCCTGACACATTGGTGCGGCTGGCTTCCGGTTTAAGTGAGCAGCTGTTAAGAAGCAGCGCGGCTTGGCAGGTCATGTTTCTGAGGACGCATTGACCTTTGCCTCTTCCGAGCCCGATGAGACAAGATCGTAACTACCAATTGGATATCACAAAATTGGGGATAAAAAGGTGGGGGAAAATTTGAAATAAATAATACAAATAACACTTAGAAGACCGAACCCAAGATCACTCCGGGCACTACACAGCCAAACTCCAGTGAAATATGTTTCCATGTCACTTATGTCAGGTCTCTTTGGTGTGTTTTGTCATGCTGTATTCTGTTCAGTTCAATGTGTGCAGTTCCATAGCAGCTCTCCTAGTGACAAGGGACCATGCTGGGGTTTTCAACAGCAGGGGTTTTTGGTTTTTGAAGCAGATCTCTTTCTCTCCCTCCCCTCCCTTCCTCCCTCCTGCTCTCTGTCTCTGTAAATTCAATTCAATTCAAAGGGCTTTATTGGCAATGGAAACATACTGTATGTTTACATTGCCAAAGCAAGTGAAATAGATCATAAAAAATGAGCAGTAATCATTAAACTCACAAAATTTCCAAAGGAATACAGACATTTCAAATGTCATATATAACGATGTGAAAAAATAGTTAAAGTACAAAATGGAAAATAATCTCTCTCTCTCTACATGTATGCCTGCTGAAGTGACTTTGCAGCACTACAGATTGCATACTACAGTTAGCGAGCAGAGCAGCTCCCACCCTGGGGGACTGCAGCAGTGTTAGTTGTGGTTTGTCTCAGCGTGTGGCATCTGTGGAAGCCAATCAGAACAGCTGGAGAGCACTAATGCAAGCTGGCATACCAGGAGTCACCCTTCCCTCATCCTCACCTCACTCTCTCTCTCGCTCTTGCACTCTTTCTCTCTCTTACCCTCTCTCAGGAGGAGGGTGGGTTAGTGAGGAGAGTGTGATTAATGGAGAGACAGCTGCTTGGAAATGCACTGTGTGACTTTGACCACTGATTCCTAGCCTTAACGATTCCCAGTCTCTACTCAGGGAGTAAACAAGCAAGACAAAAACATGTCAGGAGCTTTTGAATTTGGCTTTAGATGTTTCTTATGTCTATATAAAGATACACATCTTCTTGACTGGCTGAGTTAATTTTTATTGTCACGTGCACAAGTACAGTGAAATTCCTTTCTTGCAAGCTCTTTCCCCACAATGCAGTAATCAATATCAGTCGTACAAATTGATAGGTTCGGATTTCTGAACTTTAAATGTTATTAATCATTAGTTGTAATAGAGACCTGAGGGGTGCCATAGCCGAGGGGCTAAACCAGAAGTTAATGGTTATCTTGGAATGTATAGGCATCACTGCCTGGTACGGCAATTGCTCGGCCTCTGACCGCAAGGCACTACAGAGAGTAGTGCGTACGGCCCAGTACATCACTGAGGCTAAGCTGCCTGCCATCCAGGACCTCGACAGGACCTTGTCAGAGGAAGGCGCTAAAAATGGTAAAAGACCCCAGCCACCCCAGTCATAGACTGTTCTCTCTACTACCGCATGGCAAGCGGTACCGGAGTGCCAAGTCTAGGACAAAAAGGCTTCTCAACAGTTTTACCCCCAAGCCATAAGACTCCTGGAAAGGTAATCAAATGGCTACCCGGACTATTTGCAGTGTCCGCCCCCCCCCAAACCCTCTTTTTACGCTGCTGCTACTCTCTGTTTATCATATATGCATAGTCACTTTAACTATACATTCATGTACATACTACCTCAATTGGGCCGACCAACCAGTGCTCCCCCACATTGGCTAACCGGGCTATCTGCATTGTGTCCCGCCACCCAACACCCGCCAACCCCTCTTTTACGCTACTGCTACTCTCTGTTCATCATATATGCATAGTCATTTTAATCATATCTACATGTATATACTACCTCAATCAGCCTGACTAACCGGTGTCTGTATGTAGCCTCGCTACTTTTATAGCCTCGCTACTGTATATACCCTTCTTTTTACTGTTGTTTTATAACTTTACCTACTTATTGTTCACCAAATACCTTTTTTGCACTATTGTATTCGGCGCACGTGACAAATGAACTTTGGTTTGATGTACTGAGTGTAGGGAAAACAATCACGTGGTAGGCAATGATAAGGGGAGAGAGACATTTACATTTACATTACATTTAAGTCATTTAGCAGACGCTCTTATCCAGAGCGACTTACAAATTGGTGCATTCACCTTATGACATCCAGTGGAACAGCCACTTTACAATAGTGCATCTAGATCTTTTAAGGGGGGGGGGGGGGGGGGGGGGGGGCAGAAGGATTGCTTTATCCTAGGTATTCCTTGAAGAGGTGGGGTTTCAGGTGTCTCCGGAAGGTGGTGATTGACTCCGCTGTCCTGGCATCGTGAGGGAGTTTGTTCCACCATTGGGGTGCCAGAGCAGCGAACAGTTTTGACTGGGCTGAGCGGGAACTGTACTTCCTCAGTGGTAGGGAGGCGAGCAGGCCAGAGGTGGATGAACGCAGTGCCCTTGTTTGGGTGTAGGGCCTGATCAGAGCCTGAAGGTACTGAGGTGCCGTTCCCCTCACAGCTCCGTAGGCAAGCACCATGGTCTTGTAGCGGATGCGAGCTTCAACTGGAAGCCAGTGGAGAGAGCGGAGGAGCGGGGTGACGTGAGAGAACTTGGGAAGGTTGAACACCAGCCGGGCTGCGGCGTTCTGGATGAGTTGTAGGGGTTTAATGGCACAGGCAGGGAGCCCAGCCAACAGCGAGTTGCAGTAATCCAGACGGGAGATGACAAGTGCCTGGATTAGGACCTGCGCCGCTTCCTGTGTGAGGCAGGGTCGTACTCTGCGGATGTTGTAGAGCATGAACCTACAGGAACGGGCCACCGCCTTGATGTTGGTGGAGAACGACAGGGTGTTGTCCAGGATCACGCCAAGGTTCTTAGCGCTCTGGGAGGAGGACACAATGGAGTTGTCAACCGTGATGGCGAGATCATGGAACGGACAGTCCTTCCCCGGGAGGAAGAGCAGCTCCGTCTTGCCGAGGTTCAGCTTGAGGTGGTGATCCGTCATCCACACTGATATGTCTGCCAGACATGCAGTGATGCGATTCGCCACCTGGTCATCAGAAGGGGGAAAGGAGAAGATTAATTGTGTGTCGTCTGCATAGCAATGATAGGAGAGACCATGTGAGGTTATGACAGAGCCAAGTGACTTGGTGTATAGCGAGAATAGGAGAGGGCCTAGAACAGAGCCCTGGGGGACACCAGTGGTGAGAGCGCGTGGTGAGGAGACAGATTCTCGCCACGCCACCTGGTAGGAGCGACCTGTCAGGTAGGACGCAATCCAAGCGTGGGCCGCGCCGGAGATGCCCAACTCGGAGAGGGTGGAGAGGAGGATCTGATGGTTCACAGTATCGAAGGCAGCCGATAGGTCTAGAAGGATGAGAGCAGAGGAGAGAGAGTTAGCTTTAGCAGTGCGGAGCGCCTCCGTGATACAGAGAAGAGCAGTCTCAGTTGAGTGACTAGTCTTGAAACCTGACTGATTTGGATCAAGAAGGTCATTCTGAGAGAGATAGCAGGAGAGCTGGCCAAGGACGGCACGTTCAAGAGTTTTGGAGAGAAAAGAAAGAAGGGATACTGGTCTGTAGTTGTTGACATCGGAGGGATCGAGTGTAGGTTTTTTCAGAAGGGGTGCAACTCTCGCTCTCTTGAAGACGGAAGGGACGTAGCCAGCGGTCAAGGATGAGTTGATGAGCGAGGTGAGGTAAGGTAGAAGGTCTCCGGAAATGGTCTGGAGGAGAGAGGAGGGGATAGGGTCAAGCGGGCAGGTTGTTGGGCGGCCGGCCGTCACAAGACGCGAGATTTCATCTGGAGAGAGAGGGGAGAAAGAGGTCAAAGCACAGGGTTGGGCAGTGTGAGCAGAACCAGCGGTGTCGTTTGACTTAGCAAACGAGGATCGGATGTCGTCGACCTTCTTTTCAAAATGGTTGACGAAGTCGTCTGCAGAGAGGGAGGAGGGGGGGGGGAGGGGGAGGAGGATTCAGGAGGGAGGAGAAGGTGGCAAAGAGCTTCCTAGGGTTAGAGGCAGATGCTTGGAATTTAGAGTGGTAGAAAGTGGCTTTAGCAGCAGAGACAGAAGAGGAAAATGTAGAGAGGAGGGAGTGAAAGGATGCCAGGTCCGCAGGGAGGCGAGTTTTCCTCCATTTCCGCTCGGCTGCCCGGAGCCCTGTTCTGTGAGCTCGCAATGAGTCGTCGAGCCACGGAGCGGGAGGGGAGGACCGAGCCGGCCTGGAGGATAGGGGACATAGAGAGTCAAAGGATGCAGAAAGGGAGGAGAGGAGGGTTGAGGAGGCAGAATCAGGAGATAGGTTGGAGAAGGTTTGGGCAGAGGGAAGAGATGATAGGATGGAAGAGGAGAGAGTAGCGGGGGAGAGAGAGCGGAGGTTGGGACGGCGCGATACCATCCGAGTAGGGGCAGTGTGGGAAGTGTTGGATGAGAGCGAGAGGGAAAAGGATACAAGGTAGTGGTCGGAGACTTGGAGGGGAGTTGCAATGAGGTTAGTGGAAGAACAGCATCTAGTAAAGATGAGGTCAAGCGTATTGCCAGCCTTGTGAGTAGGGGGGGAAGGTGAGAGGGTGAGGTCAAAAGAGGAGAGGAGTGGGAAGAAGGAGGCAGAGAGGAATGAGTCAAAGGTAGACATGGGGAGGTTAAAGTCACCCAGAACTGTGAGAGGTGAGCCGTCCTCAGGAAAGGAGCTTATCAAGGCATCAAGCTCATTGATGAACTCTCCAAGGGAACCTGGAGCCATGGATTAGTGATGAAAGGGGTCGAGGTCAGGTCACGTTAAGGGAGAAGGAAAAGTTTATGGCCTGTATCACTTTGTTTCCTGCCTAGCAATAAAGATACAATGTTTAGCGAGAAGGAAGAGACTCCACCCAAAGTTGGCTACATATACACCACTATTGTAAACATGTTTTGGTCGATTCAGCTGTTCGATCCCTTGGAAAGAATTAACTTGGTTTGAACTTTCACAGTGTCCATTGAGTTCTTACTCTAATAATCAGAACCTAACCAAATATTATATTGTAAAGTAAAGTAGAACAAAAACACACAAGAAAGAAAATAACAAGAACACGAGAAAGTAAGTAAGCTAAATACAAGCTCAAATAAAATTGTATTTGTCACATGCTTGGCAACCAACAGGTGTACTGTAGACTAACAGTGAAATGCTGACTCCATGATGTCTCCTAATGGTGGCTCCCTGCAGGGAGACAGCGTGGCAGAGCTGGTCCAAGTCTGCTGGGTCTGTCATGGCCAGTTCGTACTATCAAGGCACAAGGCGAGACCCAGATGCAGACACAGGAGGCAGATGGTTGGAGTCTTACAATGTTTATTAATCCAAAGGGGTAGGCAAGAGAATGGTCGTGTACAGGTATAAAGGTCAACATCAGTTCAGACTCCAATAGGTACCGAAGAACAGGCAGAATCAAGGTCAGGGCAGGCAGGATGATCAGGCAGGCAGGCAGGAATAGAAAATGAGTACGAGAAAAATACACTGGTTGACTTGATTAAACATACAAGACAAACTGGCACAGAGAGACAGGAAACACAGGGATAAATGTACTGGGGAAAATAAGCGACACCTGGAGGGGGTGGAGACAATCACAGGAACAGGGCGTGACATTTATATTTTCGACATTTACTTTTACTTCACGACATTCCTAAAGAAAATCATTTACTTTTTACTCCATACATTTTCCCTGACACCCAAAAGTGCTTGTTACATTTTGACAGGAAAATGTTCCAATTCACACACTTATCAAGAGAACATCCCTGGTCATCCCTACTGCCTCAGATCTGGCAGACTCACTAAACACATTCTTCGTTTGTAAATTAATTAATTAGGTAACACAATAAAATATCAATGAGGCTACAGTTGAAGTCGGAAGTTTACATACACTTCAACCACTCCACAAATTTCTTGTTAACAAAACTATAGTTTTGGCAAGTCGGTTAGGACATGTACTTTGTGCATGACACAAGTCATTTTTCCAACAATTGTTTACAGACAGATTATTTCACTGTATCACAATTCCAGTGGGTCAGAAGTTTACATAAACTAAGTTGACTGTGCCTTTAAACAGCTTGGAAAATCCCAGAAAATGATGTCATGGCTTTAGAAGCTTCTGATAGGCTAATTGACATAGTTTGAGTTAATTGGAGGTGTACCTGTGGATGTATTTTAAACTCAGTGCGTATTTGCTTGACATCATGGGAAAATCACAAGAAATCAGCCAAGACCTCCACAATTGTAGAACTCCACAAGTCTGGTTCATCCTTGGGAGCAATTTCCAAATGCCTGAAGGTACCACGTTCATCTGTACAAACAATAGTACGCAAGTATAAACACCATGGGACCGCGCAGCCTTCATACCACTGAGGAAGGAGACGTGTTCTGTCTCCTAGAGATGAACGTACTTCGGTGCGAAAAGTGCAAATCAATCCCAGAACAACAGCAAAAAACCTTGTGAAGATGCTGGAGGAAACAGATACGAAAGTATCTATATCCACAGTAAAACGAGTCCTATATCTTCATAACGTGAAAGGCCGCTCAGCATGGAAGAAGCCACTGCTCCAAACCATCATAAAAAAAGCCACACTACGGTTTGCAACTGCACATGGGGACAAAGATCATACTTTTTGGAGAAATGTCCTCTGTTCTGATGAAACAAAAATAGAACTGTTTGGCCATAATGACCATCGTTATGTTTGGAGGAAAAAGGGGGAGGCCTGAGCAACAGGCAGTTTACTTTGGGCACGTCAGTCAGGTGGAAATGGAGAAAAATAGACCCTAGCCTGAAGAAGTTTAACTTCTATTTTTCTCCACTTCCTGTCTGACTGACGTGCCCAAAGTAAACTTCCTGGACAGTGCAGTTAGATTAACAAGAATTTAAGCTTTTAACCAATATAAGACACTTGTATGTTCCTAAATGTTTAATATCCATAAACTCACTGTTCCATTCTGTCTCTATCTCTCGCTTTCTGTCTCTCTCAATACATTAAAACCGATTTATGAACACTAAAAGTCTAAGTTTGTGTGGATGAAGAGGAGGAATCTCTCTCACTCACTCACTCTCACAGCATCCTGAGATATCTTTGGTCTTGTGTCTCATCTGGTAGCGTGTGTCTGTTGGGTCGAAGCCTCACTCCTGGGCACCAAACAGGGCCTGGGTCGGGGTCTTGGCCATGTAGTCCTGGGCAGAGAATGTCTGGCTGCCTCATAGGCATGGACAAGCTCCTGGAACCACTCGTAGTCTATCCACGTCCACCACTCTCCCTCCACCTTGAACTGCATGGGGAAACACACATGGATATTGCTAGTACAGTACATACAGCATACACATGCACACAACAGTGCGCAGACATGCACACACAGAGAGAGCATTACAGATGCAGAGAGACTCTTCAATCAATCATAAATCACACTCAGACTAAGGGACTATAGGGCTCATGGAGCAGCAGTCTCCAGTCTCCAATGAGCTGCCAGCCTTAAAGGAGCATTCATTAACCAACCAGAAGTACAGTGACTCATCGAACCTATCAACCTCTGGATGCTAACTCATCTATGAGAGGTGGGAGGAGTAGGAGAGATTGGGGGGGGGTGTCTATTTGTCAATAACAGCGGATTCGCTGTCAATGACTGTTCTCTCTACTATCGCATGGCAAGTGGTACCGGAGGTATACTAGGCGGTGTCAAAGGAAGGCCTAAAAAATTGTCAGACTCCAGTCACTCAAGTCATAGACTGTTATCTCTGCTACCACACGGCAAGCGGTACCGGAGCGCCAAGTCTAGGTCCAAAAAGCTCCTTAACAGCTTCTACCCCCGAGCCATAAGACTGCTGAACAATTAATCAAGTGGCCACCCGGACTATTTACATTGACCCCCCCTTTGTTTTTACACTGCTGCTACTTGCTGTTTATTATCTATGCATAGTCACTTTACCCCTATCTATCTGTACAAATTACCTCGACTAACCTGTACCCCCGCACATTGAATCGGTACTGGTACCCCCTGTATATACAGTTTAAGTTTACATACAACATAGCCAAATACATTTAAACTCAGTTTTTCACAATTCCTGACATTTAACCCTAGTTAAATTTCCCTGTCTTAGGTCAGTTAGTTCACTTTATTTTAAGAATGTGAAATGTCAGAATAATAGTAGAGAGAATGATTCATTTCAGCTTTTATTTCTTTCATCACATTCCCAGTGGGTCAGAAGTTTACATACACTCAATTAGTATTTGGTAGCATTGCCTTTAAATTGTTTCACTTGGGTCAAACATTTTAGGTAGCCTTCCACAAGCTTTCCACAATAAGTTATGTGAATTTTGGCCCATTCCTCCTGACAGAGCGGGTGTAACTGAGTCAGATTTGTAGACCTCCTTGCTCGCAGATGCTTTTTCAGTTATGCCCACAAATTTTCTATAGGATTGAGGTCAGGGCTTTGTGATGTCCACTTCAATACCTTGACTTGGTTGTCCTTAAGCCGTTTATCCAGAACTTTGGAAGTATGATTGGGGTCGTTGTCCATTTGGAAGATCCATTTGCAACCAAGCTTTAAGTTTCTGTCTTTCCATTCACACGAGTGACATAGGCAAATATACAGTGCATTCAGAAAGTATTCCAACCCATTCATTACATTACAGCCTTATTCTAAAAAAATAATATTTTTAAATCCCGCATCAATCTATGTACAATACCCCGTGATGAGAAAGCAAAAGCAGGTTTTTAGAAATGTAATATGAAATATATATAAAAAAAACTGAAATATTACGTAACTATGCAGACCCTTTACTCAATACTTTGTCGAAGCATCTTTGGCAGTGATTACAGCCTCGAGTCTTCTTTGATATGACGCAACAAGCTTGGCACACCAGTATTTGGGGAATTTCTCCCATTTTTCTCTGCAGATCTTCTCAAGCTATGTCAGGTTGGATGGGGAGCGTCGCTGCACATATTTTCAGGTCTCTCCAGAGATGTTCGATCGGGTTCAAGTCCGGGCTCTGGCTGGGCCACTCAAGGACATTCAGAGACTTGTCCCGAAGCCACTCCTGCATTGTCTTGGCTGTGTGCTCAGGGTCGTTGTCCTGTTGGAAGGTGAAGCCTCACTCCAGTCTGAGGTTCTGAGCGCTCTGGAGCAGGGTTTCATCAAGGATCTCACTTTACTTCATTCATATCTCTTTTGCTTCATTCATCTATCCCTCTATTCTGACTATTCTCCCAGTCCCTGCTGAAAAACATCCCCACAGCATGATACTGCCACCACCATGCTTCACCGTAGGGATGGTACCAGGCTTCCTCCAGACGTGATGCTTGGCATTCAGGTCAAAGAGTTTAAGAATGATGGAGGCCACTGTGTTCTTGGGGACCTTCAATGCTGCAGACATTTTTTGGTACCCTTCCCCAGATCTGTGCCTCGACACAATCCTATCTTGGAGCTCTACGGACAATTCCTTCGACCTCATGGCTTGGTTTTTGCTCTGACATGCACTGTCAACTGTGAGACCTTATATAGACAGATGTGTGCCTTTCCAAATCACGTTCAATCAATTTACCACAGGTGAACTCCAATCAAGTTGTAAAAACATCAAGGATTATTAACGGAAACAGGATGCACCTGAGCTCATTTCGAGTCTCATAGCAAAGGGTCTGAATACTTACGTAAATAAGGTATTTCATTTTTTTAAGGGGTATGGGGTATTGTGCGTAGATTGCTGAGGATTTAAAAAATGTTTTCTTTTAGAATAAGGCTGTAAGGTAATAAAATTTGGAAAAAGTCAAGGGGGCTGAATACTTCCCGAAGGCACTGTATATCACAAACAATGCAAGGGTGGAGAAATGGCACACTATTCCACAGGAGGTTGGTGGCACCTTAATTGGGGAGGACAGGCTTGTGGTAATGGCTGGAGCGGAATATGTGGAATGGTATCAAATACATCAAACGCATGGTTTCCATGTGTTTCATGCCATTCATTCATTCACTCCATTGTTCATTCACTCTCATCATTGGGGTATTGTGCATAGATTGATGAGGGGATTGAAAAAAATCTATATATTTTTTTGAATCAGGCTGTAATGTAATGAATGTGTCGGAATACTTCCCGAATGCACTGTATATTTGTTTGTCACTCGTGTGAATGGAAAGACAGAAACTTAAAGCTTGGTTTGTTATGAGCCATCCTCCCCTCAGTAGCCTCCTGTGCCCTACTCTCTATATAGTGTACTTCTTTTGACCAGAGCCCATAATAGTAGTTCACTATATAAACAAGTGCATGCATTTACAATCAGTACATTTCGTGTGCACAATGTTATCTTTTGTTGTTTGTTGCTGATTTATTGTTATTTTTCTTCTTCTATTATCTTGTGTAGTTTCCTTCATGTTACTGGAATGACTGTCATATCGGGAACATAACAGCGGGTGTGTTTGTATTTCATTGCAATACATTTGTATATGACCTGAGAATGACCTGTCCTTTCTCCCTTTTACCAGGAAACATCCACTGGTATATGAAGGACATATTCGGTGTGTTGGCAGGGAGAGCATTGTCAGCACAGCCTCTAAACCCACATTTTCTATTCATCTCCATCTTTTTATAGGCTCCAGAATAGGTATCTGACATTTTAACACTCTTGTAAGCCCTCAGGGGATTGGCTGTAAAGGGGTTTATAGTTTGTGTTTATTGGTCAGTGAAGTAGGTCACTGAGTACAGTGAGTGGGAGGGAGTGTCAATGTGGATGGAATGAGTGGGTTGGGTCAGTGATAAAATAATGTATATGTTGAAAGATAATGATTAAATAATTCCACTCTGAAACCTTATAATTGTATGAAATTGATTGGAATCATAAAATTATAATCTGATGATGTGTGTAGTTTTAGTCAGAATTAGATTAAACAATGTATCTGTATAGTGGAAAAACACAGACTGTTTGAGTAAGGCGTAGCTTAGGATTTGAACTTGTATGTGTGTGCCGAAGACAATAAACGAGAACAATTAAACTGTGTTTGGACCGACCTGGCTAGGCCTCTGAGAAAACCTATGATAGCATAAGGAGTACTTCTCAAGGTTCCCCTAACCTCGGCGGAATGGAACCGTCGGCTGGGTAGTGATACACAGTGGTGAGAACTATGGAGAAGGATACAACTCACCTACTGTTTGTGTGTATGTATGTGCGTAGGATATCTACTGTTTGTGTGGAAGTATGTGCGCAGCTATAAAATGGATGTCTTTGTATAATGGACTTCAGAACGTTCTCTGAATAAACGGTACTAATCTTTTGCATAAGCTGAGTCTTTGCCTAATTATTATTATTATACCCACGCTCTTACAAACCTCGGGGATTGGTCAAAGCTATTGATTGATAGTTATTATCATTGGGATTGAAAATTCTCGTGACAGTCAGGCAACAATAGGAAATTACAGAATTCAAAATCTTTGGCAGACTGTGGTTGCGGTTTGAACTCAGATTTGAATGCCTGTAGGTCCTCAGATCCCAGGTGATGGATGTTTGATTGATCATCTACCTACAGGAAGAATTATGGAAAGTAGTCATGTTCCTTCAGTGTTTCTCAGAGGTTTAGAGAGTTGCTGACTTCATTCAGACTGACAAGAGACAGACATGTCATACGGAGTGACAGAAAAGCGATCAATCCCTCCTCTCACTCTGGGCATGCCGTGAACAATGATCATCTGCTCTCACTCTTTATTCACAGAACTTTTTCACACATCCCTCTCTCTACAGTACCACACTCACCATATCTTTCCTAAGGCTACTGTAGTTCTCCTGCATTGTGTGTAGGAAGACAAATGATAGGTGCAGGTTGGCCAGCCCTCTAGGGAGAGAGGGAGTGTTGCTTATAGAGAGAGTGTAGGTTAGAGGCTAAACTATAATGGCTTCGGCCTCAGGGGAACAGATGCTTACATGTTAGGGATGGCTGAGTGCCTTCAGTCTACAGGTCCCTTTGGCATTACATGCTGGTCCAACAGAGCCGGTCAAAACAGGGCTTCAGTCTGCAGGGGAGAATGTCCCCAGACTCGCCAGCTGTAGTTTCAAATGTTCACAGTCAGATCGAGATTCAACGATTCGAGTTGCTGAAATTGCAGTCAATTAAATGTAGTGTTACAGGTCCCAGTTTTTGGACTGGTGCAGCAGATAATAGTTATCGTAACACAGGATAAATAATGAAACAGGAGAACGTGTCTTCTCTTTCAAAGGTTCTCTCAATTATTTTATTCAACGTTTGCACTTGAGTAAATTTTGAATAAAATAATTGAGATTATTTTCATTGTATTTCAATGTTTTCTTTTGTTTTCTTTAAAGTGTATTTAGTGATCTGTCTCATAAATCCCTGACGTATTCACATCCTCAAATTCTTTACATTTATACCGCAAACACATTTACTCTTAACTTTAATTCACCTGTTTGGGTTATAATTATGTGGTTGACTGTTGCCCACTATAGCCCCATAGGAGACTGTAAAACATGAAAGCCTTTATAACTCATTAGAAGTTACTTTATACCATGCTCAAAATACATTTAACCAGTATAAGAAGAGGGCTAATAGAAAGACAAGACTATTGCAACTGACATTAATGCTAATTATTGGAAAATGATTGAACAAGCTAGCATAACCGAAGCTAGCAACCAACTAACCGGAGCTAGCAACCAACTAGCCGCAGCTAGCCAAAAGCTAACCGCTTTTCTAACATTTAAAGTACAACAATTACAAAGTTCTTAAACGTCACAGTTACAACCTTAAATTCTCTAAACCCTTGGGATATTGTCAGGAGTGTCTTTTTCAAAAATATCAAGAGTTAACAATTCGTTTTTTGCTAGCAAGAGCAATTAAGTTGAAAATATCTACAAAATGGTGTTTTAATGCAGGTGATTTCTTTGATTGGTTTGTGTGTGCACAAATGCATGTGAGCATGTTTGTTAGTCCGTGTATGTGTGCGTGTGTGCATTTTTTGTTAGTGTGTGCATGTCTTCGTGAGATGGAGAAGGTGGGCTAGGTTGATGGTCACTTCTATTCAGATTACCAAAGGTGTGCATCAACCCTGGTGAGATTGGAATGGTTTTGTGGTTGTTTCACTTCATTTCTCTAAGTGATATATGCGATGTGTCATCCTGAACTCATTTTAGCAACGCATTGCTATTTAGCATATGGAACAATTTGTTGAAACTAAGTATAATAATAAACATAAGAATTATTATTATGGACTACCACTATCATGGTTTATGAAGAAGTCCTAAGTGTGTTGATATGATTGTATATTTGTTTTTGTAAAGATTACTCAGGCCTTTAACAGATAAGTGTGTTTATGTGCGGTCTGTGTATGTGTTCATTCATCTAAGTTGTCTCCATAGTAATATAGAGCCTATAGCCAGCTTTCTCACCATCCTTAAGTCCTCAGAACCAATTTGTAGATTCCATCTAAAGTTAGCCCATAGAGTTCAAGGAGAGCGTATGACTAGAATCCTTAGTTAGAATGTTTGTGTGTGTTATGGTACACACACACACACACACACACACACACACACATCATGTTTTTATCTCAGACTAAAATGCAGTCCCACTCTCCTCTGAGTTGTTGAGTTTGTTTACCATACATTTTTAAAGACAGATTTAGCTTTAAACTGGCACCCTCCCACACACTGCCTTTAGAAAACCTGCTGCGCCACGGTTTATATTTCATTTAGTCAACAACAACAGTGTGATTTGGAAACCCACCCAACTTTGAGAAAACATATGGCCCACTCTAGGCAGGCACAGGTTTGGTCCCGAAAAAGGTATTATAATCAAGTATATCCTTAGGCTAGCTAGGCTACATTCAAATATTCACACAAGTATACAACTTTAAATACATGCTGAATACATTGCTTTATTCTAGGTAGAATGCTAGTGTAGACATTATGTGTCTCTGACTTCAGCCAGCCAGGCACAGAAAGGGACAGGCCTGGATAGGACAGGAGGCAGGGTAGCTGAATGAGCCTGGTGATGCCAACATTGTCACATCCATTCCTGCCCTGGCTTCAGAATCAGAACCCATCCTCAGAATGTTTTGTACCCTCAGAACAGAACATCAGAGTTCCATCCAGACCCAACCGTTCCCTTCCTTTATTATCCAACAACACAAAGCATATGGGGGATGATCAGAATGGCTGCTTGGCCAGGACTTCATAAGGACAGATGGAAAGTAAATGTGCTTGGGTTTGTTCAAACCATTTTGTAGCCCAGTTCCCATTTGGGGGACGATTAAGGAGAGTTGAGTGGAGATCTAAATTTGTAGCGATAATGCTGGCTCCCTATAAAGCCATAAACGTTTATGAATATGGTGTTTTTGGATTTCAAAATATAGGGACCAGTTAATGTATTATACCCATGGGTTGATTTTGTTACTCAGCAGATTCATAGTTACTATAAAACCTATTTTTCATTCAAATATGGAGGGGGGGGGCTGTTGAAGAATGGTGTCTTTGACATTTTTCACTGTGTTTGGCAAGGTGGCATCCTCATTCATTCTCAGGCTGCCATTGGTGCACACAAGTGCATACTCAGCCTGAGATGGAGGGGTGTTGAGGCAGTACCAGAGCCCTGAGGCATACCCCATTCTGCACACCGCCATTGGGCCTGCGTTGACGACACACTGTCTAATGCCCGTGTATGCACGCGTTCTGAAGCCAGGTCTTTGATGCTTGTGTCAATGACATTTATTAAGGGGATACATTAAGGCCTTTACTTTGGCAAAAGAGGGTCTACATAACAATTACTGATTTTTTACCCTATCATTGCAAATAACACTATTCTTGTCTTTGAATAGAATAGCTTGTGGGAGTTCATGCTTGTGCATGAGTGTGTGCACAATATACATACAAGTGTGTGTGTGTGTGTGTGTGTGTGTGTGTGTGTGTGTGTGTGTGTGTGTGTGTGTGTGTGTGTGTGTGTGTGTGTGTGTGTGTGTGTGTATTAGCATCACAGGGGGAGAACTCTGGGCTCTCAGTCAAGCAAACAGATTTGAAGGGAACGGGAGCCAAATTGAAAGCTGCCCTCTGCCAAAGAGGAAATTGCTGGAAATGACAGCAACAACCCAAAACGCATGAGAACACTGACACCAATGGAGACCCTAACAGAATTCGGTGCCACTTGGTGTCTGAGTGTGGGAGTGGTGGAGTTGGGGACACTTTCAGTCCGTAAATATTTTCTTCATTTTCTTTCTGAACTCGAAGTTTCAAAATCACATAATCTAACACTCAAATGATAATCTGATGCTCTAATGATGACCGCGGGTGATACTACAAAATTATTTAGGATCACACCGTCCACCTTGCACTGCACTCTGCTGCATTTTCCAATCAGAGCTGCCATCTGGGAACATTCATTATTTGGCAGCAGGAAACTAATGATATTAGAGCCTGGTGAGATCAACAAAATCTAGGACGGGATTCAATCCGATCGCTGCTTGTTGAAAATGCAGTTTTGAAGGTAATTTCCTATTGAGCCGACATCTGCAGCATTTCCCCCGGGAACATTGCTTTAAAAGCAGCATTGTCGACAACCCACAATCGGGCCTTAGCTGTGCCTGTAATGTTTATTTTAGCTGTTAATATTTAACCTTTATTTTGCCAGGAAGTCCCATTGGTGTCAAAATACCTTGTTTACAAGGGACACTTGTTACAAGGGATTGTTGCTTACAAAATACATACTTTGAGATACTTTTGAGACATACAGTACCAGTAAAAAGTTTGGAGACACCTACTCATTCAAGGGTTTTTCTTTATTTTGACTATTTCCTACATTGTAGAATAATAGTGAAGACATCAAAACTATGAAATAACACATATGGAATCATGTAGTAACAAATCATGTAGTAACAAAAAAGTGTGAAACAAATCAAAATATATATATTTTTTTTAATTCTTCAAAGTAAGCACCCATTGCCTTGACAGCTTTGCACATTCTTGGCATTCTCACAACCAGCTTCATGAGGAATTATTTTCCAACAGTCTTGAAGGAGTTCCCACATTTGCTTAGCACTTGTTGGCTCGGTCCAACTCATCCCAAACCATCTCAATTGGGTTGAGGTTGGGTGATTGTGGAGGCCAGGTCATCTGATGCAGGACTCAATCACTCTCCTTCTTAGTCAAATAGCCCTTACACAGCCTGGAGGTGTGTTTTGGGTTATTGTCCTGTTGAAAAACAAATGATAGTTCCACTAAGCGCAAACCAGATGGGATGGCGTATCGCTGCAGAATGCTGTGGTAGCCATGCTGGTTAAGTGTGCCTTGAATTCTATATAAAATCACAGACAGTGTCACCTGCAAAGCACCATCACACCTCCTCCTCCATGCTTCACGTAGGAACCATACATGCAGAGATCATCCGTTCACCTACTCTGCATCTCACAAAGACATGGCGGTTGGAACCAAGAATGTCAAATTTTGTCACGCCCTGGCCATAGAGAGGCTTTTATTCTCTATTTTGGTTAGGCCAGGGTGCGACTACGGTTGGGCATTCTAGTTTCTTTATTTCTATGTTTTCTGTTTCTATGTTTTGGCCGGGTTTGGTTCCCAATCAGGGACAGCTGTCTATCGTTGTCTCTGATTGGGAATCATACTTAGGCAGCCTGTTTTTCCACCTTAGTTGTGGGTAGTTGTCTTCGTTAATGCATGTATAGCCTTACTGAGCTTCACGTTCGTTTTTGTTGGCAACGTTTAAAAGAAAGGAAAATGTACGCTCGCCACCCTGCCCTTTGGACTTATCAGATCAAAGGACAGATTTCGACCAGTCTAATGTCCATTGCTCGTGTTTCTTGGCCCATGCAAGTCTCTTCTTCTTATTGGTGTCCTTTGGTAGTGGTTTCTTTGTAGCAATTCAACCATGAAGGCCTGATTCACACAGTCTCCTCTGAACAGTTGATGTTGAGTTGTGTCTGTTACTTGAACTCTGTGAAGACAGTTTCATTATAGCGCTTGCTGGTTTTTGCAACTGTACTTGAAGAAACTTTCAAAGTTCTTGAAATTTTCTTGGCTCACCGTGTCTTAAAGTAATGATGTATTGTTGTTTCTCTTAGCTTATTTGAGCTGTTCTTGCCATAAAATGGACTTAGGCCTATCTTCTGTTTACCACCCCTGCCTTGTCACAACACAACTGATTGTCTTAAATGTATTAAGGAATGAAATTCGACAAATTAACTTTTAACAAGGCACACCTGTAATGCATTTCAATTAAGTGTGCAAAGCTGTCAAAGGCAAAGGGTGGCTACTTTGAAGAATATCAAATATCAAATATATTTTGATTTGTTTAACACTTTTGGGGTTACTACATGATTCCATGTGTTATTTCTTAGTTTGTCTTCACTATTATTCTACAATGTAGAAAATAGTAAAAATAAAGAAAAACCCTTTAATGAGTAGGTGTGTCCAAAGTTGACTGGTACTGTATATTGAGAGCTCAGTTCTTCGACTCTGCTCATCCATTGTTGTCAATAAGCATCTAGCAGGCTGTAGTCGTCATTTTCTCAGTTTTGACCCTGAGTGTTCAGCAAGCAGTATAGTGTGTTGACTGGGGTCAGGCTTCACATGGTGGCATGGCACACAACAAGGGGATGGCCTTGATTAGTCTTAATGCTAATCCTCTTGTTAACTGAGAGGAGTCAATTAACCAAATGACCACCGTTTGAAAGAGGCGCCAAACGTCTTCGTCTCAGGCATATACATTTTTTTTTTGAACAGGGGATTTGCATTTTAACAGCATAATGAACTCAGACTAATGACTTGCAGTCCAAATAAATAATTGATAAATATATATTCCTTCTTAATAGTAAGCAGAGGAATGCGGGGTACCATACTCATTAGTACAGATGTGATAATTGTATGTTCTTGGTTTCTGTCAGTCACATGTGGGAGAGTGAACCTATGCAGGGGTGCGCCATGTTCTCTTTTAAAACATAATGGTTGCGTGTGTGTTCTGTAAATGTTTATAGTCCCAAAGGACAATCCGTTTGCAGCAATTATAATTTCTACACATCATAGGAGGACAGGCTAGTTGTAATGGCTGGAATGTAATAAATAGAACGGTATCAAACACAAAATATATGGAAACCAATGAGCCTGTCCTCCTATTGCTCCTCCCACCAGCCTCCTCTGGCACACATGTGTGTTAATTATCCCATTATGGGTGCATGTCTGTGTCTCTTTTTCTGTTTGTGTGTGTGTGTACAGATTTAGTATGTGTTTTGGTATTATGTTTCCCACAGGCGTGTTCTCAGGCAAGGAGCCAGCAGCTTTCTCAGCTGAATCACACCACTGATTTAGATACATCACACCAACGTAGAAATAAAGAGCTTGTTTCTGATGCCACAGTGAGAGGTGGGTTTCTGATGCCACAGTGAGAGGTGGGTTTCTGATGCCACAGTGAGAGGTGGGTTTCTGATGCCACAGTGAGAGGTGGGTTTCTGATGCCACAGTGAGAGGTGGGTTTCTGATGCCACAGTGAGAGGTGGGTTTCTGATGCCACAGTGAGAGGTGGGTTTCTGACGCCACAGTGAGAGGTGGGTTTCTGACGCCACAGTGAGAGGTGGGTTTCTGACGCCACAGTGAGAGGTGGGTTTCTGACGCCACAGTGAGAGGTGGGTTTCTGACGCCACAGTGAGAGGTGGGTTTCTGACGCCACAGTGAGAGGTGAGTTTGACGCCACAGTGAGAGGTGGGTTTCTGACGCCACAGTGAGAGGTGGGTTTCTGACGCCACAGTGAGAGGTGGGTTTCTGACGCCACAGTGAGAGGTGGGTTTCTGATGCCACAGTGAGAGGCTACAGTGAGAGGTGGGTTTCTGACGCCACAGTGAGAGGTGGGTTTCTGACGCCACAGTGAGAGGTGGGTTTCTGACGCCACAGTGAGAGGTGGGTTTCTGACGCCACAGTGAGAGGTGGGTTTCTGACGCCACAGTGAGAGGTGGGTTTCTGACGCCACAGTGAGAGGTGGGTTTCTGACGCCACAGTGAGAGGTGGGTTTCTGACGCCACAGTGAGAGGTGGGTTTCTGACGCCACAGTGAGAGGTGGGTTTCTGACGCCACAGTGAGAGGCTACAGTGAGAGGTGGGTTTCTGACGCCACAGTGAGAGGTGAGTTTGACGCCACAGTGAGAGGTGGGTTTCTGATGCCACAGTGAGAGGCTACAGTGAGAGGTGGGTTTCTGATGCCACAGTGAGAGGTGGGTTTCTGACGCCACAGTGAGAGGTGGGTTTCTGACGCCACAGTGAGAGGCTACAGTGAGAGGTGGGTTTCTGACGCCACAGTGAGAGGTGGGTTTCTGACTCCACAGTGAGAGGTGGGTTTGAGACACCACAGTGACAGGTGGGTTTCTGATGCCACAGTGAGAGGCTACAGTGAGAGGTGGGCTTCTGACGCCACAGTGAGAGGTGGGTTTCTGACGCCACAGTGAGAGGTGGGTTTCTGATGCCACAGTGACAGGTGGGTTTCTGATGCCACAGTGACAGGTGGGTTTCTGATGCCACAGTGAGAGGCTACAGTGAGAGGTGGGTTTCTGACACCACAGTGAGAGGTGGGTTTCTGACGCCACAGTGAGAGGTGGGTTTGGGTGCCAGCTTTGCATCCCCATGCTGTTCTCAGATTGCAGAACCAACAGACCTGTCAGTTTCCATGTAACATTGTTCTCAGATTCCAGAACCAACAGACCTGTCAGTGTCCAGGTTACAGTGGTCTAAGCAAATAGGCTCTCAGCCATAGAACCAAAGAATCAGGTGTGGTGCGTTTTCACACTGAGCTAAAATTGAATAAGAAGCATCACAATTACAAGTTTTGCAAGGTTGCAGAATTGGTATGCATGTGAGTGTATAGTAAGACACAGTGGGTTATGGGGACGTGAAGGTGTGAACTGTGTATTCTGCACGTTTAATGCTTACCAGCCTCTAGTCTGACACACTTCATGACCTCTCACTCACTCAGAGCGGGTTGAACTACGCTCTGCCGTGAATTGATTTTAATGCATAAGTGGGCTCTACTGAGGGGTTACTACACTGCTCAAAAAAATAAAGGGAACACTTAAACAACACAATGTAACTCCCAGTCAATCACACTTCTGTGAAATCAAACTGTCCACTTAGGAAGCAACACTGATTGACAATAAATTTCACATGCTGTTGTGCAAATGGAATAGACAAAAGGTGGAAATTACAGGCAATTAGCAAGACACCCCCAAAAAAGGAGTGATTCTGCAGGTGGTGACCACAGACCACTTCTCAGTTCCTATGCTTCCTGGCTGATGTTTTGGTCACTGTGTCTTACTATACACTCACACTGGTGGACCAAGTTGTTAATCTAACAATTCAGCCTGAATGTATTGTTGGATGTACTATGTTACCTAATGGTCTCGTCTGTTGGCTAATTGTTTTATTTCACCTTTATTTAACCAGGTAGGCCAGTTGAGAACAAGTTCTCATTTACAACTGCGACCTAGCCAAGATAAAGCAAAGCAGTGCAACAAAACACAGAGTTACACGTGGGATAAACAAACGTACAGTCAATAACACAATAGAAAAAAATATATATATACAGTGTGTGCAAATGTAGTAAGATTAGGGAGGTAAGGCAATAAATAGGCCATAGTGGCCAAATAATTACAATTTAGCATTAACCCTGGAGTGATGGATGTGCAGATGATGTGGAAGTAGAGATACTGAGGTGCAAAAATAAATACTTTGGGGAATGAGGTAGTTGAGTGGGCTATTTACAGATGGGCTGTGTACAGGTGCAGTGATCGGTAAGCTGCTCTGACAGTTGATGCTTAAAGTTCGTGAGGGAGATAAGTCTCCAGCTTCAATGATTAATTGGGTTAGGCTAAAGTGCAATGCAGTCAGGTGGGTCATCAGCTGTTGCAGCAACAGCAAGATTCTACGCACAAAACCAAGCGAATTGATGATAATGGTGTGACGTAAGATATTGCTCTTAAAAAATGTGTCAATTGTCAACATCACGGCTCCTTTGATCTGTTGATGGTTTCATCTTTCTTTTTGACAAATGTTTAGATTTTTTTTGTACAATTGCTTTGTTCATTTCTGAGTCAAATTTTTGGGAAGGAAAACATTCAGTGAATACAGAACATTCTGATAGCTCCCAAAGCGTGTTTCTGGGTTTCATAATGAGGTGTTGAAAGGGGTTGCATTGTATGCCACTTTGCCTTCTCCCAAACCCTGATCTCAGAAGAATTTGGTCACTAGGTTGTGTCGTAGTAAGTACTGTCCCATATCAAGTAGGTCCCATTTGTCTGTCCCCTGATGGTGGAAATAGGGCAACGTTTACATGTTCCACTCAGTTACCTCCCTCTGCCCAGCTAATGGAAATCATTTTATAGTTTTTAGTCACTGCGCTGCAACCGGCTCGCTGTTGTCGAATCTCAGCTCCTCTAAGAACTAGGATATACACTGAAAATGACACAAACCTCAGAAATGCAGGTATTTTTAGACACTTCAGTAACTTTAGGTATGGTGGATATAACAATGAGTGTAAAAATGTAAAATAATCCACTTATGTGCTCTCCATTTTAGCTATTAGGAAACTATCCGAACCATCAGCACCTATCTAGCCATGGTTATATTGACCATGAGCAGCGCCTAATATTTTAATGCTGTCCCCTCAATATAGTGATCCTGCAAATATAAACAGTGCATCACAGTACAGCACACACAAGCTCCAAATAATGCCTGCATTAACCTGGCATAAACTCAAAATATTATAATAATTCCTGAATCTTTTCTTCCAAAGAGCGAAAATTGAGGTAGGCTATTACATCAGCGCATGCAGCATGGCATAAATGTTGATGAATGTGTCTGTGTTGGAAATCCCTGGGGTTTGACCTCTCTAATGCACTATCAACTCAGGTTTATAGTAAACCTTGACATCTGCACAACAATAATGTAAATCCTAAAGGGGACCATTTTCTTAACTCCTAAACTGTATGGAGGATTCCTCAGTTCCAAATCCATACATTTACTCTGTCCCTTGACACAATAGCTTCCCCCTCAGATCCATACATTTACTCTGTGGCTTGATGCTATGACTAAACACAATTGAAATATCTTTGCAGGTAACATAGGCTCTCACTGATTGGCCGAACGATCCATTTCAACAGTGTTGGCGTCAGACCTGATGATGCAGCCTGCCTGGCACCGTGTCTGATGGCCAATGTCTCATGGTGCTGTTGGAATGGCAAGAAGATCTTGTGTCGGCATCTCTAAATCATCTCTGGAACAACATATGTCCTCAGCTGTTGTCAGGTGTTTTGGGAGGGATCCACAGCTCATGCCTGCTTGACATGATAATGGCTGACCCTGGCTGTGACCCCACTTTCGGGGGGGAATGGGATATTCCCAAAAAAACACTGTATTTCCAATTCACACATGCGTATAATACACACTTGTACGTGTGAAACAGGACAAATATAAATACACACCAAATTATTGTATTATTATGCACACAAGCCCACATGAGATGAGCCTTCTGAGTCAGCTGGTGGAGAGATTGAGCTGAGAGCTAACGGAAGGTATGAAAAGTGTGGGGGATTTTCATTAACACATGTGTGTGTGTGTATGTGTGGATGAGGAGAGCAGGTGATCACAGCTTCCCCATAGCAGGAGGTGAAGAAGCAAAGTTCAAGGAGAGAAGCAGATGTTGCACTGACTGAGCTGTAATAATTGCTGAGAGAGTGAATGATGGGAGAAGCAACGGAGTCAGTGTGTGTGTAAATCCTAAACCCAGGACACAGCGTTGGATCAAAGTGTGTGACAAACAGTTACACATGTAACTTATCAGGCTGAAGCATGCTCCCGGTTTTGAAATGAGAAGGGTGTGGGGTTTTTTGAGAGGGGAAGGAGGGCCCCTCCCATTCTGACGGCCTTGTTCAGAGTTTACAGGAGATAGTGGCCTATCTTGCGTAGCTTCCTCTTCACATCTTCCTCCTCTCCTTCAGGGGAGGTGAGTCTAAAGGAGAAGATGCGATAAAGAGCAGGAGAAAGGGGCCATCGTATTGTACCTCTAGCATAAGACAATTACTGTACTGCCAAAGGAAGAGATTAGGTAATAGAATATAATAGGCCAGAAATTATGCTTCAATGTTGGTGGTATAAATGTCTTATTGCACATTGATGAGAAAATTACCTGTGTGCTTTTCTTTGCTTTGAGGATGTTTCATTTTGGAGTTTAAAGCCTAACAGCACTGGACAGCATAGCTGTGAGAAGTAAATATGCGATTTTACAGGCTCAACAGTTTACCCCGACGTCCATTGAACTAAACTGTATCATGCCTCATGGATATTGCAGTGAATTCAGTCAGTTGTATGATGTTGTTAAGCATCCCATTCAAGGGAACACCCAGAAAATATCAATGGGCATCTGATCGCATCTAGAAGACCAACTGAAAAAGGCATCAAGAGGGCCTCCCGAGTGGCGCAGCGGTCTAAGGCACTGCATCGCGTTCGATCCTGGACTGTGTTGCAGGCGACCGGGAAACCCATGAGGCGATGCAAAATTGTCCCAGCGTCGTCCGGGTAAGGGGAGGGTTTGGCCGCCTGGGATGTCCTTGTCCCATCGGGCTCTAATGACTCCATGTGGCGGCCGTGCACATGCACATTGACTTCGGTTGCCAGCTGTACAGTGTTTCCTCCGACACATTGGTGTGGCTGGCTTCTGGGTTAAGTGGGCAGTGTGTCAAGAAGCAGTGCGGCTTGGCGGTTGTGTTTCGGTGCATGCATGGCTCTCTTCGCCTCTCCTGAGACTGTCCAGGAGTTGCAGCGATGAGACAAGACTAACTACCAATTGGATATCACAAAATTGGGGTGAAAGGAATAAAAAAAAAATACCCTAAAAAAATCTAAAAAGAAAAAGGCATGAAGACAAACCAACTATCCATACCACATGCTGGCCAGACAAGGCCGCTCAAAAAAAAAAATTCAATGTAACCTTTATTTAACTAGGCAAGTCAGTTAAGAACAAATTCTTATTTATAATGACAGCTTACAGATGAACAGTGGGTTAACTGCCTTGTTCAGGGGCAGAATGACAGATTTACACCTTGTCAGCTCGGGGATTCGATCCAGCAACCTTTCGGTTACTGGCCCAACGCTCTGACCACTAGGCAACCTGCAGCCTCAAGAGTCTGGGTTCTCACACAGTTTCATTTTTAGTTCACTTCAAATCAAGGCGACCTTTGTCTTGCTTTCAGTCTTTTCCTTCAAGCCTCTACGCTTAGGTCACCGAGACAATGGCAATCTCCACAGCACTACAAAGAACAAAGCTTAAGATTGCAATGTGTAACTTTTTGGGGGACCTGACAAAATGTACATAGAAATGTGAGTTATAGATCTGTGATTGTCATTGAAAGCAAGTCTAAGAAGCGTTAGATCTGGTCTATGTGCGCTAATTCTATGCTTCCCGTTCTTAAGTTTTGTATCTTTTATTTTAGGTTTTGTAGACCAGCTTCAAACAGCTGAAAATGCTATATTTTTGTTTACTGAAAGGATATTTCACAGCGGTTTAGATTGTGCAATAATCTACACTATACATTGCTTGTTTGTCACAAACAAGAAATTAGGCAAACTATTAGAATTTTAGCAACCAGGAAATGGCGTAGCATTCTCTGCATATCGCACCTTTAACAGTATTGAATTAAATAACGGCAGGGGCCCCAGACCAGCATGTGTCACTATGACAACTGCAGATAGATCAAATGATGATGGTGGTGCAACAAGGGAACGGATCAGCCTTCCTCCTCACATCACATTAATACTTCATCAGCCTAATTACTACGCCATGGTCAATGTACTGTAGTGCGTCTCCCTGCCATTCAGATGAATTACACACACACACACAATGTATGTGTCCCAATTGGAACCCTATTCCCTATATAGTGAACTACGGGCCCTGAACAAAAACATTAGGCCCTACAATATAAAGGGAATAGGGTGCCACTTGGGACACATGTGGTGGGAGATCACTCAACAATGACTAATGGTACAGCGTTTGGCGTGCGGCGAGATTAATCTGGGATGTCATGAAAAAGCCATCAGATCGGACTCAGTTGTTCAGATAATTCCCTTTTTATATATCGGCCATTTTCTCTTAGCACTTCAGTTCTTATGAAGGTCACATCTAAACAGCGCCAACTGACCGTTATCAGAGGAGGATAAACCCCATCAGTAAATTGAGTCGTGCAGCAAAAAATGCACATGACTGGGTATGACATGCTCACACTTCATTAAACCTGTATTCATTGGGAGTTTCGCCATTATTGTCATTAAATATTCTTCATTGTCATACTGCAGGGAATATAAGGGGGAGCTGTATTGTATTTCTGAGGTATTTAACCACATGTTGTGTGTTTTCTATGCCCCCTATATGAGTTAAATTGCAGTAGAGTCAGTCAGTGGTTGGTGTGCTTTCACACAAACATCGTAATGAGGAGAGCAAATGTGAGTCTGGTCATTAAGTGGTTCTACTCCCTATATACAGTGGGGAGAACAAGTATTTGATACACTACATGCTTTGTAAGTAGGAAAACCTGCAAAATCGGCAGAGGTCTGTAATTTGTATCATAGGTACACTTCAACTGTGAGAGACGGAATCTAAAACAAAAATCCAGAACATCACATTGTATGATTTTTAAGTAATTCATTTGCATTTTATTGCATGACATAAGTATTTGATCACTACAACCAGTAAGAATTATGGCTCTCACAGACCTGTTAGTTTTTCTTTAAGAAGCCCCCGTTCTCCACTCATTACCTGTATTAACTGCACCTGTTTGAACTCGTTACCTGTATAAAAGACACCTGTCCACACACTCAATCAAACAGACTCCAACCTCTCCACAATGGCCAAGACCAGAGAGCTGTGTAAGGACATCAGGGATAAAATTGTAGACCTGCACAAGGCTAGGATGGGCTACAGGACAATAGGCAAGCAGCTTGGTGAGAAGGCAACGACTGTTGGCGCAATTATTAGAAAATGGAAGAAGTTCAAGATGGCGGTCAATAACCCTCGGTCTGGGGCTCCATGCAAGATCTCACCTCGTGGGGCATCAATGATCATGAGGAAGGTGAGGGATCAGCCCAGAACTACACGGCAGGACCTGGCCAATGACCTGAAGAGAGCTGGGACCACAGTCTCAAAGAAAACCATTAGTAACACACTACGCCGTCATGGATTAAAATCCTGCAGGGCACGCAAGGTCCCCCTGCTCAAGCCAGCGCATGTCCAGGCCCGTCTGAAGTTTACCAATGACCATCTGGATGATCCAGAGGAGGAATGGGTGAAGGTCATGTGGTCTGATGAGACAAAAATAGAGCTTTTTGGTTTAAACTCCACTCGCCGTGTTTGGAGGAAGAAGAAGGATGAGTACAACCCCAAGAACACCATCCCAACCGTGAAGCATGGAGGTGGAAACATCATTCTTTGGGGATGCTTATCTGCAAAGGGGACAGGACGACTGCACCGTATTGAGGGGAGGAAGGATGGGGCCATGTATCGCGAGATCTTGGCCAACAACCTCCTTCCCTCAGTAAGAGCATTGAAGATGGGTCGTGGCTGGGTTTTCCAGCATGACAACGACCCAAAACACACAGCCAGGGCAACTAAGGAGTGGCTCCGTAAGAAGTATCTCAAGGTCCTGGAGTGGCCTAGCCAGTCTCCAGACCTGAACCCAATAGAAAATCTTTGGAGGGAGCTGAAAGACCGTATTGCCCAGCGACAGCCCCGAAACCTGAAGGATCTGGAGAAGGTCTGTATGGAGGAGTGGGCCAAAATCCCTGCTGCAGTGTGTGCAAACCTGGTCAGGAACTACAGGAAACATATGATCTCTGTAATTGCAAACAAAGGTTTCTGTACCAAGTATTAAGTTCTGCTTTTCTGATGTATCAAATACTTATGTCATGCAATAAAATGCAAATTCATTACTTAAAAATCATATAATGTGATTTTCTGGAGTTTTGTTTTAGATTCCGTCTCTCACAGTTGAAGTGTACCTATGATAAAAATTACAGACCTCTACATGCTTTGTAAGTAGAAAAACCTGCAAAAATCAGCAGTGTATCAAATACTTGTTCTCCCCACTGTACATAACATAGCACTGTTAGAGAGAGGAAGAGAGAGAGAAGAGGGGGAAAGAGACAGGCAAGTGAGGCGAGGATAGAGACACTACCAAAGAGGGTTTTCCAAGAAATGACTTGATTAGACTGCACTCCACAAGGAGCTCTGAATTCTAGATATTGTTGTTTTTAATAGCTCCTGCCATGGAACAAGAATGAGGGTGGAGGAATGGAGGGGGCAGAGATGGATTGGATGGAAGAGTCACCACCTACCTTGACCTCAATGAAGTCAGGTTGTCCCAGTGAGCTCTGAGTAGGCCTTCTGTTTGTCTACAGTCCACGTCTTCATCAGAGTCAGTTTGCACACTGTCCTGTCGAGAGACAGACAGAGACTTCCTAACCTCCTACCAAATGTATGAACATAGAGACACATATTTCCCTCAGATTGCACAGACCCACAAAGAATTTCAAAATAAACCCAATTCTGATAAACTCCCATGTATGGGTGAAATACCAGTGTGCCATCACAGCAGCAAGATGTGTGACCTATTGCCACAAGAAAAGGGCAACCAGTGAAAAAGAAACACAAATGTAAATACAACCCATATTTATTTAACTTCCCTTTTGTACTTTAACTATTTGCACATAATATGACATTTGAAATGTCTTTATTATTTTGGAACTTATGCGAGTGTACATTTTTTATTTCACTTTTGTTTATTATCTACTTCACTTGCTTTGGCAATGTTAACATGTTTTCCATGCCAATAAAGCCCTTAAATTGAATTGAAAAAATTGAGAGAGAGAAAGAGGGTGGGGGGAGGAGAGGGAGAGAGGGAGTTGCACAACTGAATGCATTCAACTAAAATGTGTCTTCCGCATTTAACCCAACCCCTCTGAATCAGTGGGGGGCTGCCTTAATCTCAGGGGCAGAACAACAGATTTGTACCTTGTTGGCTCATGGATTCGATCCAACAACCTTTCGGTTACTGGCCCAACACTCCTACCCACCAGGCTACCTGCCGCCCCATAGTTGATTGACCTTTAGAATGTAATCACTGTTAATTATAAACACAGCACAGTAAAAGCCATGCTCAATTGAGAGTGACAGAATTGGGACGTGTAGAAGAATTAATACATGTATAAATGTCACTCGTCTCTATCCAGATTGTGATGATGCTTCATGCTTCACCCCCATCTGTCTTTCGTGAACGAGGGAGAGTGAGAGAGAGACATGATGCATCCACAAGCTGCACATTTAGAGTATCATTTTGTCGTAAATGCTGTGCAGAGTATTTGAAATGTTACGTTTTTTATAAGATCTCCGCGATTTTGTACACTGTTAAGGTGTTTCCCGAGCTGTTACCCCATATCTGTAGGGTATAATGAGATGGAAAAACCACCCATGGAACTGTCTTGTAAGAGGCCCCTCTATCATTCACCTTTCTGTCGTTTTACGGCTGTCAAACAGGTCAACCCACAGGTGAACCTTCATCACTGTCATCGCCCATAACACCGGTCATCCAGGGGCGAGATACCACCTGCCTAGGTTCCCTGGCATCCTATTAACCTGTGACTGTCAGGAACACACCAACAGGAAATGGAATGGGGGTCGAAATAAATAGGCTAATCCCCATTCCCTGACAAAGGAATGGTTCTCCCCGGACAACCTGCCTCATATTTCACATCTATACTATGTACAGTATTCTTCACACTGCCTTTTTTCTCAAAGTAAATAGGTGAGGGGAGAAAAGGTTGGAGCTAGCAGAATGCACGTAAGTAAATGGCGATGGGAGAGAAGAAAAGAATGGGAACTGGGTACAACACTCCTCCCCTGTTCCTACACTTCTCTCTCTATCTCAATCCATTTCTCTCTCACTATCCTTCTCCCTCTCTCTGAGAAGAGGATAAGTGGTGGCTCTGGCCCCTTCAGCTCAGTGGGCCATGGACAGTTGGGCCATGGTGCCAGGGAGGAAGGCAGGGAGGTGAGGTATTTGCAGCCACCTCCCCCCCAAAGCCAACAGAGTAGCCACATCAGTCCCTCAGCACAGCGATGAGGCCAGGTGAGAGGAGAGCTTAGCAACCAGGGATGGGGGTGGAGCCCACCATGAGAGGAAGCTATGAGCCACACAGAGAAGGGATCATTATGGCCTAACTCACTACTTCCGTTAGTGTCTCTGCTCTTCCCTAGAGAGGCTGTTCAAGACTGGCAGGCAGTCACACCTGTATTTTGGTCATATTTTGAGTCTGGTCGGCAGACAGGTGCTTTGTCTATTATTGATAGTTTGTATATATCATGTAGATATACTGTATATAGAATCGTAGGAATGCACACAAAAAATGTCTGCAACTCCCTTGTTCTTCAGAAGCAACCTTCTTGTAAGCATCCCATGCCTATACACCATGTAAAAGGATACATTGACAACCCCTTCTTCAGCCATCCCTTACTGTATATACCATGTATGTCCGCCAATATTGCACCATCCATCACCACAATGTACAGGTCTACATCATCACAAGTCACTGGGCCAGGGAGAAGGGAAGACGACAAGGAGAGCTAGAGAAAGAAAGAGAGACAGAGAGATTGAGACCTCACTACTCCTAGACAAGAAACTTGACTGGTCTATCCTACTAGCTGCAGAAACCGAACCGAATAAAAACCACTGGGTACAGGTACTAACACTAAGTGATAATAAGTAAACAGTTTATACAGTCTACCAGTAATTTGCTCACTTGACAATAAAAAAACGCTAACCACGACTATTCCTGGTGCATAGTGAATGTTTTTCTGCCATGAAATTTGTTTCATTTAGTGTTAAAAACATTCATAGGTCGTGGATAACGATGAGTTACCCGAATGCAGAGTAAATCACTTTGATAACTGGTGAAACGCCTGACACAGATGGCAATTACAGCAATCCATTAGGCTGCATTTACCACCGATTTACAGTGAAAAGAGGTTCACACATGAAGCTGTAATAAACCTGTCCATTGTCTACAGCAGACTGAACCTCTGAGGGGGGGAAGCTGGCAGGCTGATTGTAGCCAGGAAGTGAAGACATCCCAATAAAACATTTTACAGCCAACATCTATGTTCAAGGTTGTTATGCTACGAGGCCACTGAGTGCAGTTTTTCTTCCACTGCTTTCTAGAAAAGGACTAATGAAGGCGATTGAAATTAGATACGCTGTTAGAGGGAGCGTGTGTGTGTGTGTGTGTGTGTGTGTGTGTGTGTGTGTGTGTGTGTGTATTCACACTATTAGAAGCTTTGAGAGATACACAGATGCACTGGGTATTCTTATAATACTGGGTAAATCAGGCTACCCTGAAAGGATAGGAGGGGAGAGTTGGGTAGGAGACTCATTTTCTAGTTACCACCTTCAACGTAGCAACTTCATGTTGTCATGTAAATTCTCCAAAGAAAGAACACATCCACAGTGTTTGATAAGACTTATAGGAGTGGACTCTACATTTCTTATTATTCCTCGCGTCACTTCTTGGAATTCATTCATTGGGTGACTCAGTCAGAGAAACACAAAAATATGGGGGGAATGAGTGTGTGTGTATGTGTGTGTATGTGTGTGTGGAGAAGGAGAGAATGTTGTGTTGAATGGCTGTGTCTGTCAGACGGTGAGCGAGTGTGTAATAAAAGGCATGATTAAATATAAATAGTTATTCTACGGAACGTCACTATTGATGAAGGCATTGGAGTTCCAACTATTCTATTCAGATGGAAAACATGTGCTGCAAGCAGACTCAAGGTCCTCTTCTGAGAAGTTAGAACAAAAATTCCCCCTCTTCTACTTCTCCAGTGCATCGCAGGGCAGAGTGAACTTCATGAACTGTTTTCAATCAGGATGGCAGACAATGTTTCTCTTCTACTCTGATATGGCAGCAAATGATAACGGACAGAACTTTCTCAAAATATTAAGTCTCTCTGAAACATTTCACAGGGAATATAAGTCTTGGGAGAATAAGAGAGGGTTACTGTAAAACTCGACTCATAAAACAGCCTACATCTGTAGTTCCTTGCATTTTCCAGAGGATACAATGAAATGAAGACGGTTTCAATTCCAGACTTTGCCAGTGACTTTTCAGAGATTCGTTTGGGGGTCACTGTTCATTAAATCAGTCCTAGAGTTGAGTTGAGGTTCCCCAAGAAGCTGAGAAGCTACCTGGCAACAACAAACCATTAAAAGCAGGCTTGGAATGGATTACAAAGAAACACCAAGATTCCCATTCCACTGGTGTGTCTTTGACCATCTAAAAAAGCTTGAGTAGAAAGCTGTAGAGACCACTGCCATTATTTGTCACTCAAAACTCCCCAATGAGGTAAACAGACCTTTCCTACTTTCGTATTGATATTTCTCTCATTTCAAGCACAGGGAAATATATGATATTGAATGGAACCACATTACACTTCAGTACTCCTGGTATTGTATACCATTATAAATCAGGAGGAAATACACATTTCCACTAACCTCAGCCACAATAAAGGATCAGCATACTGATGTATGAAAATATATTATCATCACACTACCATACCTCTCCAACCATCCAGCAAAGTGACATTGCGATGTCTGTGAATGTGAATTTCAGAATTTACATATACACTGACAAAAATATCAACGCAATATGCAAAGTGTTGGTCCTATGTTTCATGAGCTGAAATAAAACACCCCAGAAATGTTCCATATGCACAAAAAGCTTATTTCTCTCAAATGTTATGCACAAATATGTCTATATATCTCTGTTAGTGAGCATTTCTCCTTAGCCAAGATAATCCATCCACCTGACAGGTCTGGCATTTCAAGAAGCTGATTAAACAGCATGATCATTACACAGGTTCACCTTGTGCTGGGGACAATAAAAGGCCACTCTAAAATGTGCAGTTTTATCACACAACACAATGCCACGGGCAATTTTCATGCTGACTGCATGTCCACCAAAGCTGTTGCCAGAGAATTGAATGTTAATTTCTCTACCACAAGCTGCCTTCACCTTCAACATAGTTTTTTGAGAATTTGGCAGTATGTCCAACCGACCTCACAACAGCAAACCTAGTGTAACCACACCAGCCCAGGACCTCCACATCTGGCTTCTTCACCTGCGGGGTGCTGAGAGGGGTTGCTGAGAAGTATTTCTGTCTGTAATAAAGCCCTTGTGGGGAAAAACCCATGATTTGCTGGGCCTGGCTCCCCAGTGGTTGAGCATGGCTGCCAAGTGGCTGGGCCTATGCCCTCCAAGGCAAATCCATTGATTAGGGCCAAATTTATTTATTTCAATTGACTGATTTCCTTATTTAAACTAACTCAGTAAAATCTTTGAAAATGTTGCATGTTGCATTTATATTTTTGTTGAATATATCTGATAGAAATCACAGTGTAGCATATTCCTCTTATGCCAGCCAGTATGTAAAGCTAGTGATACTTCTCATAGAGGGGACAGGGAGAGTGCTACTGTATTCCCTCTCCTCTTTGATTGGTAAAGGAAAACTCCCAGGATGCACTGCGCTCCTTGAGAGTGAAAATACAAGGCATCAGAAGGCGTCCATCATCGCCACACCAACCACTCTTATCTGTTTGGAGTTTCTTTTTTAACTCTCCTGCCTATTAATTTTGAATCGTGGAGATGAGGATTCTCTACTGTTGCCTCGTCAAATTAGGACACTTTCCATGGATAATGATCATGCTATTGGACAGATTTTCATTTTCAACCAAAATCCTATAGTCATTGGCATGCCTTGGCAAGACAGCACAAACAGATCTGGAACCAGGCTAGTCACAGTATAAAACAGCAACATGACTCACATGCAAGGGAAAAAACGGCAACTTACCTACGCATCAAATTGGTCTTTGTTCCCCAATGAACATTGGTTGTATTACAATGTTAGAAAAGTGGAAAATTACCATCCATTGATATCTGCTAGTGGTGTGAAGCCAATTACCGTATAATTGAAGCGCAACAGGCAGATAATGAAAGAGGCTCAATGCTACAATTCATTTGGATAATAAAAAGGCTATAATATTGAATCCCTGAGGTGAGGACACAATAGCAGTCACTCAGCTAATAGAAACAGTACTTATCAGGGCATTTCTATAACAATGATGTTGATGTTTAGATGAACATTCAGTAAAAATTAAGGGTGTGTGTGGTTGGCTTAACACCAACTTAGTCAATTCGTTTTGAGGGGCTGGGGTTGGAGCACTGAGCCTGTGCAAACTGGCGACTAGTATTTATATCATGAACAAGTTTATTTCCATTCCCATTGTCCTTTCCAGCATGGTTCCAACAACTGTTGTGGTGTTGTATCCAGGCCAGCACAGTGTAGTACACCTTACCTTGGCTCGGTTTATCTAAGTAGTGTAGAACGAAGGGTACTAGAGGTACTCACCTTTTCACCCAGAGCCTTGAGACTGTCCAGGAACCTCGGCCAGAAGTCTTTGAAGAGCAGCCGGTCGATCTTTTTCAGACTGCCCTTGGTGCCAGCACCCACACTCACATACAGCTTGGTCACCGGTACCAGACTCTTGGAGGGGAAGAGGTCAGAGAGGAATAAGATACGCGGATGAGAGCGAGAGGGATAGGGGGAAGGAATGGGGAGACAGGGAGAGAAAGAGAAGGGGGGTAGAGAGAGATCTGAGTGAGAGAGATCACAGTGAGAGAGCGAGAGAGAAATCAGTGTTCGGACACAGCAGGCGAGAAACATTTTGGTTTGCGCCGCCTCGCTCTTCCTCTCTTCCTTGAGTTTGGCAGTATGCCAAGACTAGGAAGAAGCTTTGAGTGAAACCAGGATCTGAGGGGTGACCAGTCCTCTTCTGGCTGTGCCAGGTGGAGATTATAAGAGTACATGGCCATTAAGGCCAGTTTGAACATCTTGAAGAACAAACGTTCATAGATGACCAGCAGGGTCAAATAATAATCACAGTGGTTATATAAGGTGCAACAGGTTAACACCTCAGGAGTAAATGTCAGTTGGCTTTTCATAGCCAAACATTCCAAGGTAGAAACAGCAGGTCCAGGACAAGGTAGAAACAGCAGGTCCAGGACAAGGTAGAAACAGCAGGTCCAGGACAAGGCAGAACAGCAGGTCCAGGACAAGGCAGAACAGCAGGTCCAGGACAAGGTAGAAACAGCAGGTCCAGGACAAGGTAGAAACAGCAGGTCCAGGACAAGGCAGAACAGCAGGTCCAGGACAAGGCAGAACAGCAGGTCCAGGACAAGGCAGAACAGCAGAAACTGGAACAGCAGCACAACAAGGTAGCATGTCCGGTGAGCAGGTCAGTGGCCCCATCGAAAGTTACTCCCGGACAGGGCTGAGTATAGCCCACCACCGTACGTGCCCGAGGACAGAAAGGATGGGAGAGCGCGAGCAAACCAGTGACTCAGTCCCCGTAATAGGGTCAGAGGTAGAGAATTGCAGTGGAGAGAGGGGAGCCGGCCAGGCAGAGACAGCAAGGGTGGTTCGTCACTCCAGTGCCTTGGCGTTCACCTTCGCACCCCTGGGAAAGACTATACTCAAATCATAGGACCTACTGAAGAGATGAGTCTTCAGTAAGAACTTAAAGGTTTAGACCGAGTCTACATCTCACATGGACTGGCAAACCATTCCATACATATTTTACTCTACAGGAGAAAGCCCTGCCACCAGCTGTTTGCTAAGAAATTCTAGGAACAATAAGGAGGCCTGCGTCTTGTGACTGTAGTGTGTGTGTAGGCATGTATGGAAAGACCAAAAGCATGGATTAGCTTTACTGCATAAGTCTTGGACAAAAAGTTTCAGATGTTTGCAATGTTACGAAGATGGAAAAAGGCTACTCTTGAAATATTTTTGATATGTTCCTCAAAAGAGAGATCAGGGTCCAGAGTAACAACAAGGTCCTTCACAGTTTTATTTGAAACTACTGTACATCCATCGAGATTCCGAATGACATCACCAAGAGGTAGTATATATAGTGAAAACAATGGAACCTTGAGGATCACCAAAATTTACCATTGATTTGTCAGATGACAAACCATCCACAGAGACGAACTGATATCTTTCCGACAGATAAGATCTAAACCAGGCAAGAACTTGACCGCGTAGACCAGGCTTGGGCAATTATTTTCCATGGAGGGCCACATTAGAATATATTTTTGCCATCGCGGGCCAGAATTAAATTACAGGATTATATATCATGTGTATGACTGTGTTGACAGATATATCTACTGTAAATCACGTCCAGATATGCTAATTATTTTACTGTTTTAACATGCACAGAAATAAACCACATCCATGTTCTCCTTTTGATAGGTATTTTCATTATTAAACATGCAATGAACTCAGATGGAAAAGTACACTTTGCATTCAGCACCACGGACAGAACTCTTGTTAATGGGTATGCACAAAAACACAAGAAAGAGAGAGAGCTGAACATTACATTAAAAACTATCAGTGTGAGGAGTGAAGTCTCTAATGGGCATTGACTAGAGCAGTGAAGTCAGGTATCGTTTCTAACGTCGCTATGTGCAGGATTGCTGAGAGGTGAGAGTCAGTAAGAGATGATTTATTCTTTGACTTGTTTTATTTTTCTATCACTGAAAATGTCTGTGACCCAAACAGTACAAACATCTTCTGAGCAAGACTACTAATCTTAGGAAAGTTTTGTTCATCGAGAGATGCATAGAACATCGTCAGTGACATTGTTTTGAATAGTTCTCCATCACTGCATCAGACTGAAGACCGATACGCTCAAGTTGCAGGTCAGTGGGAGCGTCATCCACAATGAAGGTGAAAAGAGGAAACCAACAGCATGTCATTTTCCAACACTTTGAAATACTCAAAAAAATGGGAGAAAAAAATCACTGTTCAAAGTACGCAGCAGCGTTTACTTCTCCCGCTGGTCATCTGCTAGGGAACAGACTAGTAGTATCGGAAGGTGGGTGAGATTGTTGGCTTCTACTTGGCGGGTCAGGAGGAGTCATTTTTCCTTCAAGGCTTTGACAAGGCTGTACACCCGATGTGCAAAAAGGCTCTTGCCTTATAGTTTGGAATTCAGTTCATTCATGAGGGCCATGATGCCATGACCTGTCCGGATTTGTCATAGACACGAGCTAAAAAACTTTAATGAGCAAGCCTTCCTTCATGAATTGGCCTCTAAAATGGTATAGAATCAACTTGATCCCCTCTGTCGAAGACGCTTGGACCTTCTTTTTTGATATTTTCAGTGGTTTTGTTAACAAACACGCCCAAATGAAGGAAATGAGAATTAAAAAACAGGTTCAGCCCCCGTGACCTTGCAGAGTTACTCCACCTCAAGAATTGCATTTGGTGAAAGGCTCGGCACACGCATACTCAGGCTGACTGGCTCTCATTCAGGCAAATTAGAAATAAGTGCACTCAGGCTATCCAGAAGGCCAAAGTTAGTTACTTTAAGGAGCAGTTCTCTCTCTGTGGGTCTAACACCAAGAAATTCTGGAAAACAGTTAAAGACCTGGAGAATAAAGCCTCCTTCTCACAGCTGCCCATGTCCCTTAAAGTTGATGATGTGGTTGTTACTGACAAGAAGCACATGGCTGAGCTCTTTAATCACCACTTCATTAAGTCAGGATTCATATTTGACTCAGCCATGCCTCCTTGCCCGTCCAACATTTCCTCCTCTCCCACCCCTTTTAATGTGACTATCCCCGATGCATCTCCCTCTTTTCCCCTGCTCTGCTATAAAGCTTCTCCCTGCAGGCAGTCACTGAGTCCGAGGTGCTGAAGGAGCTCCTGAAACTTGATGGTTTAGACCTTTTCGTCTTTAAGGTTGCTGCCCCTATCATTGCCAAGCCTATCTCTGAACTTTTTAACCTGTCTCTCCTTTCTGGGGAGGTTCCCATTACTTGGAAGGCAGCCACGGTGCATCCTTTATTTAAAGGGGGAGATCAAGCTGATCCTAACTGTTATAGGCCTATTTCTATTTTGTCCTGTTTATCAAAGTGTTGGAAAAACTTGTCAATAATCAACTGACTGGCTTTCTTGATGTCTATAGTATTCTCTCTGGTATGCAATCTGGTTTCTGCTCAGGTTATGGATGTGTCACTGCAACCTTAAAGGTCCTCAATGATGTCACCATTGCCCTTGATTCTAAGCAAAGTTGTGCTTCTATTTTTATTGACTTGGCCAAAGCTTTTGATATGGTCGACCATTCCATTCTTGTGGGCCGGCTAAGGAATATTGGTGTCTGAGGGGTCTTTGACCTGGTTTGCTAACTACCTCTCTCAAAGAGTGCAGTGTATGAAGTCAGAAAATCTGCTGGCTCAGCCACTGCCTGTCACCAAGGGAGTACCTCAAGGCTCAATCCTAGGCCCCACGCTCTTCTCAATTTGCATCAACAACATAGCTCAGGCAGTAGGAAGCTAAGAATAAATATTTCGATGTCCACTCTTGCTGGAACAGCCAACATTCATCGTCTACTTTCCTTTTCTTAGAAAAACAAATTTTTGCGCAATTTGTGATGTGACGTGCGTGTCAGCCACTGTCTGTCCTCGTGCAGTTGGGATTTATAGGTGCTTTCAAAATAAAATGTCCCACAAGCGGTGGGAGTTAAACCATTACACAAAGGCGAGTATTCATTGGGCTATTAATTTGAATAACAAATACATTATTTCAATTTTAATATTGCAAATTCTTTGTGAGCTGAGCATGATTCCGCGGGCCATATTGAATCAGGTCGCGGGCCGCATACGGGCCGGCCTTTGCCCAGGCCTGGCGTAGACCAATTACAGTTTCCAATCTCTTCAAAATAATGTGGTGATCGATAGTGTAGAAAGCGGCACTACAGTCTAGGAGCACAAGGATAGATGCCGAGCCTTGGTCTGAAGCCATTAAAAGGTCATTTATGGCCTCCCGGGTGGCACAGTGGTCTAGGGCACTGCATCGCAGCGCTAGCTGTGCCACCAGAGTCTCTGGGTTCGCGCCCAGGCTCTGTCGCAGCCGACCAGGAGGTCCGTGGGGCGACGCACAATTGGCCTAGCATCGTCCGGGTTAGGGAGGGTTTGGCCGGTAGGGATATCCTTGTCTCATCGCGCTCCAGCGACTCCTGTGGCGGGCCGGGCGCATAGCGCGCTAACCAAGGGGGGCGGGTGCACGGTGTTTCCTCCGACACATTGGTGTGGCTGGCTTCCGGGTTGGAGGCGCGCTGTGTTAAGAAGCAGTGCGGCTTGGTTGGGTTGTGCGTCGGAGGACGCATGGCTTTCACCTTCGTCTCTCCCGAGCCCGTACGGGAGTTGTAGCGATGAGACAAGATAGTAATTACTAGCGATTGGATACCACGAAAATTGGGGAGAAAAGGGGGGGGTGAAATAAAAAAAAGGTAATTTACCACCTTCACCGAGTATCAGTTCTATGATGGGGTCTAAAACCAGATTGGAGGGTTTTGTATACATGATTTGTCCTCAGGAAGGCAGTGAGTTGCTGAGCAACAGCGTTTTCAATATTTTTTTTTTTTAAAGGAATGGTCGTTTTTAAAATTGTCCGGGTCAAGGTTTGGCTTTTTCAAGAGAGGCTTTATTACTTCCCCTTTTAGTGAGTTTGGTACACATCCGGAGGATAGGGAGCCATTTATTATGTTCAACATAAGAGAGCCAAGCAAAGGAAGTAGTTATTTCAGCAGTGATTGAAAACACTGCTGTACACTGCTGTCTCTGCCATTTCAGGAGTGAGTGAGTGAGTGAGTAAGAGAGAGTGAGAATAAGAAGGATATAAAAAAAGGAGAGAGCGCACCGTCGTTACTAGTATTCAGGTTTCTTTTGAGAGGGGAGGCTTGATTGCAATTGGCAGTAAACTGCCAGTACAGCAGCAGGAGGAGGATGTAGCTACATGAGAAACAAAGGAAACAGACAATGTCAAAGAGGTTTGGTAGAGGTTGTAACCACACAAACAACACTTTTCACTCCAATAAATATCCCACAGTACAACCATAGTAATTACCCAGAGAGGCAAGGACACAGGCAATGACAGAGTTCAATTAGCCAAATAAGCAACTGTTGGAAGGATTTTGCACACACACAAACACCTCCCCTAAGTGAACACTTGCGGTTTCCAATCAAAGTCATGTCTGCGCATCTGGCTCGATAAATTCAGACAGCTTGTCCGTGGCTGTGGGTATTGTCGTGTGGTGCTTGAGGATGATTGATGGAAGCCGTCCCCCCCATCACCTACTCTGACAGACCAGGGAGCAGGGACTATACTGTAAGTCAGGTCTCTGACAGACAAGGCAGGGCCACAACTATTGACACGATAGGATGACAGACAACGCAGGGCCACAGCCAATGACATTATTTATTTATATATTTTTTATTTCACCTTTATTTAACCAGTTAGGCTGGTTGAGAACAAGTTCTCATTTGCAACTGCGACCTGGCCAAGATAAAGCATAGTAATTTGACACATACAACACAGAGTTACACATGGAATAAACAAAACATACAGTCAATAACACAGTAGAAAAATAAGTCTATATACAATGTGAGCAAATGAGGTGAGATAAGGGAGGTAAAGGCAAAAAAAGGCCATGGTGGCGAGGTAAATACAATATAGCAAGTAAAACACTGGATAGGGTAGATTTGCAGTGGAAAAATGTGCAAAGTAGAAATAATGGGGTGCAAAGGAGCAAAATAAATAAATAAATACAGTAGGGGAAGAGGTAGTTGTTTGGGCTAAATTATAGATGGGCTATGTACAGGTGCAGTAATCTGTGAGCTGCTCTGACAGCTGGTGCTTAAAGCTAGTGAGGGAGATAAGTGTTTGGAGCTTCAGAGATTTTTGAAGTTCGTTCCAGTCATTGGCAGCAGAGAACTGGAAGGAAAGACGACCAAAGGAAGAATTGGCTTTTGGGGTGACCAGTGAGATATACCTGCTGGAGCGCGTGCTACGAGTGGGTGCTGCTATGGTAACCAGTGAGCTGAGATAAGGCGGGGCTTTACCTAGCCGAGACTTGCAGATAACCTGTAGCCAGTGGGTTTGGCGATGGATATGAAGCGAGGGCACACCAACGAGAGCGTACAGGTCGCTATGGTGGGTAGTATATGGGGCTTTGGTGACAAAATGGATGGCACTGTGATAGACTGCATCCAGTTTGTTGAGTAGAGTGTTGGAGGCTATTTTATAGATGACATCACCGAAGTCGAGGATCGGTAGGATGGTCAGTTTTACGAGGGTATGTTTGGCAGCATGAGTGAAGGATGCTTTGTGGCGATATAGGAAGCCGATTCTAGATTTAATTTTGGAGATGCTTAATGTGAGTCTGGAAGGAGAGTTTACAGTCTAACCAGACACCTAGATCTTTGTAATTGTCCACGCATTCTAAGTCAGAGCCGTCCAGAGTAGTGATGCTGGACGGGCGAGCAGGTGCGGGCAGTGATCGGTTGAATAGCATGGATTTAGTTTTACTTGCGTTTAAGAGCAGTTGGAGGCCACGGAAGGAGAGTTGTATGGCATTAAAGCTTGTCTGGAGGTTAGTTAACAGTGTCCAAAGAGGGGCCAGAAGAATACAGAATGGTGTCGTCTGCGTAGAGGTGTATCAGAGAATCACCAGCAGCAAGAGCAACATCATTGATGTATACAGAGAAGAGAGTCGGCCCGAGGATTGAACCCTGTGGCACCCCCATAGAGACTGCCAGAGGTCCGGACAACAGGCCCTCCGATTTGACACACTGAACTCTATCAGAGAAGTAGTTGGTGAACAAGGCGAGGCAATCATTTGAGAAACCAAGGCTGTCGAGTCTGCCAATAAGAATTTTGTGATTGACAGAGTCGAAAGCCTTGGCCAGATCGATGAATACGGCTGCGCAGTAATGTCTCTTATCGATGGCGGTTATGATGTCGTTTAGGACCTTGAGCGTGGCTGAGGTGCACCCATGACCAGCTCTGAAACCAGATTGCATAGCGGAGAAGGTACGGTGGGATTCGAAATGGTCGGTAATCTGTTTGTTAACTTGGCTTTCGAAGATCTTAGAAAGACAGGCTAGGATAGATATAGGTCTGTAGCAGTTTGGGTCTAGAGTGTCACCCCCGTTGAAGAGGGGGATGACCGTGGCAGCTTTCCAATCTTTGGGAATCTCAGACAATACGAAAGAGGTTGAACAGGCTAGTGATAGGGGTTGCATCAATTTCGGCAGATAATTTTAGAAAGAGAGGGTCCAGATTGTATAGCCCGGCTGATTTGTAGGGGTCCAGATTTTGCAGCTCTTTCAGAACATCAGCTATCTGGATTTGGGTGAAGGAGAAATGATGGGGGCTTTGGCGGGTTGCACATTTGTGGCCTGCTGGAGGTCATTTTGCAGGGCTCTGGTAGTGCCCCTCCTTGCACAAAGGCGGAGGTAGCGGTCCTGCTGCTGGGTTGTTGCCCTCCTACGGCCTCCTCCACGTCTCCTGATGTACTGGCCTGTCTCCTGGTAGCGTCTCCATGCTCTGGACACTAAGCTGACAGACACAGCAAACCTTTTTGCCACAGCTCGCATTGATGTACCATCCTGGATGAACTGCACTACCTGAGCCACTTGTGTGGGTTGTAGACTCCGTCTCATGCTACCACTAGAGTGAGAGCACCGCCAGCATTCAAAAGTGACCAAAACATCAGCCAGGAAGCATAGGTACTGAGAAGTGGTCTGTGGTCACCACCTGCAGAATCACTCCTTTTTTGGGGATGTCTTGCTAATTGCCTATAATTTCCACCTTTTGTCTATTCCATTTGCACAACAGCATGTGACATTTATTGTCAATCAGTGTTGCTTCCTAAGTGGACAGTTTGATTTCACAGAAGTGTGATTGACTTGGAGTTACATTGTGTTGTTTAAGTGTTCCCTTTATTTTTTTGAGCAGTGTATATACACACACACACACACACACAGTGGGGAGAACAAGTATTTGATACACTGCCGATTTTTCAGGTTTTCCTACTTACAAAGCATGTAGAGGTCAGCAACTGTGAGAGATGGAATCTAAAACAAAAATCCAGAAAATCACATTGTATGATTTTTAAGTAATTCTTTTGCATTTTATTGCATGACATAAGTATTTGATACATCAGAAAAGCAGAACTTAATATTTGGTACAGAAACCTTTGTTTACAATTACAGAGATCATACGTTTCCTATAGTTCTTGACCAGGTTTGCACACACTGCAGCAGGGATTTTGGCCCACTCCTCCATACAGACCTTCTCCAGATCCTTCAGGTTTCGGGGCTGTCGCTGGGCAATACGGACTTTCAGCTCCCTCCAAAGATTTTCTATTGGGTTCAGGTCTGGAGACTGGCTAGGCCACTCCAGGACCTTGAGATGCTTCTTACGGAGCCACTCCTTAGTTGCCCTGGCTGTGTGTTTTGGGTCGTTGTCATGCTGGAAGACCCAGCCACGACCCATCTTCAATGCTCTTACTGAGGGAAGGAGGTTGTTGGCCAAGATCTAGCGATACATGGCCCCATCCATCCTCCCCTCAATACGGTGCAGTCGTCCTGTCCCCTTTGCAGAAAAGCATCCCCAAAGAATTATGTTTCCACCTCCATGCTTCACGGTTGGGATGGTGTTCTTGGGGTTGTACTCATCCTTCTTCTTCCTCCAAACACGGCGAGTGGAGTTTAGACCAAAAAGCTCTATTTTTGTCTCATCAGACCACATGACCTTCTCCCATTCCTCCTCTGGATCATCCAGATGGTCATTGGCAAACTTCAGACGGGCCTGGACATGTGCTGGCTTGAGCAGGGGGACCTTGCGTGCGCTGCAGGATTTTAATCCATGACAGCGTAGTGTGTTACTAATGGTTTTCTTTGAGACTGTGGTCCCAGCTCTCTTCAGGTCATTGACCAGGTCCTGCCGTGTAATTCTGGGCTGATCCTTTACCTTCCTCATGATCATTGATGCCCCACGAGGTGAGATCTTGCATGGAGCCCCAGACCGAGGGTGATTGACCGTCATCTGAACTTCTTCCATTTTCTAATAATTGCGCCAACAGTTGTTGCCTTCTCACCAAGCTGCTTGCCTATTGTCCTGTAGCCCATCCCAGCCTTGTGCAGGTCTACAATTGTATCCCTGATGTCCTTACACAGCTCTCAGGAAACCTGGCACCATCCCTATGGTAAAACATTGTGGTGGCAGCATCAAGCTGTGGGAAAGCTTTTCAGCGACAGGGACTGGGAGACTAGTCAGGATCAAGGGAAAGATGAACGGAGCAAAGTACAGAAAGATCCTTGATGAAAACTTGCTCCAGAGTGCTCAGGACCTCAGACTGGGAAGACAATTCACCTTCCAACGGGACAACGACCCTAAGCACACAGCCAAGGCAACGCAGGAGTGGCTTTGGGACAAGTCTCTGAATGTCGTTGAGTGGCCTAGCCAGAGCCCGGACTTGAACCCGATCGAACATCTCTGGAGAGACCAGAAAATAGCTGTGCAGTGACACTCCCCATCCAACATGACAGTGCTTGAGAGGATCTGCAGAGAAGAATGGGAGAAACCCCCCAAATACAGGTGTGCCAAGCTTGTATTGTCATACCCAAGAAGACTCGAGGCTGTAACCTCTGCCAAAGGTGCTTCAGCAAAGTACTGAGCAAAAGGTATGAAAACTTAGGTGTGATATATATTTTTTTCTGTTTTTATACATTTGCAAACATTTCTAAAACCCTGCTTTTGCTTTGTCATTATGGGGTATTGTGTGTAGATTGATGAGATTTTTTATTTATTTTTTATCCATTTTAGAATAATGTAACGTAACAAAATGTGAAAAAGTCAAGGGGTCTGAAAACTTTCCGAATTCACTGTACACTGCAGAACAGCACCAATTCGTCGGGGTATGGAATCTGCAAGGTGTCGAAAGCATTCCTCAGGGATGCTGGCCCATGTTGACTCCAAAGTTTTCCACAGTTGTGTCAAGTTGGCTGGATGTCCTTTGGGTGATGGACCATTGTTGATACACATGGGAAACTATTGAGCGTGAAAAACCCAGCATCGTTGCATTTCTTGACACAAACTGGTGCGCCTGGCACCTATTACCATACCCCGTTCAAAGTCACTTACCTATTATTTCTTGCCCATTCACCCTCTCAATGGCTCACATACACAATCCAAGTCTCAATTGACTCAAGGCTTAAAAATCCTTCTTTAACCTGTTCCTCCCCTTCAACAAGTGACATCAATAAGGGATCATAGCTTTCACCTGGTCAGTCTAGGTCATGGAAAGAGCTGGTGTTCTCAATGTTTTGTACACTCAGTGTATAATGACTGTGTACTCAAAGACATGCAAGGTGAAGATGTATTTTTTTCTCCCTAAGGCACCATGCTGGTATATAGAGCGAGACGGAGACGATGCTAGGCTGACAGACACAGTTGAAACTGTGATTTGCAATTCTGTTCAAGATTAAGGCTCTTCTATGACCTGGCTCGTCCCTGCCTTAGTCAGAAGCCTCAATGTGCTTCTGTGTTTGTATAGACTTCAAAAGAGAGAAGAGGTGGCGGTCAGAGCGAAAGAGCGCCGCCCGAACACACCCTAGAGAAAGGAACATTTACAGTAAGAATAGAAAGAAACGGATTATGGCCAAATGGCATTAGGACTGAAAGGGAGACAAAGAAAGAAAGAGACAAAGCTGAGAAGCAATCTCTCCTCTCCCTTAGGGTTGGGCCAACAACTTCTCTTCACCTCCAACACCTTCAGAGGCACCCCCACCTGATCTCCTGGGGGAACTGTGCCTTGGGGACCATGAAGTTGGAGAGCCTAATGACTACGCAAACCTCCTCTGCCTGTGATGTACACTTGTTCACTCCCCCTCAACGATTTAAAGGGGAACATGATGTCTTATTATGAATAATAATAAGAAAGGGGTTATTTAGGGTTGTGTTCCCATTCCCCTTTAAAAGGAATGGACTGGTGGGAAGAAAATATGGAGTGGGAGTATCAGAGAAAAGTCAGGGAGAGAGGTATATAAAAATGAAAGAGAGAGAGAGAGAGTACGTTGGAGCCAGGCCAAGTCCCTCTCCTCTTCCCACTGGGAGGTCTCAGTCTCTCCAGCTACCACTGATCACTATGGATCTCCTGGCAGTGCCTAGATGCTGCTCACCTTGCCTAGAATCAACACACGCCACACTCACTCAGTGTATTTCTCCTTGCATGCACACACAAACACACCGATGTGCACACAAGGGTGCATGAATGCACATGCCAAGCACTCTCACACAAGCCCAAAAAACTAAAAGTAAACAGTAAAGTTTTCAAAAGATTGATTTCATGCACTAATTGCATGACCCCCAAAAAAGTTATATGCTGTGGATCAATGCAGTATGAAACAACATTAACCTGAATAATGGCAGCAAGCGACAACAAATCTATACTGGCTGGGCTACTCTCTCTGATACATTTGAAGGGTAAATCACATCACAGAACAGCTTTACACAGAGACATCAAACTGAAAAACATAATTGTACATTCCCCCGGCCCCCATACAGGGCCCTTGGAGAAATCCCACTTTAATTCAGTCATATCACCAGCCCAGGCTGACACACACAGGTCCCTCAGGCCTCATTATGTGTCTATTTTATTTATATTATGTGATGTGGAATCACATTACACTCCCACATGGGTCGCTGGCTGTCCTCTGGAAGGGCAGTCATTCACTCTAAAGTGGATTGTTCATACAGTACTGTATCAATGCTGACATGGTGCTCCATTAAAAGTATCTATTATAACGAGAACGATGGATGGCGGGACGGAGGAATGGAGATGGTTATGAATCTGAGTATTAGTGTCTTGCAGGAATACATCCACATCATTGTCCTCTAAAGCTCTCTACAATAGAAATGTTTAAACTCCAAGACCATTATACCAAGGGGTTTAGTGATCAGATCCAACCAGTCTATCCGGATTACATTTCCATCAGAAGTCCTCAGAGAGCCTCTAAGATTGACTTGACCTAATGTCAATCATTAACCCTGAACATTTAATTGAAAAAACATCAAAAACCCAAACCTACTCCAAATGGCTTCATTCTGTGCCAACATGACTCAATTAAACTAGGTGGTCAAATGAAAACAGACATCCCCACCACTGATGAACATGACAAGCAGCACTGAACAAATCAGGAACTTTAGAGAGAAGTGAGTCACATACGCGCACCTACGCGCGCACACACACACACACACACACACACACACACACACACACACACCTGCCAAGAGCAACCCCCTGGTCCAACCACAAGCTCTCTAATCAGCAATGCAACTCGGTTGGGTTCATTTCAGTCCTAACTACTCCAATCCAGATGTCCATCAAAGGGTTGAGTATGGGAAACAAATTGTATTGACATGTTCCTTTGACTGGATGGAATTGGCACTTGACGAAGAGAGAAAAAGTGACACTTGAGTCATTCCTGGCAAAAATGACTGAATCAGTGTAGTCGACAGAGGGCAGGGAGAGAGAGCTCCGTTGATGCCAATGGGGAGGCATTTATATTGTTTTGTATTTTGTGATGGGTCATGTGTGACACGTTTGGGTTACCCTAGAATAAATCCTCAACTGCTATAGTCAAATGCCATCTAATAAACCACTGAATAATATCATAGTGAGAGGATGTTTTTTCAAATCAAATGATTTGTCACATGCGCAAAGTACAACAGGTGTAGACTTTACAGTGAAATGCCTACTTACAAGCCCTTAACCAACAACGCAGTTTTAAGAAAATACCTATAGTACACTTTTTTTTAAAGTAAGAGATAAGAACAAATCATTTAAGAGCAGCAGTAAATAACAATAGAGGGGCTATATACAGGGGGTACCAGTGATTACAAACGAAGATAGATGCCATGTGTTTTTCTCTTTACTAACTGCTGGAACTGTCATGGCCAACTGAGCTGTTGCTTTACAAACCATAGACAGTTCAGAGACAGGCCCAGTGACAAGTCCAGTGACAAGTGCGTCACACTCTGGTCCCGGTGAGGAGAGGTGTGACAGCGGCTGGACAGACAGGGTGCTGATGACTGAATCAGCCCAGAGCCTCACTGCACTGAGAGACACTTTTTGTGTCCCAAATTGTACTCTATTTCTTTATAGTGCACTACTTTTGACCAGGGCACTATGTAGGAAATAGGGTGCCATTTGGGACGCGACTACTATGATGTCACTGCACTGTGGGGACCGAAGTGTCAGCCAAATATCCCCCAGGCCCAGCGTCTGTCTGTCTGTTAGCCTGACCAGGTCTGTGACACAGTTCGAGCTCTCATACAGCTCTGCTTCATTGTAGCATGTGTCGTGACTCTCAACTTGGTGAAGTATAGTCTCTTGAATCTATATTAGGTATTGTGATGAGCTGTTAGGCCAACCTATTCCAGAATTGGATATTAAGGTTACCGGTCTACTGTCGGATCATGTTTTTTAGTGTGTGTGTGTGTTACTCAGCTCAACTGTTGGAACATGCTCTGGTGGTTCTCCACAGCCTCCAGTAGTATCTTCTCAGGGAGGTCCATCTTCCAGCGCCACTGTGCCCACCAGGTTAGACAAGATCAGAAAGGACAGCTCTGTCTCTTCACAAATACACACACACTTCCCCAGACCTGGCCTGTCTATCCCCAGTGGGGCTGGCTAAGTAACCAGACTGGTCTGGTAACCTCTTACGTAGGCCTGCCATGACCATTTTAGTCCCTCTCAGATCACCTAAAGAGCACAAGCTAACATAAGTTTACACTATTTCTTTTTAGGATACTAGAGTTAAATGAAAGTACAGTAGGCACAAATGCAACAGGTGACAGTAAATATGGAAAACTATAATGTGAGGAAATCCACACACACCAAGGGCTCTGTATTCCACCTCACAGTTCACTAGACTAGAGAACATTCAGTCTACCCATCAGTTCTGGTGCCCCCTGCTGCTGAAGGACAGTAAGACAATACCTATGTGTCTGACAAAGTTCTGCTGTTGCCAATCGTCCCAGATAGGGACCTCAACTCAGACGGGTTGGAACCTAGGGGCCTCAACTCATAGGGACCTCAACACATCACTACTGACAGCACCCCATTCGCCAGAGGCTTGAACTGGCAGAGACATTTTCACAAAGGAGTTTTATTATCTTCATATTTTTAAAGGTTAGCCTGGTTCTAGATCTGTTTGTGCAGTCTTACAATAGGAGTTAGGAAGACAGCACACACAGATCAGGGACCAGGCTATTTCGAAGGTAACATGAGGAGAAATATCTGCCCCCTCCAGTCACAACCAATGTCACGTCACATAATTCAGCTTCTAACCTCTCTCCCTTTAATTAGCACGGTCATTAATCACCCACACGTTAATCATTAGCTGCCTCGTTAGCTTTTGGTTAGCTAAGCGATAGCATGGCCATCAGTCAATGACGGGGTGAGGAGGGATACGAATATCTGGGGTTCTTTACTAAGTTCTGTATTCAGTCTGCCTATGACAATATTGTAATATGGTTAATTTTAAAATGATAGGAGGGTAAAGTCATGGGTCATATGCTCTTCCGGACTTTCAGCAATGAACAAAAAGGGTCTATGTGTGCTTAGCCATATTGTGAAATACAGCACTGGTTATTGGGTTAAGATGAGAATACAACTGCACTGGGCATATGAGAATAATGTAATTATTGCAATAAACTAATGCATGAATTATTCCAAAATCTCTAGATAAATCACATTGACAATGATAGTTCAGCCGCACCCACCTCCAGCAGAAGTCCCACTTGTTGGCACAGACGAGGCTAAGGGTGGACTCCATACACCTGTGGGACTCGATGCCATAAAAGGAGTGCTTGTAACAACCTCCTCTTCCTCTTAGCATGGACTGGTGGAAAGAAAAATGTCTGTTATTTAGTTATTCGAAGGTACATGTTTATGAATGTTAGATTACTCATATAAGGAAGAAATAATCTTATCCACTTTACCTTGGTCCAACGACAAAGCTTGCCTCCTGAGTGACTTCCTATGAGTTTGTATCCTGTAGAAGAGAAAATATATAAAATGGTCATGTCACACCCTGATCTGTTTCACCTGTTGTTGTGATCGTCTCCACCCCCCTACAGGTGTCGCCCATATTCCCCCATTATCCACTGTATATTTATACCTGTGTTCTGTTTGTCTGTTGCCAGTTTGTCAAGTCAACAAGCATTTTTTCCTCTCAGCTCCTGCTTTTCCCCAGTCTCTCTTTCTCGCCCTCCTGATTTTGACCCTTGCCTGTCTTGTCTCTGAGCTCGCCTGCCTGACCACTCTGCCTGCCCTTGACCATGAACCTGCCTGCCGTCCTGTACCTTTGCCCCACCTCTGGATTACCGACCTCTGCCTGACCCCACCCTGAGCCTGCCTGGCGTCCTTTACCTTTCCCCCACTACTCTGGTTATTGACCCCTGCCTGCCTTGACCTGTCATTTGCCTGCCCTGTTGCTGTAATAAACATTGTTACTCCGACACAGTCTGCATCTGGGTCTTACCTTCAAACCTGATTGTTCGAACTGGCCATGACTGACCCAGCAGACCCGTGCCAGATGCCGACGCCATCTTCCAAGGAGCCAACATCGTGAGGCACGAGGAACTGCTTCGTGGCCTTATGGAGGGGATCCAAACGTTGGCTGGGAGGCACCGCTACCACAGTGCTAACCCCACAGCCCCTCAGTAACCCAGCTGAGGGGATGTGGCCTCTATCTTCTCGGGTGGAGAGGCCACATCGGCCTTTCCACCTTCTCGGGAGACCCATTTTACCCCGCTGGCAGCGGAGAGTGCTTGAAACCAGGAAGCACTGTTCGTTATGTTCCTGCACGGCGTCTCGGAGGAGGTCAAGGATAAGCTTGCTGCTCGGGAGTTACCTACGGATCTCGATTCCCTCATCGGTTTAACCATCCAAATCGATGGGCGACTACAGGAACGACGAAGGGAGAGGATTTGACTTCGCTCGCACACCTTGCCTCCGAGTCATCCCGGAAGTCCCCAACGATCCGCTTGCCGAGAGAATCTGAGGCTTCCCAAACTTCCGAGAGTCGAAGACGGCTGAGTCACCACTTCCCGAGCTAATGCAACTAGGTAGAGCTGGGCTATCGCCAGCGGAAAAGCAAAACAGGATCAACACGAAGAGTTGTCTGTATTGCGGGACTCCTGGTCATTTTGTGTCCTCTTGTCCTTTAAAAAGATAAGGCTCACTGGTAGGAGTGAGTACGCTGGTGGGCCATATGGAGAACTGTTCTGCTTCCCTTGCTCACAACCCTGTTCATGCCCTTCTGCTGTGGGGAAACCAGTCTAAATCTCTCCAGATCCTCATTGACTCTGGGGCCGATGAGAGGTTTTTTTGGACGCTACCCTGGCTTCCAAGCTGAACATCCCCAATCAGCCTCTCTCCACTCCCATGGATATTAGATCGCTGGACGGGCGCTCTATAGGCTGGTCACTCATATTACCACTGCCATAAACCTACGGGTGTCAAAGAATCACAGCGAGACTATTCAATTCCTGCTCATCAAGTCTCCTCAGATTCCCATTGTATTGGGATTCTTCTGGCCCCAGTGACACAATCCCCTCATCAACTGGTCTACTGGTGCCATCATGGGCTGGAGTCTGTTCTGCCATGCCCAGGTTCTGAAGTCAGCACAACGTCTTTCTGGGGGCTCGGAAGGTGCCCTGGACCTCCTTCCCACCATTCGTGCAGAGTACCAGGACCAAGGCCTGGGCCACTTCGCTTCCGCCGCACCGACCATATGACTGCGGGACTGACCTTCTCCCTAGCACCACTCTGCCCCGGGGACAACTGTACACTCTGTCAGGCCCGGAGACCAAGGCTATGGACACCTACATTGGGGACTCCCTAGCTGCAGGATTTATACGTCCTTCGTCCTCTTCCGCCAGTGCAGGGTTCTTTGTGGAAAAGGACAAGACCCTATGCCCGTGTATCGACTACAGGGGACTCAATGACATAATGGCGAAGAACAGCTACCCGCTACCACTCATCTCCTCAGCCTTCGAGCCACTCCAGGGGGCCACCGTGTTTTCCAAGCTGGATCTATGGAACGCCTACCACCTGGTGCAGATTCGGGAGGGGGATGAGAGGAAGACCGCCTTCAGTGGCCACTACGAGTATTTAGTCATGCCATTTGGCCTAACCAACGCCACGCTGTGTTCCAGGCTCTGGTAAATAATGTTCTCTGCGTCATGTTGAACAGGTTCGTCATCTACATTGATGACATCCTCGTCTTCTCCAGCGCCCCCCCCCCCCCCCAAGAACATGTGCTCCATGTCCGACAGGTTCTTACATGCCTCCTGGAGAACCAGCTGTGAGTTCCATCACTCCACCATCCCCTTTCTGGGGTACATCATCTCTGCTGAGAGTGTCCAGATGGATCCCAGGAAGGTGAGAGTGGTGGTGGATTGGCCCCAGCCTTCGTCCAGGGTGCAGCTGCAATGTTTCCTGGGGTTCGCCAACTTCTATCGCCACTTCATCCGGGGTTACAGCACCCTGACTTCCTCCCTGTCAGCACTCACCTCTCCCAAGGTTCCGTTCATATGGTCCCCTGCTGCTGACCGGGTATTCCGGGAACTCAAACACCGCTTCACCACTGCTCCCATCGTGGTTCATCCTGACCCTTCCCGTCAGTTCGTGGTGGAGGCCGATGCGTCGGATGTAGGAGTGGGGGCGGTCCTGTCCCAGCATTCTGCCCTGGACCTGAAGCTACATCCCTGTGCCTTCTCCCATTGCCTCAACGCCACGGAGAAAAACTACGGTGGGAAATCGTGAGCTTCTCGCAGTGAAGATGGCGTTGGAGGAATGGAGGCACTGGCTGGAAGGAGCGGAACACCCATTCGTCGTATGGATGTTGAGGGAATTAAATAATTCCTCTAATGTACTCATTAATTAAAATCAATCTGTCTATTTATAAGAATTTGTAAGATACTTATTAACATAAAATAGACAGGATACAGTCTTATTATAATTAGATAATAGTATTTATTCTCGGAGCACGCTCCCATTTGACCATAAACAACAGTTTATATACAAGATATGACGTCATAGGTTACAGAATAAATCTTCTCGTCCTGACCAATATAAAACCGGTTCAAGAGTTCATTCCAACTTCCCAGCGCACACACATGACACACAATATAATCTAGTCTCCTGAAGGCTCACTATAATTTATTACCACTTTAGCAGACAACTCAAGATAATGGAAGACCTAAAAAGTTACTAACTACCTTATCTAAACATCTCAGGGCTAATTTGGGTCAGTTCAACCATAGTTTAACGACCCTTTCTGCTTACTTTATAACCCACAGCACAAATCTCTTCTCACTAGGCGTGCAGAGTTCAATTAGTTATAGTTTTATCTGAATCTAGAAATTGTTTTAGTTATTATTAACAAAATTCCTAACAATGGACCAATCACAGAAATCTGGAGTATCTCCGCACCGCCAAACGCCTCAACTCCAGGCAAGCTAGATGGGCCCTGCTGTTCACACGGCTCATCTTCTCCCTCTCATATCGTCCGGGATCCAAGAATGTCAAGCCGGATGCACTATCCCGCTGGTATAGCCCCACGGCTATTACCCCGGAGCCCAAGACCATGCTTCCCACCTCGTGCCTGGTGACGGCACTCAGCTGGGGTATAGGGAAACAGGTCCGGGAGGCATAGTGTTCCCAGCCGAACCCCGGGGGGGTACAGACAACCAAATGTTTGTGCCTGACGCGGTCCTCTCCTAGGTCCTGGAGTAGGCCCACTCCTTCAGACTGGCCTGCCACCCGGGCTCCCGCCGGACACTGGCTTTTGTGCGACAACGTTTTTGGTGGCCCACCATGGTCCCCGACGTCTCCGCATTCATCGCTGCTTGCACGGTGTGTGCACAAAACAAGACTCTTTGACAAGCTCCGGCTGGTCTCCTCCAACCTTTGTCTGTCCATCACCGTCCCTGGTCCCACATCTCCATGGACTTTGTCACAGATCTTCCACCATCTGATGGAAACACCGCCATCCTGATTGTGGTGGATCGGTTTTCCAAAGCCACCCACTTCATTCCTCTCCCCAAACTACCCTCTGCCAAGGAGACTGCCCAGCTCATGGTGCAGCACGTCTTCCGGATCCATGGACTACCGGTCGACATGGTCTCTGACCGGGGCCCTCAGTTCTCGTCTCCGTTCTGGAAGGCCTGCCATCATAACCTGTCTACACGAGCATAATTCATTATGAATGAGTAAATCTCTGTTGGAGAAAAAAAAAAATCTAAGGAACCTTATTACATATGCTGTGATCCTGTGAGAAACTGACACCATTTTGGGAAAATGTACAGTACCAGTCAAAAGTTTGAACACACCTACTCTTTCAATTTTTACTATTTTCTACATTGTAGAATAATAGTGAAGACATCAAAACTATGAATTAACACATATGGAATCATGTAGAAACCAAAAGTGTTAAGCAAATCAAAATATATTTTAGATTCTTCAAAGTAGCCCCCTTTGCCTTGATGACAGCTTTGTACACTCTTGGCATTCTCTCAACCAGCTTCATGAGGCATGCTTTTCCAACAGTCTTGAAGGAGTTCCCACATTTGCTGAGCACTTGTTGGTTGCTTTTCCTTCACTCTGCAGTCCAACTCATCCCAAACCATCTCAATTGGGTTGAGGTCGGGTAATTGTGGAGGCCAGGTCATCTGATGCAGCACTCCATCACTCTCCTCCTTGGTCAAATAGCCCTTACACAGCCTGGAGGTGTGTTTGGGTTATTGTCCTGTTGAAAAACAAATGATAGTTCCACTAAGCGCAAACCAGATGGGGTGGCGTATCGCTGCAGAATGCTGTGGTAGCCATACTGGTTAAGTGTGCCTTGAATTCTAAATAAATCACAGACAGCGTCACCAGCAAAGCACACCCACGCCATCACACCTCCTCCTCCTCCAAGCTTCCCGGTGGGAACCACACATACAGAGATCATCCGTTCACATACTCTGTGTCTCACAAATCACGGCGGTTGGAACCAAAAATCTAAAATTTGGACTCGAAAAGGACAGATTTCCACCGGTCTAATGTCAATTGCGCGTGTTTCTTGGCCCAAGCAAGTGTCTTCTTATTTGTGTCCTTTAGTAATGGTTTCTTTGCAGCAATTCGACCATGAAGGCCTGATTCACACAGTCTCCTCTTAACAGTTGATGTTGAGATATGTCTGTTACTTTAACTCTGTGAAGCATTTATTTGGGTTGCAATTTCTTAGGCTTGTAACTAATGAACGTATCCTCTGCAGCAGAGGTAACTCTGGGTCTCCCTTTCCTGTTGCGGTCCTCATGAGAGCCAGTTTCATCATAAAGCTTGATATTTTTGCGACTGCACTTGAAGAAACTTTCAAAATTCTTCAAATGTTCCATATTGACTGACCTTCATGTCTTAAAGTAATGATGGACTGTTGTTTCTCTTTGCTTATTTGAGCTGTTCTTGCCATAATATGGAGTTATTTATTTTACCAAATAGGGCTATCTTCTGTATACCCACCCTGCCTTGTCACAACTGATCAAACACATTAAGAAGGAAAGGAATTCCACAAATTAACTTTTAACAAGGCACACCTGTTAATTTAAATACATTCCAGGTGACTAACTCATGAAGCTGGTTAAGAGTGCCAATAATGTGCAAAGCTGTCAAGGAAAAGGGTGGCTACTTTGAAGCAGCTCAAATGTAAAACATATTGATTCGTTTAACACGTTATTGGTTACTACATGATTCCAAATGTGTTATTTCATAGATTTGATTTCTTCACTATTATTCTACACTATTATTCTACAAAGTAGAAAATAGTAAAAATTAAGAAAAACCCTTGAATGAGTAGGTGTATCGAACCTTTTGACTGGTACTGTACATCATCCTCAGAGTATGCAGTCATTTTGCGAAACGTTGTACACTCAGAAAAAAGAGTTCCAAAAGGGTTCTTCAACTGTTCCCATAAGATAACCCTTTTTTGGTTCCAGGTAAAACTCTTTTGAGTTCCATGTAGGTGACTACCTCATGAAGCTGGATGAGAGAATGCCATGAGCGTGTAAAGTTGTCATTAGGGCAAAGGGTGGCCAATCTCAAATATAAAATATATTTTGTTTTTTTGGTTACTATATGATTCCATATGTGTTATTTTATAGTTTTGATGTCTTCACTATTATTCTACAATGTAGAAAATAGTAAAAATAAAGAAAAACCCTTGAATGAGTAGGTGTGTCCAAACCTTTGATTGGTACTGCATGTGCTTTCATTTCATTGTGTCTAGGAATGTATAGCCATCCATTTCCACAATTATGTCTGTTGAGAAATGTAAATATTAGTGATCAAAATCAGAGAACGTTTTGTAATCTAGGTCTAATTGCTACAAAAAAAATGTATAGGCATCAATTGGAAAGCCTCATATCCACCCGCAATAACTAACTGGAGGACTGAACTACAGTATCTAGCTACATCTCATTAGACTCTATATATTATAAAATCAAACAAACTACACATATTTGACAAAAGTTGGAATCTTTGGTTATATTAGATATGTGAAAACACCCTCTCAGTCCTCTTTAAAATGAACTCTGGGATAAAAAATAATAAAAAATAAAATACTCAGTTCTCTTTGTATTCACACTGCCCTTGCCTTTGAATGAGGACTCAACTCTTTTGCCAGTTCACTTCACCTTTGAGGTCCAAGTCCTCTTTGCATTCACATTGCTATGTTAAGAAATTCCATCAGAATGTGTTATCAGACAGCTACTGTAGATATACCGACTTATACTTTGGAAGCTAATAGATTGCATTTTCTTTAATGATGAGACAATCATTGTAATGCGAAGATAATATTAACATGTAAATATTATTGGTAACATATTAAATACAAGTAGAATAAATAATGTAGGCCTAATTAAAAATTGTATAGGCTACTGCCCCTTTAAGAGCTAGATCAGATTTTGTACATATGTTGTGATTCTCACCAAATATGTTCTCTACACACTATTTAAACCCCACAATCGAATAAACAGTTTATGAAGCTCTCTGAGCCTATCGATCAACATAATGCAAACAAATACCCTGGACCTCTTGTCAGTACAAAACTCCACATATATTATGGCCTTTCTATGCATCCTTGACAACCACTAATCAATATCCAAAAACAGCACACGTTTTTTCCGCGCACAGGCACATCAACTTCTCTCTCCAATGTGAAGGGGTTTAAGGCAGGGGGAACGGTGTTGCAGTAGTCTAGTGTGAGATGTGGGAATAATGACAAGCGAACCTGTGGAGCTTTGTGTTCACATGCCCGGTTCAATTCGGGGACTTTTGAGGGGTCCGAGTTAGAAAATAAAAGGGAACAGCACTGAGTTCACAAAAATTGTCTTAAAGGGACCAAGTCTGAAAACACCCTTAGATAATATGCTGTATGCTGTGCTTTTTTTGTTGAGTTGTTTCTATTTGTGAATGTCAGTTTGTTTTGGATTGATTTTTTTGCCTTCGTGTTTTTCTTTGCGTATCCCTCTGTGAGAATGAATGTATGTGGATTTGTGTGTGGGGGGAGAAGGGAGGGAGATGTATATTGACACTGTGTGAGATTATATTCGACTGAGTTCTGTAGAAAAACAATTAAAAACATATTGTCCCAACAACAAAATGTGTAGATAAATTGCAACTTTTGTAATGTTACATGGTAACAACATAGTAATACTGATTGCATAACACGTGAGAAGGCACTAGACCATTTGCCAATAGCATTAAAAAAAAAGTATGATGTGTGATTTCCCAAGAGCAAAGCCCACACATTCAAATTTGCAACATAACTTCAAAAGGTGTTGAGGCTGAGTGTGATATAAGTATACATGATGATGAAGGGTTGTCCATACCAGCTGTAGATTGGACTACTCCTTTACAGCGTTTCAAGCTCTGACAGCCCCTTCTCTGAAGTCAGCCCCATCAAACATAATACTTTTATTTGTCTCTTTTAAATCATCGTGATACATGCCAGTGCTTTTATATCAAGGGTTCTTCATAGGTATTCAAGGGGGGCCTTCCCATCTATGCATTTCAAAAGACACAGCATTTATGAGAAGTTCTATTTCAGTCCTGTGTGTGAGGTAAAACAGCATGATACAGACGCCATGAGAGAGGAAAAAAACGCATGACATTTCAGGTGGTGAAATGTTGAGTGCTCATAATGGCTGCATTGACAGGTCATCTTTCATCCTAGTAGGATACCCAGTGTGCTTTGGTTACTGTGCCGCTAACTATAGCCTTGCCCACCTTGGAAACAAAAGTCAGCCATCTTGTGTCAGATTTATGTTCTTCAAAAGTGAGTAATTATTGATCTCACTGTTCTCAGGACTGGTGTCCTCCTGTTATTGGATAGGTTAAAGCCTGGTGTAATTGAGCTATGCTGCGAAATAAAGTAAATAAAATGTAACTCAGTCTATTGCACTGCTAGCAAAGGCCCAACAATATGATGCACGATGGGGGATTAAGATGCATTTACCATTTACCCAAACAGTGGGGGGCTGGCTATCGATCCAGGACGCCTCCTTTACAGCCACAGGAAATCCATTGTACCACGCACACAGTCAGAAACACACACGCACTAAATCATGTTCTTACCCACAATCCCCGAGCACAGGCTAACTACTGTTTATTACTTGTTTGTCGACCCATGTGGGGCAAATTCGGAGGTGTCAGGAGCTGGAGCTGTTGTTCCAACTCAGATAAATTACAATTCTGCTGAAGACTGGCTGGTGCTGGATGCAGCACAGAGAAGAGAACAAGGCCTAGTGGGAGTTAGTGTTGAGTCTAATCTGAGGGCCCTTTCCCTTCCGGTGTTCATTAGGTAAAAACATACACTTCAAACGCCTCAACTGCCTTTTATGTTTGTCTGCACAGAGAGAGACCGAGCGAGGGGGAGGTAGACGGGAGGGAGGTAGGCTTTGCTCCTCTCCCTCTGTGGATCTGATTAACTATACCCCTCTATTTGGAGAAGCTCATGTGAACACCAGCCAGCCACAGAGAGAGATGACCTCCAAACCTGCGCTGCTGTATGGCTTATAGCCACCCACTCCAACTGCAGTTATCCCCCTTTCACACTGTATTAATCTCCCACGGCAACATGAAAGTAATCAGACAGTCACCAGTCTACCCGTAAAACAAGAGTAACCCATATCCTTACAATTGAGATGTGAAGGTACACTATTGTCCATTTTGTTGGGTTCTAGTTTGAAATAAATGCTATGCTAGAAGTTAATGGTTACATGTATGAGGAATGTATGTGGTGGGGTCAATGGAGGCTGGATAAGAAGTATGCGTCTAGAAAGTTACGAAGGGAAGAGGCAATCACTTGGTTGCGGTCACTAATAAGGTTAGATAGCTGTGGATTAAATCAAACTTTGTCACATGCGCCGAATACAACAAGTGTAGACTTTACCGTGAAATGCTTACTTACAAGCCTTTAACCAACAGTGCAGTTCAAGAAGAGTTAAGAAAATGTTTTCCAAGTAGACTAAAATAAAAAGTAACTCGATAAGAATAACAATAACGAGGCTATATACAGGAGGCACCTAGTAGTGTGGGGAATGTGGGCCGAGGTCAGGTCAGATGAAGGGAGATGGAACAGTTGCATTACACACATTACATAACTTCCTGCCTAGCAACAAAGATGCAGTGTTTAGAGGTGCAATGAGGAGATTCCACCTAAAGGAAGGTATAAATACTTGTGCTGGTGGAAACATGTCTTTGTCCTTTCAGCTGATTGACCCAGTGGGTGAACGAACTTGATTTAAGATTTGACAAGTTGTTCGTTAGGTTCTAAATAAACAGAGTAAAAAAATAACCTTTTCAACAAAATAAAATGTTTTCACTTCCCACAGAATTCAAAGAGACACTGAGATCTTCCTCCCTTATCAACAATGCTAGGTTCTCTGGGAAACCCAGTAGTCCACCGCTACACTATCAATACACACAATACAGGACAGGATATGAACTGAGCTGAGTTTCCCTTATCTCTTTCCCCTACTCAGTCCTGTCCGAGAACTCTACAGACCTGAAATGAATAATACATTTTACATCGACAAATACCAAACTTTTCAAATCATTAAGGCTCAAGTTTTAGGCTAATACTGATGAAATAGACAAAATCTGTAGAGAAAAGAACTCAAATAAAAATGTTGGCTATGTTGATACAAAACTTCAATTTGTTTCTCTCGATGTGCTGGGACACATTAAGCCTTCACTACATTATGTTCTTAATTTACAGGCAGAGAAGTCTCCTTTCCAAATGAGGTAGGACTCTTTAGCTAACATCCAGAGTGTACAAAACATTAGGAACACCTTCCTAATATTGAATTGTGCCCCCTTTTGCCCTCAGAACAGCCTCAATTCGTTGGGGCATGGACTACAAGGTGTTGAAAGCATTCCACAGGGATGCTGGCCCATGTTGACTCCAATGCTTCCCACAATTTTGGGTGGTGGACGATTCTTGATACACACAGGAAACAGCGTTGCAGTTCTTGACACACTCAAACCTGTGCGCCTGGCACTTACAATCATACCCCGTTCAAAGGCACTTCAATCTTTTGTCTTTCCCATTCACCCTCTGAATAGCACACATACACAATCCATGTCTCAATTGTCTCAAGGCTGAAAAATCCTTCTATAACCGGTCTCCTCCCCTTCATTTACACTGATTGAAGTGGATTTAACAATTGACAATAAGGGATCATAGTTGGTCAGTCTGTCATGGAAAGAGCAGGTGTTGTGTACACTCAGTGTATGTACAGTATATATACACAATACATACAGTACCAGTCAAAAGTATGGACACCTACTCATTCAAGGGTTTTTCTTTATTTTGACTTTTCTACATTGCAGAATAATAGTGAAGACATCAAAACTATGAAATAACACATATGGGATCATATAGTAAGCAAAAGTGTAAATCAAATCTTCATATATTTTAGATTCTTCGAAGTAGCCACCCTTTGCCTTGATGACAGCTTTGCACACTCTTGGCATTCTCTCAAACAGCTTCATGAGGAATGCTTTTCCAACTGTCTTGAAGGAGTTCCCACATATGCTGAGCACTTGTGGCTGCTTTTCCTTCACTCTGCAGTCCAACTCATCCCAAACCATCTCAATTGGGTTGAGGTCGGGTGATTGTGGAGGCCAGGTCATCTGATGCAGTACTCCATCACTCTCCTTCTTGGTCAAATAGCCCTTACACAGCCTGGAGGTGTGTTGGGTCATTGTTCTGTTGAGAAACAAATGATAGTCCCACTAAGCGCAAACCAGATGGGATGGCGGATCACTCCAGAATGCTGTGGGAGCCATGCTGGTTAAATGTGCCTTGAATTCTAAATAAATTACAGACAGTGTCACCAGTAATGCACCCTCACAAGATCATACCTCCTCCATGCTTCACAGTGGGAACCACACATGCGGAGATCACCCGTTCACATACATAACCAAAAATCTCAAATTTCGACTCATCAGACCAAAGGACAGATTTCCACTGGTCTAATGTCCATTTCTCGTGTTTCTTGGCCCAAGCAAATGTCTTATTATTATTGGTGTCCTTTAGCAGTGGTTCCTTTGCAGCAATTCGACCATGGAGGCCTGATTCACACAGTCCCCTCTGAACAGTTGATGTTGTGATGTGTCTGTTACTTGAACTCTGTGATGCATTTATTTGGGCTACAATCTGAGGTGTAGTTAACTCAAATTAACTTATCCTCTGCAACAGCGGTAACTCTGGGTCTTCCTTTCCCCTGGCGGTGAGAGCTAGTTTCATCATAGCGCTTGATCGTTTTTGCAACTGTACTTGATGAAACTTTTAAAAAGTTCTTAATATTTTTGATTGACTGACCTTCATGTCTTAAAATAATGATGGATTGTCGTTTCACTTCGCTTATTTGAGGTCTTCTTGCCATAATATGGAGTTGGTCTTTTACCAAATAGGGCTATCTTCTGTATACCACCCTTGTCACAACACAACTGATTGGCTAAAAACCATTTAGAAGGAAAGAAATTCCACAAATTAACAAGGCACACCTGTAAATTGAAATGCATTTCAGGTGACTACCTAATGAAGCTGATTGAGAGAGTGCAAAGCTGTCATCAAGGCAAAGAGTGGCTACTTTAAAGAATTTCAAATATAAAAATGGATTTTGATTTGTTTAACACTTTTTTGGTTACTAGCTGATTCCATATGTGTTATTTCATAGTTTGGACGTCTTCAGTATTAGTCTACAATGTAGAATAGTAAAAATAAAGAAAACCTTTTGAATGAGGTGTCCCCAACACACAATACCCCATAAACACAAAGCAAAAACGTTTTTTTTCCCATTAAAATATAAAATACAACATTTACATAAGTATTCAGACCCTACTCAGTACTTTGTTGAAGCACCTTGGGCAGTGATTACAGCCTTGAGTCTTCTTGGGTATGACGCTACAAGCTTGGCATACCTGTATTTGGGAAGATTCTCCCATTCTTCTCTGCAGATCCACTCAAGCTCTGACACGTTGGATGGGGTAGCGTCGCCGCCCCATCCAACGGTCTCTCCAGAGATGTTCGATCAGGTTCAAGTCTGGGCTCTGGCTGGGCCACTCAAGGACATTCAGAGACTTGTCTCAAAGCCACTCCTGCATTGTCTTAGTAGTGTGCTTAGGGTCATTGTTCTGTTGGAAGGTGAACTGTCATCCCCAGTCTGACATCCTGAGTGCTCTGGAGCAGGTTTTTGTCAAGGATCTCTATGTACTTTGCTCCGTTCATCTTTCCCTCGATCCTGAATAGTCTCCCAGTCCCTGCCGCCGAAAAACATCCTCACAACATGATGCTGCCACCACCATGCCTCATCGCTTCCTCCAGAAGCTTGACATTCAGGCCAAAGAATGCAATCTTGGTTTCATCAGACCAGAGAATCTTGTTTCTCATGGTCTGAGAGTCCTTTAGGTGCTTTTTGGCAAACTCCAAGTGGGCTGTCATGTGCCTTTTACTAAGGAGTGCTGCAGAGATGTTTGTCCTTCTGGGAGATCCTTCCAGAAGGACAAACATCTCCACAGAGGAACTATGGGAGCTTTGTCAGAGTGACTATCAGGTTCTTGGACACCTTCCTGATCAAGGCCCTTCTCCCCCGATTGCTCAGTTTAGCCGGGTGGCCAGCTCTAGGAAGAGTCTTGGTGGTTCCAAACTTCTTCCATTTAAGAATGGAGGCCACTGTGTTCTTGGGGACCTTCAATGCTGCAGACATTTTTTTGGTACCCGTCCCCAGATCTGTGCATCAACACAATCCTGTCTCTGAGCTCTACAGACATTCGGCCTCACGGCTTGGTTTTTAGTCTCACAGGCACTGTCAACTGTGGGACCTTATACAAATCATGTCCAATCAATTGCATTTACCAAAGGTGGACTCCAATCAAGTTGTAGAAACATCTCAAGGATGGTCAATGGAAACAGGAGGCACCTGAGCTCAATTTTGAGTCTCATAGCAAAGGGTCTGAAAACTTTTTGAAATAGTTTTTTTTTTTTTTAAATGTATACATTTGCAAAATTTTTGTAAAAACCTGTTTTCACCTTGTCATTATGGGGTATTGTGTGTAGATTGATGAAGAAAAACATTTATTTAATCCATTTTAGAATTAGGCCATAAATTTCCAAATGCACTGTATGTATGTATGTATGTATGTATGTATGTATGTATGTATGTATGTATGTATGTATGTAACGGATTTGAAAGGGCCGCGGCTTTTGTGGAGAGATGGGTAACAATGCTTCGTGGGAGACTGTTGTTGTGTGCAGAGGGTCCCTGGTTCGCGCCCGGGTCGGGGCGAGGGGACGGGCTAAAGTTGTACTGTTAGATATATATTCACATGACTGGGAATACATATATGCATCTGATATTTTTTTAAGGTTTGAATATGCACCAATCCAAACCTTTTAAAAAAGTAAGGGGGTGGATCAGAAAACCAGTCAGTATCTGATGTGCAGCACACGCGGCACATCTCCTTCGCATAGAGTTGATCAGGCTGTTGATTGTGGCCTACGGAATGTTATCACACTCCTCTTCAATGGCTGTGCGAAGTTGCTGGATATTGGCGGGAAATTGAACACGCTGTTGTACACATCGATCCAGAGCATCCAAAACATGCTCAATGGTTGACATGTCTGTTGAGTATGCAGCCCATGAAAGAACTGGTACATTTTCCACTTCCAGGAATTATTTACAGATCCTTGCAACATGGGGCTGTGCATTATGATACTGAAACATGAGGTGATGGCCTCAGTATCTCGTCACGGTATCTCTGTGCATTCAAATTGCCATCGATAAAATGCAATTGTATTCATTATTCGAAGCTTATGCCTGCTCATAGCATAACTCCACTGCCACCATGGGGCACTCTGTTCACAACATTGACATTAGCAAACCGATCGCCCACACCACGCCATGTACATTGTCTGTGGTTGTGAGGCCGGTTGGACATACTGACAAATTCTCTAAAAGGACATTGGAGGTGGCTTATGGTAGAGAAATTAACATTCAATTCTCTGGCAACAACTCTGGTGGACATTCTTGCAGTCAGCATGCCTATTGCACACTCACTCCAAACTTGAGACATCTGTGGCATTGTGCTGTGTGACTGAACTGCACATTTTAGAGTGGCCTTTTATTGTCCCCAGCACGAGGTACACCTGTGTAAAGATCATGCTATTAAATTAGATTCTTGATATGCCACACCTGTCAGTTGAATGGATTGTCTTTGCAAAGGAGAAATGCTCACTAAGAGGAATGTAAACAAATTTGTGCACAAAATTTGAGATAAATAAGCTTTTTGTGCACATGGAAAATTTCTGGGATCTTATTTCAGCTCATGAAACGTAGGACCAACTTTATATGTTGAGTTTATATTTTTGTTCAGTGGAGGAATGGAAAAATGGTTTAAGATTCTGAAACGGCTCAGTGCCGATATCCTCGCAAGGTATTGAACGTTACTGAAAACAGGGGTGTCCATAATTTTGACCCCTACCTTTGAGGAAAAAAGTATTACTTTTTAAACAAAATCTCTTTTTATGAGCAATTGTATTAGTATAAAATATTATAATTTCCCATTTTTTTTAGAATACAATACGGCTCAGTATTTCATTATTTATTTTATACAACAATTATTTTATACAATAATTTATCAAGGGTGTGAATAATTTCAGACACCACTGTATGTGAATATATGTACAGTTGAAGTCGGAAGTTTACATGCACTTAGGTTGGAGTCATTAAAACTCACTTTTCAACCACTCCACAAAATGTCTTGTTATTAAACTAAAGTTTTGGCAAGTCGGTTAAGACATCTACTTTTTGCATGACAAGTCATTTTTCCAACAATTGTTTACAGACAGATTATTTCACTTATAATTCACTGTATCACAATTCCAGTGGGTCAGAAGTTTACATACACTAAGTTGACTGTGCCTTTAAAAAGCTTGGAAAATTCCAGAAATGGATGTCATGGCTTTAGAAGCTTCTGATTGACTCAAACTATGTCAATTAGCCTATGGCAGGTGTACCTGTGGATGTATTTCAAGGCCTACCTTCAAACTCAGTGCCTCTTTGCTTGACATCATGGGAAAAATCACAAGAAATCAGCCAAGATTTCAGAAAAATAATTGTAGACCTCCACAAGTCTGGTTCATCCTTGGGAGCAATTTCCAAACGCCTAAAGGTATCACGTTCATCTGTACAAACAATAGTACGCAAGTATAAACACCATGGGACCAAGCAGCCGTCATACCGCTCAGGAAGGAGACGCGTTCTGTCTCCTAGAAATGAACGTACAGTACTTTGATTTGCACGTTTCGCACCAATCTCAGAACAACAGCAAAGGACCTTGTGAAGATGCTGGAGGAAACATGTACAAAAGTATCTATTTCTACAGTAAAACCAGTCCTATTTCGACATAACCTGAAAGGTCGCTCAGCAAGGAAGAAGCCACTGCTCCAAAACCGCCATAAAAAAGCCAGACTACGGTTTGCAACTGCACATGGGAACAAAGATCGTACTTTTTGGAGAGATGTCCTCTGGTCTGATGAAACAAAAATAGAACTGTTTGGCCATAATGGACCATCGTTATGTTTGGAGGAAAAAGGGGGAGGTTTGCAAGCTGAAGAACACCATCCCAACTGTGAAGCACGGCGGTGGCAGCATCATGTTGTGGGGGTGCTTTGCTGCAGGGGGTACTAGTGCACTTCACAAAATAGATGGCATCATGAGGGAGGAAAATTATATGGATATATTGAAGCCACATCTCAAGACATCAGTCAGGAAGTTAAAGCTTGGTCGCAAATGGGTCTTCCAAATGGACAATGACCCCAAGCATACTTCCAAAGTTGTGGCAAAATGGCTTAAAGACAACAAAGTCAAGGTATTGGAGTGGCCATCACAAAGCCCTGACCTCAATCCTATAGAAAATGTGTGGGCAGAACTGAAAAAGCGTGTGCGAGCAAGGTGGCCTACAAACCTGACTCAGTTACACCAGCTCTGTCAGGAGGAATGGGACAAAATTCACCCAACCCACTGGGAATGTGATGAAAGAAATAAAAGCTGAAATAAATAATTCTCTCTACTATTATTCTGACCTTTCACATTCTTAAAATAGTGGCGATCCTAAGACAGGGAATTTTTACTAGGATTAAATGTCAGGAATTGTGAAAAACTGAGTTTAAATGTAATTGGCTAAGGTGTATGTAAGCTTCTGACTTCAAATGTATGTCTATGGGTTAAATAGTAGTGTTCATTACTCATGTTCAGGCAGCATGTTGACAAGCATTAAGCTAGTATGTTGTAAGAGGGGATGAACTACTGTAACAGGTATGTCAGTCTACAATACCTTACTACCATATTCTACATGACCATAGAATGATATTGCTCAATGCCATCCCAAATAGTGTACTGCAAACCAAATGCAGGTGAAAAAGGAAGTCTTCCAAACTAAGACTTCTGAAAGCACAAAGGTATTTTTCTGCTGAGCAGAGGCAACCAACCAGTGGATTGATTAGCATGTTCTAGGCATTAGAGCTCTTTTACAAATGCAGGAAGGAAATCTATAAATCTATTACACCTGCCATATTGATGCTCACCACTATGTTGAGGACCACGAGTCAAGGCTATAGCAGTGGGGAGAGGAGAAGAGAGTGAAGACTCCAGAGACGGCGCTGGCAGGAGCAGCAGTGGAGAGAAGGCATTAAACCGCGTTAGGCAACACACACTCCCGGCATTAGCCCACTCCTCTCTGCATAGCACACACACTCCATCCTGGCCCGTTCCTCATCCCGTTAGACAACACACACACAGTACCTCCCCACCCTATGACCACTTTATTCTTCTTCTAGTGACTTATCACTTTTTTTCCTCAGTGTCTCTGTAGACACAAAGGTTAAGGACATGCTGCTCTGAAGCATCTGGTGCTGTGGGTCTGTTTCAAAGCAGATTATCAAAGCTGGATAATTTATCCACCGAAATGGCAGGTATGAAGGGAACTATAGGACCAACGATGGTACATCAGTTACTGATGCCATCTGTTTTGCAAAGTCCTAAAGAGAATGTTTTATAAAACATGACTAGAAGTAACATTCCACCATGTAAATTATAAGTGCATGCATACCTGGGCACTTCAGTACGGTAAAAAGAAGTGCAACCACAATTCCATTATATTTCTCTAATGCTTCCAGTGTTAGAGTACCTTGACTATATTTCTGTAGTGATTATGGTGTGCACTGCAGGTCTGCTCCTTACCTTGCTTAGTCAGGGCCTCCCTCAGGGCAGCAGTGATCAACTCTCTCCTCTCCTCATTTTCTTCAGCCTTCATCATTCCGTTCAGTCTGGACAGCTTCACAATCTGTCCATCCTCCTGGCTCTGCTCTCTCTTTTCTGCAGCAAAACACACACAACTCTGGGTTAGTTTGTTTGCCCCAACACAACCCTAGGTTAGTTTTTGTTTGCCCTCAAACTCTGGGTTAGTTTATGTTTGCCCCATAGCAGGGCATTGAAAAGGTGCTTTATTGACATAAACGTAACTACTCTCACACTGACCTTCAATAACAATTGGACAATACATTTTCTTTCACCCATGACAGTGATTGTAAAAACAACTCTCTTGGATCATTAAAGGAATAGTTCAAGTTCACCCAAATTACTACACACCCTGTAAGCAGTCAATGGACAAGTTATGACAGGAATCTATGATTTGGTTTTATTACCCTGTCACTGTTTTCAAATTGCTTACATTTTGGATTTTGTGGCACCAATTCCATTCAAGTCAGGGACGGTACCGATACTAGCATTTTTTGCACATTATGTCCAAATCATCTGAAAGTATCAAAAATGTATTGGGAAGCTCAACAAAGTCACTTATCGATGATTTGAACATGATGCGCAGAAAATGCTAATATCGGTACCATGACTTCAATGGGATTTTTGCCACAAATGCTAAAACGTTAGTATTTAGAATCAGTGCCAGACTAAACCAAAACTAACAAACTAAACCAAAGCATGGATTACTGTCAAACCTTCTCCATGTACTGCTTACATGGTAAGGAAACCAATATGTAACTTTGTAATTTGGGTGAACTATACCTTTAAACACTACCACTGATCACGACAAGCAAATTTCAATACCACAGACACCAGTGAGACATGTATTCCATTATGTCAATTGTCTCAGGTCAAACCACAGACAGCAGTGGGAACATGTCTTTAAAACCAGTATTTACAAATAATACACAAGACATATTATTTATAGACCAAATGACGTGTGATGTTACGTCACTGTGTGTGACCATACGGGCATCATCTCTGAATAGGCTAGGATTAGAATGGCCCCAGATCTGTATGTGCATGACAACGAACCATAGACATTGACTATGCGGCACTAAACAGAACTAGGCCCAGGATGGGGTGACATAAGTTTGGCAAATGTGATGATGCCCAATCTGAGGCATCATCAACCGTCTTGGCCTTGATAATTGCTCTATGCCCGACAGGGTTGTCCATTAGGCTATGCACTGATATTACAGCTGTACATCTCACCACCTGAACAATGCTGACAAAAGGGGGCCTGCTTTAGGACATTGCTCTACCAATCACACAGACATGAATCATGCTCCTCAGCGATACACTGCAATGCTGACAGTGGCGATACTGATTCAATTAAATGTACAGTACAGAATAGAAGGTCTTCAGGGCTGTTACCTTGTCTGCTGCTACAGGGAAAAATCAATAGAACAAAAAGTACCACAATGGCAAAACAAAAGGGTAGATTGATTCCAAACAACAGTAGGCAGACAATTACTTCAAACACCTGTTGAATTTTTGTGATGCAATATGTCTCCAACAGATGGATAACTCTTCAAAGGAGAGGGAACAGAATTTTGGCCCAGCAAATTTAGACAGTTGATAATTGCTAGGCTATTTCAAGCAAAGTTGAAAGCAGTTCATCTGAAATAAAATAACTCCCAAATTCAGTCTTTGATTTTTGACTGGACTGTGAAAATCAAGGGTTAAGTGATTTTATCTGAAGTGTCATGCCTTTCTGGATGACAAGGGACACTCACAGAGTCATATACTGTAGATCTCTATATGACTGGATGCCCATGGAGCAGTGACTTTTCCCCAGCCTCGCCTTGCAGCTACTAAGCAATTCCTGACAGACAGGAAGACAGATTCCCACCTTGATCAACCAAGCTGATGTTGACACTCATCTTGTTGATTGACAGATTAGCTACTCGCTACTGTAGCCAAGACCTAATGAGAAAGTCTAGCTTTCAAAGGGAAATCCCTGCAGTTAATCAATTAAGCAGAGCTCATCAATCAAAACTTAACTATGTTAAATAACCATCAAGCACAACCACACCACCGTTGGACCCCTGGGACCAGGGGTAGAAGGCCTCTCCAGTACCTGACTCAGTGCTACCACTCTGGGCTCTTTAAGACAGGTACAGCTCCCTCCCCCTAGCCAATCTGCCATACTGGTGAAGTAAATTACACTGCATGGGAAAGAGGCATACCATACAGTACACCATGTAAATACACCACGCTTCCAGGAACTCGCTGTTTAACAACACCGACGCAAGATTAATGAAGTCCTGATGGAAAGTTTCCCTGAATGTATGAATAGGTATTACAGAGTCATGTTCTCAGACGCCATGATGATCGACAACTGGCCTTGGAGAGTAGCCATGTTTATCGGTCCAACCAAATTACTTGTATTGGGTACTGCTGCCACTGCCCAGACCTGACTACAGGGAACTATATGTCATCGTCTCAGAGTAGCAGAGTAACAGGGCTCTTCAAGGGCTAGTTATCGCCGGGATGATATAGTCTGTCAGCAGTTGTGGACGTGTTCGTGTGTGAAAGTGGAGAAAGTGGATAGTGTGTGTTTGCATTCAAGCGTGCATACATTGGGCTGTTCTCAGACAGGTGACGTCTCACACCAGGGACTGTCTGCCTGCAGCAGGTTCACAGCACAGCTCCAACCACTGGTCCTGATTATTAGCTGAACTTCAAGTTTTTTTTAAACTTTACAAAAGCACAGCTGTACACAAATCTGATATGAATGATGATTATACCCAACCAGACTGTATACAAATTATGAATAAAATAAGGACATACAAAGCTGATTTACTCTTTAACATATTTCATTGTGGTGAGCAAGCAAATTAAAATGATAAAATACAACAAAAAATACTAAACAACCTTAGTACAACACCTAGTGACCTTTCCAAGAGATGTTTGTTTTTTGTATAATGTTTTAGGAATGACAGTCACAAGGTCCACAGGGTTTCCAGAAATCCTGGTTGGAAGGCCCAGATTTCCTGCAATTCTTCAACCAGGATTTCTGGAAAACTTATGAATTTTGGGAAAGTAAATCAACTTTGTTTGGCCTAACAATAACACTAAAAAATATGAGAAAAAAATCATTCTAACCAGAAAAATGTCCATATCTTAATAATCGTATTATCAAGCATGACATCGGTTTTAATCACAGTACCATAGTATTATGAATTAAAGAATGCCTATAATTATACATTTTTCAGAACCGGGGCCTGGAAGATTCTGTATACTATATACACCAATAACAAAACTCAAGCATTTTTCTGCACTTCTTTGCAATTCATGTGACTGGATTTGTTCTTATCAGACAGTGCACTTACTCACGTATTGACTAGAGCCAGTGACCCAAACATCCCTTAGTCTCTCTCTAAATGCAGGCCAAGTCCATGTTCTCTCTGTAGTGGGGGCCAACAAAACAGCACAACAGCCTGGTTCAGCACAGCTTCAGTGGTGTTGAGTCTCAAAACAATGCCCTGTGCATCCGAAAGTATCAACAGTCTAGCTCTGGCTGGCATCTTTCTGGGTTCGAGGGGCTGTACAGAGAACACTGTCTGTCTCTGTCTGCTTATCTCCTCCTAGGCTGTGCAGTACTTTAGCTTACTGCTGGGGTAGCTGACTAAAGTTTGAGGCTCTGAGCCCAGCCAGCAGCTATCTGTCAGCTCTATCTGCTCTCTACAGCTGGGTTTATGCTGCAGAGAGAGGGGTGGCAATACATGTGTTTGTGTGTGTGTGAATGTGAAGCATGTCCTCAGTCAGACAAGCCATGTTCAGCGAGGAACTCCATCCCTGGTAGAGGGGGGCTTTTGTCGTAGGATAGAATTAATAAGTAACCCCTCACACGTGTCAGACAGTCCTCCCACATCCTCCTCCACCGTGTAAAGGGATTACTGTACTGTGCCCTGTGTCGTGTAAAAATAGCTCAATGTAAAACAGTTGTTTATACTTTGGCTAAAACCTAGCTTTTATAATAGTTTATTTAGCTATACAAACAAGGTTAAACTGCTCCTCTGAGAACAAGCAATCTCAACCAGCTAACAGCTAATTGTGCTAGCTAGCTAAATCAAGGGCAAGAGAAGGTGTGAGAGACATCCACATGAGTTCAGCCTTCCCAGTGCAATTACTGAACTGGAAACATTTTCTTGCTGTGAGAAAATGTTACAACATGAGGTCACAATCATCAGAATGATTGGGAAATATTTCACGCAGAGAAGAATTTTTCCTCTGGCAAATACTATGTTGCAAGTTTAGGATACTGCTCTTCAACACCTCATCCCTTGACTTATTAGACCATGTCTAGGCCTGTCAGTACGGCGTAGGAGATGGTCGCCCTCTTGCTAGCGCCCAGCCAATTTTGCAGTCTTTTGTTTATTTTAGTGTTTTACTTTATTTACTCAAAGTTTTTTCTATTATATCCTATGACCGACAAGCACTTCTGGACATCAGATTGGTGGTGACTACTGTTACAGTTCTGTTTGGGTTGTTAATTAGATTTGTTCCAACATTTCTTGATTTGTTATTGTCATTTGTTTTGCATTGTTAGGAGCAAGTAACATTAGCATTTCGCTGCAACTGCTATAACATCTGCTAAACTGTGTATGCGACCAATAAACTGGGATTCGACTTTCCAAAAGATACACAACATAAATCTATGAGTGCTGTAATCTGGAGTGTCAGTGTGAGCACTATTTACTGTATCCCTGTAGTTCTGTATGGTCCAAACATGTGCCCACTGCCCTGCATGTCCCTGTGTGATGCTCACAGACACAGAGTGTAACTGCTGCTGTCCCACATTACCCTTCCCTCAGACCTGGTCCAGATGCTTGTTGAGGGGAATCAACAATGAAACAGGACACTAAGGACATTGGTCCTCATCCAACACAGCAAACAGCCTAGCAGCAAGGCCAAAGATCCATTTAACACTCACTGTCTGGCATTGTTCCCAGATAGAGCCCAGCAAACAACAAAAATATTTAATGCACTGCCATCAGTCTTCGAAAAGCTCACTGGACTTAATGTGACAGTAAAGTTATGAACAGCTATTGCCCAAGCTGGGAGGAACAATAGTGAAGCATCATACTGTATTTCCTACTGGCAGAGTCAACAACAGAGTCAAGAGCCAGAGAGGGGTCGATACACAAAACAGCATTTGACACCTACAGTCTATAGTCTGACTTAGTTTCTGATGTCAAATGTGTACAATGACAAAGAGACAAAATCAGTCCTCCTGCATATTGGGACAAAGATATACCAGAGCACTGCCTGTGTCACAATAATATGACATTGAATTACATTTATCTATATACTGTACATTATCAAGAGACAGGCATTTAAGGCATTTATTATAATTACTGTATTTACTGCCAGTAGGGGGTCCAATCAAAAAACACATCTTTTGATCAATGTCAATTGTGAAGATACTGCTCTTAGAAAACCAACGGTGCAAACCTCATGTTGCTATCATAATCTGTTGAAAAGTTATTGGAGTTTTTACCCCTTGTAGGATGGCCAAAATTAGGGTAACTAAATTGATGGACAGAGAAAAAAAGTGGTCAAAAATCTGGTAAATAGAATTGCATCAGCTAGGCTGGATGCTGTGAGACTTAAGGCTAAACTGAAAGAATCCCTGTTTAACTCGTAATCTTTCATAAAACAATATAGAGGTAAGATATATATGGATTTTGAGACATGACGTAGTACTTTCACACGTTTTTCAAATATTTATCACATAAACAAGAATATTTCTGTGAAATGTCAACGGAGCACTGAGCGTACCGCAAGCTATTTATTTTTAAATCCTTTAACGTTTAATTCTGCTCATTTCATTTTGCTTTTTGCGACCCTTGGAAACAACTTTGCAGATGACCACCACAACCTGTAAAATCCTCAAAAGTTCCTGCGAGAAAGAGGCACCACTCAATAGAGCTCGGTGCTTATTATCGGATGTATTAGGTTAAGAAATCCGACTTTTTAGATAAAATGTTAAAGATTTGAGAAACTCATATTTGTCTTGGTTAATGTATCTTATAGCATAAGGAAGTGACATTTCCTCACTAAAGCGTGTTTTCACCCACTCTACAGAGTGGGTGGACACCCTACTGTCAATGAATCCATTATAAGCTGAGCACAGCGATTGATGACCAGCCATCTCAATAGTGTTTTGAGAGGGAGTATGGAGGTACAGTAAGTACCTGAAAACCCATCTTTGAGTTCCCTTAGTGGTAGAGCCATAATGCCATTTAAACCAATCAGAAACAAGTATTCAACAATGCCATGGTAAAATCCTCGTGTAATGTCAATGGGGAGCTAACATGGATGCCATAGAATGTTGTAGTGTCATGTAAATGCATCATAATGCTCCTTCACATTCAGTTTTATAGTATTTTTTAAATATTCCACATGTAATGTTAATACTGATGGAGCGCTAACATGTCTGAGAATGTTTAAGTAAATAAATAATTCGAGATTAAAGGGCGATAACATGGCAGCCGTTCTAAATCCTGTTTGAACTCACTCTCTCCCTCCCTCTAAGACAGGATTGTGTTAAGGCACAGATCTGGGGAACGATACAAAAAAAAAAAAAGTCTGCACCATTGAAGGTCCAAGAACAAAGTGGCCGTCATTCTTAAAAGGAAGAAGTTTGGAACCACCAAGAATCTTAGAGCTGGCCGCCCGGCCAAACTGAGCAATCGTGGAAGAAGGGCCTTGGTCAGGGAGGTGACCAAGAACCTGATTGTCACTGACAGAGCTCCCATAGTTCCTCTGTGGAGATGGTAGAACCTCCCAGAAGGACAACCATCTCTGCAGCACTCCACCAATCAGGCCTTTTTGGTAGTGGCCAGTCTTTTACTCCTTAGTAAAAGACAACAGCCTGCTTGGAGTTTGCCAAAAGGCACCTAAAGGTTCTCTGGTCTGATGAAACCAAGATTTAACTCTTTGGCCTGAATGCCAAGCTTCACATCCGGAGGAAACCTGGCACCATCCATACAGGTAAAGCATAGTGGTAGCAGCATCATGCTGTGGGGATGTTTTTCAGCGGGAAGGACTGGGAGACTAGTCAGGATTAAGGGAAAGATGAACGGAGCAAAGTACAGAGATCCTTGATGAAGTCCTGAGTGCTCTGGAGCAGGTTCTCAGACTTTGGCGAAGGTTCACCTTCAAACAGGACAACAACCCTAAGCACACAGCCAAGACAACGCAGGAGTGGCTTTGGGACAAGTCTCAATATCCTTGAGTGGCCCAGCCAGAACTCGGACTTGAACCCGATCGAACGTCTCTGGAGAGAACAGAAAATGGCTGTGCAGCAACGCTCCCCATCCAACCTGACAGAGCTCGAGAGGATCTGCAGAGAAGAATGGGAGGAACTCCCCAAATACAGGTGTGCCAGGCTTGTAGCATCTTAAACAAGAATAATCGAGGCTGTAATCACTGCCAAAGATGCTTCAACAAAGTACAGAGTAAAGGGTCTGAATACTTATGTAAATGTGATAGTTTCTTATTTTTAATACATGTGCAAACATTTCTAAAAACCAGTTTTTGCTGTGTCATTATGTGGTATTGTGTGTGGATTGATGAGGGGGGGAAAAACAGTTTAATCAATTTTAGAATATATATTCTATGGCTCTGCGTAGAACCAGTTAATGCCAAACAACTCAGCTTGGAAATGTAACGCGTGTCATCCTGACCCAAAACACCCTGCTCACTCACTGCCAGACAATGTACCTGAAAGTGTTTGTCGTTTTTCCTCCACCCAGCTCACAAAATGGGTGATTAAAAATATCTCTCCTGGAGTAAATGCTCATATAGGCCTTAATTACTTGTAAAAATATATATTCTCATTGACTGTGGATGACCATTGACAACCATGGAAAGATATATATATATATATATATATATATATATATATATATATATATATATATATATATTTATACAGTACCAGTTAAAAGTTTGGACACTGACTCATTCAAGGGTTTTTCTTTATTTGTATTATTTTCTACATTGTGGAATAATAGTGAAGACATCAAAACTATGAAATAACACATATGGAATCATGTAGTAACCAAAAAAAAAGTGTTAATCAAATCAAAATATATTTTAGATTCTTCAAAGTAGTGGCATTCTCTCAACCAGCTTCACCTGGAATGCTTTTCCAACTGTCTTGAAGGAGTTTCCACATATGCTGAACACTTGTTGGCTGCTTTTCCTTCACTCTGCAGTTCAACTCATCCCAAACCATCTCAATTGGGTTGAGGTCGGGTAATTGTAGAGGCCAGGTCATCTGATGCAGCACTCCATCACTCTACTTCTTGGACAAATAGTCCTTACACAGCCTGGAGGTGTGTTGGGTCATTGTCCTGTGGATGAACAAATGATAGTCCCACTAAGTGCAAACCAGATGGGATGGCGTATCGCTGCAGAATGCTGTGGTAGCCATGCTGGTTAAGTGTGCCTTGATTTCTAAATAAGTCCCCAGCAAAGCACCCCCACACCATCACACCTCCTCCTCTATGCTGGTAACTCTAATGAACTTATCCTCTGCAGCAGAGGTAACTCTGGGTCTTCCTTTCCTGTGGCGGTCCTCGTGAGAGATAGTTTCATCATAATGCTAGATGGTTTTTGTGACTGCACTTGAAGAAACTTTCAAAGTTCTTAATTTTCCCGGATTGACTGACTTATGTCTTCACCTGTTTGGGCTGCAGGGGCAGTATTGAGTAGCCAGATAAAAGGTGCCCATTTCAAACGGCCTCGTACTCAATTCTTGCTCGTACAATATGCATATTATTATTGGATAGAAAACTCTAGTTTCTAAAACCGTTTGAATTATATCTGTGAGTAAAACAGAACTCATTTGGCACAAACTTCCTGACCAGGAAGTGGAAAGTCTGAAATCGAGGCTCTGTTCTAGGTCCTGCCTATAAATGGGCATGATACGTATTAGTATACATGCGTGTCATACACCTTCCCCTGAATGTCAAGAGGCAGTGAGAGAAGAAATTGAGTGTTTATCTTGGTCTGAAGTGGAATAAATCCTCTTGGAATGACGTGTCACCCATTTTCTGTTTTAAGGAAGGCGCGAGAAGGAACCGGGGATTGCCTTATGAAAAGCTGTCGTTATAGGCGACTACCATCTCCGGCTTTGATTTTATTTGATACATGTGACCATATCATCGTAAAGTATGTTTTTTCAATATAGTTGAATCAGATTATTGAAAATTTTTCGGGAGTTTTGCCGTGTTCCGTTCTCTTCCGTTTGTTGACATGGAGAGATTCGTGCCACTTGGCTAGTGTGCTTGCTAAATCGAGAGGGAAAAAGGCCGTTCTAAATCCAAACAACGATTGTTCCCGACAAAGGACCCCTTGTCCAACATTCTGATGAAAGATCAGCAAAAGTAGGAAACACTTTGATGCTATTTCATATATCTGTCGTACATGTGAACTAGTCGTTGGCGCCCAGCTTTTGGGTACTCTCTAGCTATACCGAAGCTGTATGTCGTAATTAAGTTATTTTTAGAATTCTAACACGGTGATTGCATTAAGAACTAGTGTATCTATCATTTCCTATACAACATGTATTTTTTAGTTATGTTTATGAATAGCTATTTGGTCAGAATATGTGTGTGTCAGAAAAAGAGAAAAAATATCCGGACGTTGTGGGAAAAATATGCTATATGCTTAGCACAATATGCTTAGCACAATGTATAACCACTTATTTCAGCTCTAAATATGCACATTTTCAAACAAAACATAAGTGTATGTATAACCTGATGTTATAGGACTGTCATCTGATGAAGGTTTATGAAAGTTAGTGAAAATTAATATCTTTTGCTGGTTTATTCCCTATCGCTAACGTGCCTATTGCTATCGCTAACGTGCCTTGATGAATGAATGCGGTAATGTGGTAGGCTATTGTGGTAAGCTAATATAATGCTATATTGTGTTTTCGCTGTAAAACACTTAAAAAAAATCGGAAATATTGGCTGGATTCACAAGATGTTTGTCTTTAATTTGCTGTACACCATCGATTTTTCAGAAATGTTTTATGATGAGTATTTAGGTATTTGACGTTGGTGTCTGTAATTACTCTGGCTGCTTCGGTTCTATTTCTGACGGTAGCTGTGATGGTAGCTGCAATGTAAAACTGATTTATACCTCAAATATGCACATTTTTCGAACAAAACATAGATTTATTGTATAACATGTTAAAAGACTGTCATCTGATGATGAAGTTGGTTCTTGGTTAGTTAGTTTGGCTTTGTGCATGCTACCTGTGCTGTGAAAAATGTCTGTCCTTTTTTGTATTTGGTGGTGAGCTAACATAAATATATGTGGTGTTTTCGCTGTAAAACATTTTAAAAATCGGACATGTTGACTGGATTCACAAGATGTGTATCTTTCATTTGCTGTATTGGACTTGTTAATGTGTGAAAGTTAAATATTTCTAAAAAATATATTTTGAATTTCGCGCTCTACCACAACCTGTAAAATCAAAAGTTCCTGCGAGAGAGGCACCACTCAATAGAGCTCGGTGCTTATTATCGGATGTATTAGGTTATATTTTGAATTTCGCGCTCTGCCTTTTCAGTGGAATGTGGGAGGAGTTCCGCTAGCGGAACGCCAGAGCCAGACAGGTTAATGTATGACGTCTCTAGGTGTCAGTGATGGAGGAGAAAAAAGAGTGCAATGAGTTCAGACAGATTGAGAGCCTGCATCAATCTATTCATTGTATCTAGGGAGATATTTGAGGAGGAATGTAGAGGGTATGGGAGAGATTAAAATAGTTCTGAAGAATCTTTTAAAAAATACAGTACCAGTCCATCATTGCTTTAATTCTTCTGGCTGCAAGCCCGACGTTGGTACACTTATGACAACAGCCAGCTCAAGTGCAGGGCGCGAATTTCAAAATATATTTTTTTGAAATATTTAACTTTCACACATTAACAAGTCCAATACTGTCAGGTTTTGGCCAGGACTATTCAGGTTTTGGTCACTAGATGTCCCCATTGCACCTTTTTGAACCTTTTGTTTTTTCCCTTCTAATTATTGTTCTCACCTGTGTCTTATTTCCTTGTAGGTATTTAAGCCATTAGTGTCCCTCAGTTCTTTGCTCTGTGTTTGTATGTTAGCACCCAGCCCCAGCCATGCTGTGAACTTCTATTTCTCTTGTTGGATTTTCCAGAGGTTCTCTGGTTTTGTTCTTGTTTATTTTTGATTTAGTCTTCTGAGGTTTGTTTTTTCCCTGCTGTTCTTACCACTTTGTGGATTTTCTTTGTATTTTTGGAGGATATCCATTTTTTTCTTGGCTTTTTCTTTTGACGTTGTGGATTTATATTTTTGCCTGAAGATCTTTTACTTTGATTAAACCACCGTTTCTAGTACTGCTGTGTCTGCCTCATCTTCTGGGTTCTGCCGACTATTAGTGACTTTCTCACACCGGGTCCTGACAAATACAGCAAATGAAAGGTACACATCTTGTGAATCCAGCCAACATGTCTGATTTAAAAAAAAAATGTTTTACAGCGAAAACAGCACATATTTGTTTGCTCACCACCAAATACAAAAAAGGACAGACATTTTTCACAGCACAGGTAGCATGCACAAAGCCAACCTAACTAACCAAGAACCAACCAAACTAACCAACAAACAACTTCATCAGATGACAGTCTTATAACATGTTATTCAATAAATCTGTTTTGTTCGAAAAATGTGCATATTTCAAGTATAAATCATAGTTTACATTGCAGCTACAATCAGAAATTGCACCGAAAGCAGCCATAATAATTAGACACCAACGTCAATTACCTAAATACTCATCATAAAACATTTCTGAAAAATACATAGTGTACGGCAAATGAAAGACGGGCATCTTGTGATTCCAGCCAATATTTCCGATTTCTTAAGTGTTTTACAGCGAAAACACAATAAAGCGTTATATTAGCTTACCACAATAGCCAGAAACACAAGCCATTTCCCAGTAGCAAAAGTTAGCGATCGTAACAAACCAGCAAAGGATATATAATTTTTGACTAACCTTGATATGCTTCATCAGATGACAGATTATGACAGGTTATACAATACACTTATGTTTTGTTTGAAAATGTGCATATTTAGAGCTGAAATAAGTGGTTATACATTGTGCTAAGCATATTGTGCTAAGCATATAGCATATTTTTCCCACAACGTCCGGATATTTTTTCTCTTTTTCTGACACACATATTCTGACCAAATAGCTATTCATAAACATAACTAAAAAATACATGTTGTATAGGAAATGATAGATACACTAGTTCTTAATGCAATCACCGTGTTAGAATTCTAAAAATAACTTAATTACGACATACAGCTTCGGTATAGCTAGAGAGTACCCAAAAGCTGGGCGCCAACGACTAGTTCACATGTACGACAGATATATGAAATAGCATCAAAGTGTTTCCTACTTTTGCTGATCTTTCATCAGAATGTTGGACAAGGGGTCCTTTGTCGGGAACAATCGTTGTTTGGATTTAGAACGGCCTTTTTCCCTCTCGATTTAGCAAGCACACTAGCCAAGTGGCACGAATCTCTCCATGTCAACAAACGGAAGAGAACGGAACACGGCAAAACTCCCGAAAAATTTTCAATAATCTGATTCAACTATATTGAAAAAACATACTTTACGATGATATGGTCACATGTATCAAATAAAATCAAAGCCGGAGATGGTAGTCGCCTATAACGACAGCTTTTCATAAGGCAATCCCCGGTTCCTTCTCGCGCCTTCCTTAAAACAGAAAATGGGTGACACGTCATTCCAAGAGGATTTATTCCACTTCAGACCAAGATAAACACTCAATTTCTTCTCTCACTGCCTCTTGACATTCAGGGGAAGGTGTATGACACGCATGTATACTAATACGTATCATGCCCATTTATAGGCAGGACCTAGAACAGAGCCTCGATTTCAGACTTTCCACTTCCTGGTCAGGAAGTTTGTGCCAAATGAGTTCTGTTTTACTCACAGATATAATTCAAACGGTTTTAGAAACTAGAGTGTTTTCTATCCAATAGTAATAATAATATGCATATTGTACGAGCAAGAATTGAGTACGAGAACGTTTAAAATTGGGCACGATTTTCCCCCAAAGTGAAAACAGCGCCCTCTGTCCTCAACAGGTTAACCGAACACATTGTGAACATAGAGAATGTCAATTCTTAAAGTTCAACCTAAAGTGACAGAAAGAAAGGATAAAATATGTACATACTCAAGTCATTGTCTTTACTACCCTTCAGCCATACCGAGATGCTGAAAACACACAAAACAACTATTTCACACCCCGTCTTAAGCAAACACACTTTCCCCTGTGGGAAAACACGAAGACTGACAGTTGGGACAGAGATGCTCCTTCCTGGTTATAAGAGGGAAGGATGGAGTCCGAGTGGGGTCAGAGCAGGAAGGTGACACTGAAGGAAAGTGACATCACGGAGACCAGAACAGAGCAGAAAACTCTGCTTGAGTGACAGCTGTCCCAAATAGAGCTGACAATTACATTCATTTCCTCTCCTTTGCTGTCCAACAACATCAGTCTGGATCAGGGGAGATATCAATCCCATGGTGCCTAAACAAGAATGATGCACTAAACACTGCTGACTTAAGTTTTTTTCTGTAGTAAAGATACTAACTTTTCAACACACACATCATTAGCTGCAAAGTCCTGTTAAACATGTTCATTGTGTATGCACTGCACAACGTGCAAAACACACCAGTATCAGTTCCAGATGGCCGAAATGTCTCAAAGCCTTTATAATTTACAGCATGCAGATTTCACCTCATAATCACACAATTCAAAAACACCTTTAAAACATTTTGCACATTATCTTGTATACATAAGTAATTATCTGTAGTCAACTTTGAAGAATCCAACCTTACTAAGTATTATTTCCCTCCTAGTTAGGCAAATGTTTTGTATCATGATATGATTAATATGTTTAATATTGGGCCTGCTTAATATGTTTTTATCACTGAACACCACAATTATTTGCTAGTTGTGGGAGTTGAAAATGTTCCCATTCTGGTTCAGATGTAAAGGACATTTGTATTTATATTTATTATGGATCCCCATTAGTTCCTGCCAAGCCAGCAGCTACTCTTCCTGGGGTCCAGCAACATTGAGGCACTTACATCACACATAAAACAAAAGATCATATAACATTAATACACATCTACAATACAAAATGTATAATACCACCATATTACAATGGACGCGTGTGCATACGCATGTCTGTACCTGTGTGTGTGTGTGTCTCTTCACAGTCCCACTATTCCATAAGGTGTATTTTAATCTGTTTTTTAAAATCTGATTCTACTGCTTGCATCAGTTACCTGATGCGCAATAGAGTTCCATGTAGCCATAGCTCTATGTAGTACTGTGCACCTCCCATAATCTGTTCTGGACTTGGGGATTGTGAAGAGACCTCTGGTGGCATGTCTTGTGGGGTATGCATGGGTGTCTGAGCTGTATGCTAATAGTTTAAACAGACAGCTCGGTGCATTCAGCTTGTCAACACTTCTTACAAAAACAAGTAGTGATGAAGGCAATCACTCCTTCACTTTGAGCCATGAGAGATTTAAATGCATATTATTAATGTTAGCTCTCCTTGTACATTTAAGGGCCAGCCGTGTTGCTCTGTTCTGAGCCAATTGTCCCTCTTTGTAGCACCTGACCACAAGACTGAACAGCAGTCAAGGTGCAAAAAATCTAGGGCCTACCTTGTTGATAGTGTTGTTAAGGCAGAGCAGCACTTTATTATGGACAGACTTCTCCCCACATTAGCTACTGTTGTATCAACATGCCAATCAAATGGAAAGGTAGACCGAGAGGATGGATATTCGCAGCTCTTACTGCTTCTCTCCATCCCTTCATTCTCCAGTAGTAAGTGTGACTAAAACGAGATGAGTACTGTAAATGTCTCCTCTCCTCATCTTGAGTCACTTATCCCCAGAAGTCTGGGGAGTGGGCGTCCAGAGCATGTTCACAGCTCACTCTTACGCAAGTCCCTACTTTTCCTGCCCAGGCTGGTGTCTACCAAACCATCTGCCGCTCGCTCTGCTTTTCCTTCAATGAAACCACGTTTACTCCACAGTCACATGTTCAGCTTATGTGTTAGCTGCTAAAGCAAGGCAAGGAGGCTTCACACCACTCACCCTAGTGTCCCCATGGAGCCTGAGTTCACAGAAGCCAAATAGAACATGTGCTTGTCGGCAAATCAGAGGGTAGGTGGCCTTTGACTGTGTTGTACTACAATACTATGTCAAAACAGCCAGGAGAAGTTGTAAAGCAGTTGTAAAACAATCATCATAATGGCTTATGGAGCAATAGTACGAAGTTATAAAATGCTATGGTGACCCTTCAGCCTCACAGATACAGTACCATGAAATACTATATGTCGAAACTGAAATCGAAACCATGTATGTTCCAATCAAGTATACATACTAGCAAACCTTGTATAATGCATGCCCATTACAATGTTTAATTTCTAGGTAGTATGCTAGTGTAAAACCCAGAGTGTGGTTTGTATCTGACTGACCTTGGCTTTCTTGATGCTGTTCAAGATGTTTCCTAGATCCTCCACATCGATGACTGAGCCTGGGCTATTGTCCTCTGACCCAGCTGTCTCCTCATCACTACCGGACTCTACCAGCTCCTCCTGCAGATAGAAAGAGAGGAGTAGGGGAGACAACAGGTGAGAGGGAGAGGAGTAGATAGGGAAAGGTGATGGCAGAACGAGAGAGAGAGATGGACAGAATGACAGGTACAGTTGAAGTCAGAAGTTTACATACACTCAGGTTGGAGTCATGAAAACTCGTTATTCAACCACTCTACAAACGTCTTGTTAACAAACTATAGTTTTTCCAAGTCGGTTAGGACATCTACTTTGTGCATGACACAAGTAATTTTTCCAACAAATTGTTTACAGACAGATTATTTCACTTATAATTCATTGTATCACAATTCCAGTGGGTCAGAAGTTAACATACAAAAAGTTGACTGTGCCTTTAAACAGCTTGGAAAATTCCAGAAATTGATGTCACGGCCTTAGAAACTTCTGGTAGGCTAATTGACATCATTTGAGTCAATTGGAGGTGTACCTGTGGATGTATTTCAAGGCCTACCTTCAAACTCAGTGCCTCTTTGCTTGACATCATGGGAAAATCTAAAGAAATCAGCCAAGATCTCAGAAAATAAATTGTAGACCTCCACAAGTCTGGTTCATCCTTGGAAGCAATTTCCAAACGCCTGAAGGTACCACGTTCATCTGTACAAACAAAGTACGCAAGTATAAACACCATGGGACCACGCAGCCGTCATACCGCTCAGGAAGGAGACGCGTTCTGTCTCCTAGCGATTAATGTACTTTGTGTGTGAAAAGTGCAAATCAATCCCAGAACAACAGCAAAGGACCTTGTGAAGATGCTGGAAGAAACGGGTACAAAAGTATCTATATCCACAGTAAAACGAGTCCTATATCGACATAACCTGAAAGGTCGCTCAGCAAGGAAGAAGCCACTGCTTCAAAACCGCCATAAAAAAGCCAGACTACGGTTTGCAACTGCACATGGGGACAAAGATCGTACTTTTTGGAGAAATGTCCTCTGGTCTGATGAAACAAAAATAGAACTGTTTGGCCATAATGGACCATCGTTATGTTTGGAGGAAAAAGGGGGCGGCTTGCAAGCCGAAGAACACCATCCCAACCGTGAAACACGGGGGTGGCAGAATCATGTTGTGGGGGTGCTTTGCTACAGGGGGGTCTGGTGCACTTCACAAAATAGATGGCATCATGAGGGAGGGAAATTATGTGGAAAAATTGAAGCAACATCTCAAGACATCAGTCAGGAAGTTAAAGCTTGGTTGCAAATGGGTCTTCCAAATGGACAATGACCCCAAGCATACTTCCAAAGTTGTAGCAAAATGGCTTAAGTAAAACAAAGTCAAGGTATTGGAGTGGCCATCACAAAGCCCTGACCTCAATCCTATAGAAAATCTGTGGGCTGAAAAACTGAAAAAGCGTGTGCGAGCAAGGAGGCCTACAAACTTGACTCAGTTACACCAGCTCTGTCAGGAGGAATGGGCCAAAATTCACCCAACTTATTGTGGGAAGCTTGTGGAAGGCTACCCGAAACATTTGACCAAAGTTAAGCAATTTAAAAGGCAATGCTACCAAATACTAATTGAGTGTATGTAAACTTCTGACCCACTGGGAATGTGATGAAAGAAAAAAAAGCTAAAATAAATCACTCTACTATTATTCTGACATTTCACATTCTTAAAATAAAGTGGTGGTCCTAACTGACCTAAGACAGGGAATTTTTACTAGAATTAAAATGTCAGGAATTGTGAAACTGAGTTTAAATGTATTTGGCTAGGGTGTATGTAAACTTCCGACTTCAACTGTAGGTGAGAACAGAGAGAGTAAGTGGAAGAAAAATAGGGAGAGATCACTCACACTTAGTACACGAGAGACCTGCTTCTTTCACTTCAAGCATCTCCTAAAGGGTCCAAACCTCCTGATTTATTAAGGCATAAATCCACAACTAATCTTAAATACATCCATGATTAAACACATCCAGGATCCCATATGGGATACATTTTATTACAAGTCATTACCTTTTGTTGGAGCTGCTTGATTAAATAAAAAAAAACATATGCATATTTATGGAGTTTAGGAACTCCTCGGGGTACGTGGCTGATTAAAATGATGTTGCCCACCACAAGTTTGTCGGCATTGGCAGGATTAAATGAAAGCTAAATGGATGCATTGTAGATAAATCATACTGATTAGCCTTCACACTGTAGTTTCTTCACTCTCCTCTACTCGCTGAACATCACCCCTGCTGCGTACAGCACTGAAGACAGCAGGAAGAGAAAGTAGCACCGCTAACTCACGTTACCATGACAATAGGAGAAAGAGGGTATGTGCATGCATGCGTGTTTAGTAATAGCAGTAGTGTCAAGGAATCCATACCAGATAAGTGTAATAAGAAATACCTTATTGTGGACAGCATAAACCTGCATGGAGTTACGTGAACTATGAATCAGCTCTATGAGATAGCATTAGTAACGGGAGGTATGCATGTTAAGAGTAGTTACGTTTAGTCTTACCTCAGAGCTGAGCTGTTCTGGAAATGCCTGATAGTCCTCAGTCTTCTCCTGTGGTTTCTTCCTGTTCCTGGTCTTACAGGAGCTGCACATCTTACAGTTTCCACTGCAGTTCTTCTGCCCTGCAACCAGGGCCTGCAGGCAGCTCAGGAACTTGGTCAGCCTGCAGGCTGCCATTGTGACTCTTCACTACGTTGCCATCTCCTCTGGACAGAACCTGGATGCCACTCAGCATCCACAGCCACTTGTTCACGTTCTTACTCACCTAAGGGAGAGGGCAGAAGGGGTTGAATGTGTTTTCAGTGAGTCTAGCAAAAGTGGATGATTAGCTATGGTACAGGAGAGAACAGTAATAGTGGTAATGATAATAGATTGAATGAGCTTAGTATTCTAGTGTGTACAAAAGAGGAATGTATAATATGCAAAAAATATCCATGAAATTATCAGATAAGCAAAGAAACTGATTGCAAGTGTAAGTAGCAGCACCACACATAGTGGAAACATATCAATAGGAGACAGACAGTATTTTGTCAGATCTCTTACCGTATTGTAATGCCTGCCATACACAGAGTTGCCCAGGCCAAACACTGCATATCTCAGTCCTTTCAGGTAGGCTTTCCCATATCTGAAGTCAGTGGATGCCTCCTCCAGAATCATTCAGCATTTTCTGTGGGCTGTTCGTCAGTGTACATAGCCAATAGGAACATACAGATCAACTTGGAGCACTGGAGAGAGCGACATCATCAAAAATGTGGAAAGTGGCACAAGATAAACAAATGCAGAATATGTAACATATACATATAGAATAAGGATAAAGGATCTCTCCGGCACTTTATACAGGAATGGCCCCATTTCTGGATGCAAAAACAGGATGCAGCTATGAACAACTTACTGCAATACATGCAACCAGAGTGAAAGTAGGAATCAATAACAACAGCTACATAGGTAGCACAATGATGATGTATGAGGATGACAATTTGAGGGCAGACCAAATCTCCAAAGCAGAGCAACATTGTAAATGATTTAAGCCCTACAGGGCAGCCAGTGTAAGGTGCCCCTTGCCCCATGGTTTCCTACAGCAGAGAGCTGCCTGCAAAACTATGCTGCTCGAGGAAGAGAGGATCATGATTGAACACTGGGCACAAAGAGTCAATGCACAGAGCATCTGAAACTAGATCTCTGGCCGCAACCGTGGTAATTTCTCTTTGGAGATAAAAATCCCTCTCCCGAACTGTAAAGTATCTCTGTTGAATAAATGGCAATTTTCTCTCAATCTGCTGTGCCAGGCAACAAATCTCCTATTAATTTCTCAGCTGGTGAAGTATTGCCCAACAAAATGTAATACTGATGAAAATAATCAATCTTTCCTGGTTGAACGGGTTTCATTTTAAAATATTTATACCTGTGCCAGCCATTGGTTTGAAGAATAAAAATAAATAAAGAAGCAAACTTGGGGTTGACAGATGGAAACCAGATGGAAGCCACATGACAGCCCGCTTGGAGTTTGCCAAAAGGCACCTAAAAGACTCTCAGACCATGAGAAACAAGATTCTCTGGTCTGATGAAACCAAGATTGAACTATTTGTCCTGAATGCAAAGCATCACGTCTGGAGGAAACCTGGCACCATCCCTACGGTCAAGCATGGTGGTGGCAGCATCATGCTGTGGGGATGTTTTTCAGCCGCAGAGACTGGGAGACTAGTCAGGATTAAGGGAAAGATGAACGGAGCAAAGTACAGAGAGATCCTTGATGAAGTCCCGAGTGCTCTGTTTTAAATGAAACAACCCTAAGCACACAGCCAAGACAACGCATGAGTGGCTTTGGGACAAGACTCTGAATGTCCTTGAGTGGCCCAGCCAGAGCCCAGACTTGAACCCGATCGAACATCGCTAGAGAGACCTGAAAATAGCTGTGCAGCAACGCTCCCCATCCAACCTGACAGAGCTTGAGAGGATCTGCAGAGAAGAATGGGAGGAACTCCCCAAATACAGGTGTACCAAGCTTGTAGTGTCATACCCAAAAAGACTCAAGGCTGTAATCGCTGCCAAAGGTGCTTCAACAAAGTTTTGAATAAAGGGTCTGAATACTTATGCAAATGTGATGTGTTTTTTTATTTGCAAACATTTCTAAAAACCTGTTTTTGCTTTGTCATTATGGGGTATTGTGTGTAAATTGATGGGGGGAAAACTATTACATTTATTTTAAAATAAGGCTGTAACTTAACAAAATGTGGAAAAAGTAAAGGGGTTTAAATACTTTCCAAATGCACTGTATATGAAAATTAGGCCTAAAGGTTTCCAAAAATCGTATCGCAAGGGAAGACTAACATTTGTAACCGTTAAAAAAGGGAGTTGGGACTGTAGTAAACATTGGCCGTGCTGTGATCCATACGTTTCGAATAAGAAACCTATGGCTGGGTATGGCCCCTTGGGTTCTCGGGAGTTAATAAAAACCATGCATCCCTAAAACTATTATTTTCTCTTAAACCAGCATTTTTTTACCCCTGTATTACAAAAAAAAGTCCATGGTTGCAGAATCACCCTCTGACCTTTGCAGTTCCAGTCTGTGATCCATAGAATATCAGTGCTTTAGATACATGGACCACTTTCTTTACACTGTAACCATCCTACTTCACAGCTTTGTAGAGCCAGGGGGTCACTGGATTGGTTAGAGTATTCTAATGGGGTACAGAGAAAAATAACGTGTGAGGCACAGATTCAGTTCCAGTGATAGTCATTCATTTGCAGAGCTTGGTACTACAAAGTTCTATCTTCCATCTGCAAAAAGATGATTCTGAGATAACTGGTTTTAAAGTTCCGAATCCTCATTGGTTTGAATGATGTCAGCAATTTTTTTAAATTGTATTCTTTTGAACTTAACATGATTTGGGGTATTTAGAGAACTATATACAGTTGAAGTCGGAAGTTTGCATACACCCTAGCCAAATACATTTAAACTCAGTTTCACAAATCCTGACATTTATTTCAATAAAAAAATCCCCGTCTTAGGTCAGTTAGGATCACCACTTTATTTTAAGAATGTGAAATGTCAGAATAGTAGTAGAGAGAATTATTTATTTCAAACCGTAGTCTGGCATTTTTTAATGGTGATTTTGGAGCAGTGGCTTCTTCATGGCTGAGCGGCCTTTCAGGTTATGTCGATATAGGACTCGTTTTACTGTGGAAATATGACGGCTGCATGGTCCAATGGTGTTTATACTTGCGTACTATTGTTTGTACAGACGAACGTGGTACCTTCAGGCGTTTGGAAATTGCTCCCAAGGATGAACCAGACTTGTGGAGGTCTTTTTTTTCCTGAGGTCTTGGCTGATTTCTTGTGATTTTCCAATGATCTCAAGCAAACAGGCACTGAGTTTGAAGGTAGGCCTTGAAATACATCCACAGGTACACCTCCAATTGACTCAAATGATATCAATTAGCCTATCAGAAGCTTCTAAAGCCATGACGTAATTTTCTGGAATTTTCCAAGCTGTTTGAAGGCACAGTCACACTTAGTGCATGTAAACTTCTGACCCACTGGAATTGTGATACAGTGAATTATAAGTGAAATAATCTGTCTGTAAACAATTGTTGGAAAAATTACTTGTGTCATGCACAAAGTAGATGTCCTAATCGACTTGAAAAAACTATAGCTTGTTAAAACCTCTAACGAGTCACCAACCCGGATCCGGGATCCCTCCCATCAAAAAAGCTGACTAGCATAGCCTAGCCTAAAGCCACAGGGATATCATATAATAGAATGTTCATGAAATCACAAGTCCAAGACACCAAATGAAAGATACACATCTTGTGAATCCAGCCATCATTTCTGATTTTTAAAATGTTTTACAGGGAAGACACAATATGTATTTCTATTAGCTAACCACCATAGCAAAAGACAACTTTTTTTCCCCACAACTTTTTTCTTGCATAGGTAGCCATCACAAATTCGACCAAATAAAGATAGTCACTAACCAAGAAACAACTTCATCAGATGACAGTCTGATAACATATTTATTGTATAGCATATGTTTTGTTCGAAAAATGTGCATATTTCAGGTATAAATCAGTTTTACATTGCAGCCACCATCACAACTCTCACCAAAGCAACTAGAATAACTACAGAAAGCAACGTGAATTACCTAAATACTCATCATAAAACATTTGAAAAATACACAGCGTACAGCAAATGAAAGACAAAGATCTTGTGAATCCAGCCAATATTTCAGATTCTTTAAGTGTTTTACAGCGAAAACACAATTTAGCATTATATTAGCTTACTACAATAGCCAACCACACAGCAGCATTGATTCATGCACGTTAGCGATAGCGAAAAAAACAGCAAAAGATATAAAATTTTTCACTAACCTTCTCAAAACTTCAGATGACAGTCCTATAACATCATATTACACAATACATATATTGTTTGTCCGAAAATGTGCATATTTAGCGGCACAAATCGTGTTTATACAATGAGAATAGTAGCCAAGCTGTCGGGAGAAATCGTAGCCAAACAAAATGTCGGGAGAAATCTTGGGAGAGGCACCTAATCTAATCATAAACTTGACAAAAAAAGACAGGTTGGACAGCAAATGAAAGATACATTAGTTCTTAATGCAACCGCTGTGTTAGATTTTTAAAATTAACGTTACTACGACATACAGCGTGCGTTAAAGCGAGACCGCACCGAAATTAATGGCGGAATAGTAGTTTTACATTTTTCAACAGAACAACGAATTAACATCATAAATAGTTCTTACTTTTTGATGAGCTTCGATCAGAATCTTGTGCAAGTTGTCCTTTGTCCAGAATCATCGTTTCTCGGTTGTAGATTGTCGTCTTCAACTTAGGAATTAGCAGCAAACATTAGCTATGTGGCCCAGACGTGACCAACTCTTCATAACGCAGCACAAAGAAAGCACAAAGAAAATTCCGAAAATCGCAATATACTGATATAACTCGGTTTAAAATAACTACATTATGATGTTTTTAACACCTATAATCGAATAAAATCAGAGCCGGATATATCTAAGGCCTATAACGAGAGCTTTTCTGAATGCCATCCTGAGGTCTGTCTTGCGCCATGACGAACGTTGAAAAGAGTGCACCCCCGGTTCCAAGAGCCTTTATATGGCCTCAGATCTGCCTAGCAACACCATTCCAATTCTCACTGCTTACTGACATCTAGGGGAAATCGTATGCAGTGCATGTCGACTCATAGATTACATGCAAATTAATAAACTGACCCTGGAACAGAGTGCCCGATTTCAGATTTCTCACTTCCTGACAGGAAGTTAGCTGCAACTTGAGTTCTGTTTTACTCACAGATATAATTCAAACGGTTTTAGAAACTAGAGAGTGTTTTCTATCCAATAGTAATAATAATATGCATATTGTACGAGCAAGAATTGAATACGAGGCAGTTTAATTTGGGAACTAATTTTTACAAAGTCGAAATGCCGCCCCCCTATTGATTAACAAGACATTTGTGGAGTGGTTGAAAAACGAGAATTAATGACTCCAACATAAATGTATGTAAACTTTCGACTTCAACTGTAGGTAGAGAACATTGTACAGAACAATGTCAACAACTCAATTTTGACAAATGCAGATATAACCTTGTAGTCCCAAGCTCTCAATTTGACTCTTACATGTATTAATTTACCAGTAGACAAATACATAATTAGAATTAATAGAAATGTAAACAGAACTGCTCTTTGAGCAAATAATAAGGTAAGAGTTAAATGATCTTTTTCAATTCCATTTTCAGTGAGAACCAAATTCCAACCAAAACATTGACAGCTGTGTGCAAGTATATCCTGTTCTGCCATACTGACAAAAAAAATACTCTTGAAGGTGCTGCGGACTGTCTTCCTTGTTCCTGCAAAGACGTTATGTTCCGGATTAGCCCAAAGGCCGGCAAATGGTGATATTGAGTCGATTCATCTTACGGTCCAAAGGGAATCTATGTAGCTGGCTATACATTCGTATCCCCTGTGGACCGGTTCGTGCATAGAACATTCTCCATTCAGGCTGCAAAGACATCAATTTCTTCCTTAATTTAATGGCGAAAAGGTGATAACTGGGAAAGTATGCATATTTTTCTTTATGAAACACCATTTTTCACCATGCTAAAGTAGCTAATGCTAATCCTGGATGTTGTATATCATTAGTTTTAGAGGAATGATTCCAGTAATTTTTCAAATTAACTGCCAATATGCCACAATTACATTCAAACAATGCAGTCAAACCACAGCCACATACTGGCTGAAATCAGTTGATGATATGACTTAGACAAGTTGGAAATGCAACAAGAATTGATATTGTATCATATAATAGCACTCACAGCTTTCCAAGAAAACAACAAATGAAACATTTAAGGTCTGTTACACATAAAAGGTTATTTATACAGAACATTGGTATGAAACCCTTATAAACTGTATTTTTAATTCTGACTATTTTAGGTTGCCAATAATTTTATTACACAATTTCTCATTCTATCATATGCCTTACTTTTATTTTCCTGCATAAGTAAAATCAGGATTATGCCTCAACTGCTGTTCATTCCAATTAGACTGGTTCGAATTTCTCCCTGACCAATATGGCTGCCATTTACAACCCATTCTGGAACTTTTAGGGTTTATGACCTTCTCTTCTAATAATTTAATAGTATCTCTATACATACGCTAAATATGATCTCTATACTATACATACACACATCAGCTACAGATCTCAGAAAGGGCACAAAAGTTATTTTTTAAATAGAATCTAGCAGCTGCTACCAGGCTCGAGGACATTCTTTCACTGACATAAAAAAAATGCGCTGACTGACCTTCTCTGCACCATCCTCGTCTCACCTTTCAGATACCCAGTTCTCTCTGCGACACTCTCACTCACCATCAATATCAGCGTCAAAAACATGGGTTATCAGATCCAAAAGCAGTAAAGTTGAGGCCCGCAACATTGTTTCTTTCTCCTGTACAATGTTTTGTATCATCAATGTAAATATTGACAAACGTGTTAGGAACATCAAAGTTCAACAGCTGGGAGCAGCCATAATTGTTATCATGATGAAACGAAATATATTGTGGGAATTGGAGGTTTAATTATACTACAGATATACAAATATTTTATGATTATCCCATAGGCATAGCCATATTTTTACACCCCTCTATTCCATTACTTTGCAACAGTTTTTAAGCATTCAATTATATTCTCTGAATGAAATACACCGGTACAGGAACAACTTCATTTACACGTGATATTTTATGCAAAGTATCTAGTATGTCAAATACATAAAAAGTAAACATATTTGTATTTATTCGTAGCAGTCGTTATGGTACCGTATAAAATGTAAATGTTTAAAAAAAAATACTAAACAATTCCAGAGACCAACAAAAAAATAGGACCGTTTGCACGTAGTATGTTTCAGTCCGGCGGAATTTTTGTGAAACTCATAGCACACCAACGCCGCTAAAAAAATATATAGTGTTACTGACAGATTCATCTGTCTTGTAAAGCAGAAATATGTCTATATTTACACCAACAAACCAGATCCGACTCACAAATGTGGCGGTGGTGAGGATGAAAAAGGGAGGAAAACGATTTGAAATCGCCTGCTACAAAAATAAAGTGATGAGCTGGAGATCTGGAGCGTGAGTATTTTAGGAATTTAGCTCGCTGCGTAGCTATGATAGCTAACGTTAGCTAGTTGGATCTGTTTGATACCCACCGAGGCATATAGCAAACACTAGTGGTATTACGGCTAATGGTAGTATGTTTTCAGCTTTGATGTATTTATAATTAGCTATGAATGTAACTAAATAATATGTAAATAATACAATCTAATGTGCTGTTTCAGAGTAGCAAGTCATGACTCATGTCATCGTCATGGCTCACTCGTCTTGTATCGGGCATCATATTCTTAACCAGAGTCGAGAGGCTGTGGAATAATAAGGATATGAGGAACAGTCTAGGTGCCATGTGTTTTGCATCACTGATTATTTGGACTTTGAGTCATCTACACCTGGCATCTTTTGAATTTCAAAAGGGGACACCCCCTCGAACCAAATCCAGTAGCTGGTCTGAGTTCACACAATATTTGTTTTCAGGTTGTCGAGATTAGCCTATCAATACCTATAGATATTGAAAGCGTCATCTAGCACAGTGTTTCTGTCCTGGGGAACCAAAGGGGTGCACGTTTTTGCCCTAGCACTATTCACCTGATTCTACTAACTAACTCATTGTCAAACCTTTGATTAGTGAAATCAGGTGTGTAGTGCTAGGGCAGAAATGTGCACCCCAGGACTAGGATTAAGAAACTGAGATAGCAAAGCCCCATGTAAACACTTAATAAATCCCCATGCCATTTTCATTTTCCAATTACACAGAGAGAAGGACCTGGATGAAGTGCTGCAGACCAGCTCTGTTTTCAATAATGTTTCAAAGGGTCAGGTTGCCAAGAAAGATGATCTGTCAAAAGCCTTTGGAACAGATGACCTGACAGAGATATGTAAACAAGTAAATACATTGACAGATAAACAGAACACCAGTAATCAATATTACTCACATTCATTCAACGTTATGTATTGCTGTTAGATTTGCCTATTCAGTATGTCTTTTTTTCCCTTTGTTGGTCAGATTTTAGCTAAAGGAGAACTCCAGGTTTCAGACAAGGAGAGGCAGAGCCAGTTGGAGACGAGTTTCAGAGACATTGCGACCATCGTGGCGGAGAAGTGTGTGAACCCAGAGACCAAGCGACCATACACAGTCAACCTCATAGAGAGGGCCATGAAGGATATCCACTACTCTGTCAAGGCCAACAAAAGCACCAAGCAGCAGGTAGGGCTGGGACAAAAGGTTGTTGCTACAGTACACTCTGGAGTCTACACATTTGCCATATTTTAATATAAACGTCATGGATGAACGGCGGAACATGAATGAACGGCTTTGTTTTAAATGCTCACTCACTGTGCAAACTGTGTGTACAAGCGGTAGCTAGATTTAGCCATAAATTATTTCCTTTAAGTGTGAGGAGTTTAGTCTGTCATTAAACACTGAACCTGTTTGTTGTTTAGCTACATAAACCAGAATACTTACTGGGTTTCAGTACATACCAACTACTGACAGTCTTTGTCATGCTAATGCTAATGCCCCATGAATCTAACTGCTGTTTGTTCCAAGGCTCTGGAGGTGATTAGGCAGCTGAAGGAGTCCATAGAGATCCAGAGGGCCCACATGAGGCTGAGGCTGGTCCTGCCGGCTAAAGACGGCAAGAGGCTGAAGGAGAAACTCAAACCCCTCCTCAAGGTGGTGGAAAGTGAAGACTTTGACGACCAGCTGGAGATGGTGAGAGACAGATCCCTCTGGTTTATACTAGGCTTCACCATAGGGCTCTAAAGCACATGTGTCAAACTCATTTCACAAAGGTCCGAGTGTCTGTGAGTTTTCACTCCTCCCTTGTACTTGATTGATGGATTAAGGTCACTAATTAGTAAAGAGCTCCCCTCACCTGGTTGTTTAGGTCTTAATTGAAAGGATAAACCAAAAACCTGCAGAAAACTAGGCCCTCCATTGAATGAGTTTGACACCCCTGCTCTAAACTAAAATAGTTATCTAGACTTGATACCCAAAGGAATATGTAATACACTGTTTTATATATATATATATATATAAAATCTCCCTCCCTCCATCCTCCAGGTGTGTCTGGTGGACCCGGGCTGCTTCAGGGAAATAGATGAGTTGATCCGCTGTGAGACGAAAGGTAAAGGTTCCCTGGAGGTGCTCAGTCTGAAGGATGTGGAAGAGGGAGACGAGAGGCTGGAATAGCCTTTACACAGAGCCCTATAGGACTACATACATACACTATCTTACCACCACCGCTGCCACACAAACTGCAAACTCCTCATTAAAGAGGCTGCTATTTCTAATACCAATGGAGCCCTTCTTATTTCCAGTGTCTGTTCTAATATTAGGTTTTGGTTGAAGATCTGATAACATTCAGTATTTTTTCTGTGAGCATGCACCACTTGAATGTTTGCTTGTAAACAAAAAATGACTAATTTAATGAAGTTCATTTTGTGAGTCAACTTCTTCTAAAGTAATTCATATGGCTTTGACCCTGCCTTTCATTTTACCCAGTTTACCATTTCGCCATGTTTGAAAAGTCATATTTTGTTATGAATAGTTTATTTAACCGCTTAATTTATATATGTTTCTTCATAATTAAATATGAGTCTAATAAACAATTGCAAATAAAAACTTAATCTATTTCATTATTTTTATTAATTATTTTGTGATTACTATGGCATAGTCTCTACAAAAATGGTATCAATAGCCCTATGACAATACAGTAGATATTACATTTTATCCCAAGTTTATACCATTATTGTAAGATACAGTGCCTTCAGAATGTATTCATACTTTGACTTATTCCACATTTTGTCCCAAACAAAAATCTTCTCACCCATCTACACACAATACCCCATAATGACATGTTTTTAGAAATGTTTGCAAATGTATTAAATCTTTTATTTATCCTTTATTTAACTAGGAAAGTCAGTTAAGAACACATTCTTATTTACAATGACGGCCTAGGAACAGTGGGTTAACTGCCTTGTTCAGGGGCAGAACGACAGATTTGTACCTTGTTAGCTCGGGGATTTGATGTAGCAACCTTTCGGTTACTGGCCCAACACTATCTGCCGCTCCAAATACCGAAATATATCAATATGTTAGAATCACCTTTGGTAGCGATTACAGCTGTGAGTGTTTCTTTATCCACAAAAAAACTCCCTACTCTTTGCCGATGACAAATATGCCCATTACATGATGCAGCCACCTCCATGTTTGAAAATATGAAGAGGGGTAATCAGTGATGTGTTGTGTTGGATTTGCACCAAACATAATGCTTTGTATTCAGGGCATAAAGTCAATTTCTTTGACACATTTTTCGCACTTTTACTTTAGTGCCTTATTGCAATCAGGATGCATGTTTTGGAATATTTTTATTCTCTACAAGCTTCCTTCTTTTCACTTGGTCATTTAGGTTAGTATTGTGGAGTAACTAAATGTTGTTGATCCATCCTCAGTTTTCTCTTATTACAGCCTTTAAACACTGTAACTTAAAGTCACCATTGGCCTCAGTGAAATCCCTGAGTGGTTTCCTTCCTCTCGGGCAACTGAGTTAGGAAGGACACCTGTATCTTTGTAGTGACTGGGTGTATTGATACATCATCCAATGTGTAGTAAATAACTTCACCAAGCTTAAAGGGATATTCAATATCTGCTTTTTTATACCCATCTACCAATCGGTGCCTTTCTTTGCAAGGCAGTGGAAAACCTCCTTGATCTTTGTGGTTGAATCTGTGTTTGAAATTCACTGCTCGACTGAGGGACCTTACAGATAATTGTATGTGTGGGGTGCAGAGATGAGGTAGTCATTCAAAAGTAATGTTAAACACTATTATTGCACACAGAGCCAGTCCATGCAACTTATGTGACTTGTTAAGCAAATGTTTACTGAATACGTATTGACTGAAGACATTTCAGCTTTTACATTTATATTCATTGGTAAAAATTTCTAAAAACATAATTCCACTTTGATATTATGGGGTATTGTGTGTAGGCCAGTGACATAAAATCTCAATTTAATCCATTTTAAATTCAGGCTGTACCACAGCAAAATGTGGAAAAGGTCAAGGGGTGTGAATACTTTCTGAAGCCACTGTAACACTTTAATGGTAAACCTTCACCACCAATACAGAAATTAAGCAAATTGACAACATTTCAGACCCAATTATTACAGTTGAAAGCGCAATTTACTCTCCATGGTTAGTGCTACTCCTTAACCTCTATCCTAAATTCTTCAACATCTTTCAAAGTGCTTCATTGCAGTGGAAGCATGACTTCTAACATTGACTATAGTACCTAGAGGTCTATTCATACCTGATTGCATCTTCTCATGAAGGCTGTGTTGTTGCCTGAGCATACTGGCTGTGTCTAAATTCAGTGCTGTGGATAGTATCCAGGGGGCTGGCTGGTTGGCCCCTTCACTGCCACAGGATAACCTGGAGTATAACCCCCTCTTTCTGACTCCTGCTGCTGGAACGTGGGTAATCTAGTACTGAGAAACCCTCCCCCTACTACCATTAGAGAGGAGGAGATCCATCCTATGTACAGGGCAGCTCCCCAGTCTCTCCTCAGCACCACAGCGCCCTCCAGTGGCTCGTTAGTGTGGTGGCAGGTCCAGGCTACAGGGACAAACAGACCCCAAACACCACACCGGAGGCAACTTTCACATGATTCCTCTTTGGAAACCAAACCTCTCCAATGATACTGATGACCACAGCACCTATACAAGCCATGATCAAGCCTCTCTATGTTCAGATGTTTCCAGAGAGAGATAACAAAGACTGGTAGAAGGAGCAGTGGAGGCTACCGTCGTGGTTGAGGTCCCAGTGGTCCCATTCCAGCCACACCCCGTCTCAGTATGCCGACAGCGTGGCTGTGGAGTAGTCCAGAGTACCGCTGACTTTCCACAGGGGCAGGCAGCGGGTAAGGATGGCGCACGGCCAGCCTGTAATGCCCAGGCCCAACGCTGCTAGCTCCAACTGCCTCTTCATGACTGAGCTGAGCTTAGCTCCTCACAGGAAGCAGGGCTTGACCAGCTGCAGGCACAGTCTGTGTGCCTGTGTGTGTGCATGCGTGCCTGTGTGTGAGTCTAGCCTGTGGGATGTGAAACCGGTCCTCACAGATTTCTGAAAAGAAAAGGGCGTGGGGCAGCAGTCCTGCTCTACAACTGGGGAATAAAGGGGATTCCTTCTGTTTATTGTGACATGGTTTCACAACAATCCCTCTTTTTCAGTTTTGCCACTCAGTCGCTAAAACAAAGATGACACTGTGTGCTTTGTTGATTTCAGCCTCTGACTCTGTGGTCTTATAGGAAAATGTTATTGTTAAATAAGCCTTGTGTGCCTCCCCAAATACAGCATCTTTCATACTTCATTCTGAATGTTCAATGTTCTCCCTTCTAATGAGTTTTGATACACTTTTTCAATAAGATAAATAAAAGATGCAACAAAAGTCATTTCTAATCAAAATGTTTATTTTATTAAGTTCAAATCGCAAACCATTCAAAGAATATGATTTGTTGCCCACTAAAGTACTGCCTCTATTCTCTTAGCATAATCTATAATCATAAAATTAACTGTGATTAACATTGTTACAAAAACACACGATAAGTAGTAACCACAGTTGAATAGGATGGGAAAAATGAAAGTATGTGAATTACAATACAGGGATATAAAAACAATCAGGTTCATTCAGTTGACGTAGTTGTACTGTCAATATTAGTAGCCTATTGATTTTCAGTGATTATATTTCAATAACGATATTTCCTCAGTAAACATATTTCATGGTGATAGAGTGAACATTTGAATAGCTACAATTACCTAAGTCAGACTATTTTGTAACAAGAATCAATTAACATGATCTTATTTTTTTTAAACTTCCACCAAGCTATCAAATAGTTCCAGGGCAATTCTAAATCTATGAAAGTCAGACAATACACCGAATGACCAGACATGGACATTCAATGTACAAAATAACAATGTTGTCATGGAAAAACTTGCTGTGACATGTCTCTTCATAGTGCCAACACCTGCCAACACTATTTGCCTGAAGTTAAAAGGCAAATAAAGCACTCCCCTCTCACACATAGTTCTTTATGGCGTAGCTGCTGTGAGTGTGAGTGGGCATCCTAGCCAGGGTGTACCTACTGCTGGAACCATGCCTGCCCTCTCTCCCCCTTGGAGGACAGCTGGTACACAACACCCCTCCTCCACAGAACAGGAACCCAGAGGTCACCCAGCCCACATAGATGGCCGCCCCCATCTCTTTCTTCAGCACCTCAGGGACCCGCGGGTTATAGAAGTCCCTAATGATTGACTGGGCCGTCCAGGACACAGCCACTATGATGCTTAACCCAGCCAGGGCAAAGGTGACCCCTGCGGCCTGCACCATGCTGGCTTTGAACTTGGGATGGCTCAGGCAGTTGGTACACCTAGCCCCCAGAAGGAAGACGAGGAATGCCAGGCATCCCAGTACCATGCTGATGACGATGAGGCCCCTGGCCGCCTGGAGGTCAGGAGACAGGTCTAGAAGAGCATCATAGATTTTACACTGCATCTGTCCTGTGGTTTCAGACACACAGGTCATCCACAGGCCCTCCCAGAACACCTGCATGACCACCAGGTGGGTGCCGATGAACGCTGTAACCTTCCACATGGGCAAGGCGCAGATCAGGATGGTGCCTGCCAGGCCCACCATGGACAGGGTGATGCCCAGCTCCTCCACAGCCATGGGGGGCGTTACAGCTTGTGCAGAACTGGGGATGAAACAAAGAGAAAAAATATGTTTTAACAATATGCTCAAAATGTCTGTTTGCTCTTTTATCTCTGTGATTACAGACTAGCAATTTCCACAAATGTTTTTCTTCTATTTATACTTTTTTATTTTCCATTTACAAAGACAACAACACAGTGAGATGTTTTCTTACATTGTGTGTCATTCTTATCCAGAGTGACTTACAGTAGTGAGTGCATACATTTTCGTACTTGTCCCCCGTGGGAATTGAACCCACAACCCTGGTGTTGCAAGTGCAACTGAGCTACATGGGACAGACAACCAACATCCAAACATGACAATAAACAATAGAAGGGGGAGGACACCCATTGATCCCTGCCACAACAAGCTAGGTATCCTCTGGGACCTGGCAAGAGGGGGGGTATAGTTCAGAAACAAATACACAGTTGATATACTAGGCTATGCTTTATGGTTTACACATGTTATTCTAGTGTTCCAGAGACCCTCTGGGTCATTGTCATAGTCTTGGAGGGCAGATGCCGCTCATTCCATAGTCAATAAGTCAATGAATTCCCTTAACCAAATGTCCATCCACTGCGGTTTACGCACCTTAAAAGGTATAAGTATGGTCCGTTTGACTGATAGGAAGGCCTATGCAATGTGTTGTTTGGTTCTAGGTTGGATATTGTCCACCCTACTTCCTAACAGGCACACTACAGGACACAGTGGGAAACATACATTATGTACAGTGCCTTCAGAAAGTATTCAGACCGCTTGACTTTTTCCACATTTTGTTAGGTTACAGCCTTATTCTAAAATTGATTATATTGTTTTTTTCCCTAGTCAATATACACACAATACCCCATAATGACAAAGCAAAAACAGGATTTTAGAAATGTTTATAATTTTTTTTACTGAAATATACATTTGCATAAGAATTCAGACCCTTTACTTAGTACTTTGTTGAAGCACCTTTGGCAGCAATTACAGCCTTGAGTGTTCTGGGTATGATGCTACAAGCTTGGACCACCTGTACTTGGAGAGTTTCTCCCATTCGTCTCTGCTGATCCTCTCAAGCTCTGTCAGGTTGGATGTGGAGCGTTGCTGCACAGCTATTTTCAGGTCTCTCCAGAGATATTTGATCAGGTTCAAGTCTGGGCTCCAGCTGAGCCACTCAAGGAGACTTGTCCTGAAGCCACTCCTGCGTTGTCTTGGCTTTGTGCTTAGGGTTGTTGTCCTGATGGAAGGTGAACCTTCACCCCAGTCTGAGGTCCTGTGCGCTCTGGAGGAGGTTTTCATCAAGGATCTCTCTGTACTTTGCTCCATACATCTTTCCCTCAATCCTGACTAGTCTCCCACTCCCTGCAGGCGCAAAACATCCCACAGCATGATGCTGCCACCACCATGCTTCACCGTAGGGATGGTGCCAGGTTTCCTCTAGAAGTGATGCTTGTCATTCAGGCCAAATAGTTCAATCTTGGTTTCATCAGACCAGAGAATCTTGTTTCTCATGGTCTGAGAGTCTTTAGTTGTCTTTTGGCAAACTCCAAGTGGGCTGTCATATGCTTTTTACTGAGGAGTGGCTTCCGTCTGGTCACTCTACCATAAAGACCTGATTGGTGGAGTGCTGCAGAGATGGTTGTTCTTCTGGAAGGTTCTCCCATCTCCACAGAGGAACTCCAGAGCTCTGTCAGAATGACCATAGGGTTCTTGGTCACCTCCCTAACTAAGTCCCTTCTCCACCGATTGCTCAGTTTGGCCGGGCGGCCAGCTCTAGGAATAGTCTTGGAAGTTCCAAATGTCTTCCATTTAAGAATGATGGGGGCCACTGTGTTCTTGGGGACCTTCAATGCTGCAGACATTTTTTGGTACCCTTCCCCAGATCTGTGCCTCGACACAATCCTGTCTCGGAGCTTTACGGACAATTCCTTCAACCTCATGGCTTGGTTTTTGCTCTGACATGCACTGTCAACTGTGGGACCTTATATAGACAGGTGTTTGCCTTTCCAGATCATGTCCAATCAATTGAATTTACCACTGGTGGACTCAAGGATGATAAATTGAAACAGGATGCAACTGAGCATCCTGAATACTTATGTAAATAGGGTATTTCAGTGTTTTATTTTTAGTAAATTTGCAAAAAATCGAAAACCTATTTTTGCTTTGTCATTATGGAGTATTGTGTGTAGATTGCTGGGGAGTTTTTTTCTTCATTTAATCAATTTTAGAATAAAATGTGGAAGAAGTCAAGGGGTCTGAATACTTTCTGAAGGCACTGTATATACCACTAGATAGCAGTAGTGTGTCATCAGTGTAGGGCCTATTTGATGGAGGGACATGTAATTGTAGAGATGGTCGAAAAACACATTGAAACGGTCATTGAGTTTGAAGCATGGGTGGAATTCTCTGACACTAGTTCCTGTCAAACAGGTTTTTACCAGTCTTCTATTTTAACCTTACAGAGAACATTTTATGATCATGATGAATGCATTTCGTGAAAACAAGGACATCAGTGGGAGTACTGAATTCACAAACACTCACCTGAAATATGAAAAGATAGTTTATTGTAATAAAACAGAGAACATAGAACAGTAAAAAAGTTGCTGACTAATATAATTTGCAACAGTGTATAATCAACTTGCCAGGACTTCGAGAAACAAATAACATTTACATATACTGAACAAAAATATAATCGCAACTTGCAACAATTTCTATGATTTTTCTGAATTACAGTTAAGGAAATCAGTCAATTTAAATAAATTAATAAGGCCCTAATCCAGCCAATCAGAATTTGTTTCACGCAGGTGAAGAAGTCGGATCTGGAGGACCTGGGCTGGCGTGGTTACATGTGGTCTGTGGTTGTGAGGCCGGTTGGATGTACTGACAAATTCTCTGAAATGACATTGGAGGTGGCTTATGGTAGAAAAATGAACATTCAATTCTCTGCCAACAGCTCTGGTGAACATTCCTGCTGTCAGCATGCCAATTGCATTCTGCCTCAAAACTTGAGACATCTGTGCCATTGTGTTGTGTGACAAAATTGCACATTTTAGAGTGGCCTTTTATTGTCCACTGCACAGGGTGCACCTGTGTAATGATCATGCTGTTTAATCAGCTTTTTGATATGCCACACCTGTCAGGTGGATGGATTATCTTGACAAAGGATAAAATGCTCACTAAAATGCTCATGTAAACAAATTTGTGCACAAAATTGGAGAAAGGTAAGGGATCTTTTATTTCCTCTCATGAACCATGGGACCAGCACTTTACATGTTATGTTTATATTTTTGTTCAGTGTATATCTAAACAGTAGCATATTAATACACTCATACACTCTTGGAAAAATATAGCTGTTTGGCTGTCCCCATTGGAGAACCCTTTGAAGAACCATTTGCGTTCCAGGTAGAACCGTTTTGAGTTCTATACAGAATCCTTTCCAAAGAGATAACCGAAAAGGGTTCCCCTATGGGGCAGCTGAAGAATCCTTTTGGAACCCTTTTTTCTAAGAGTGAAGTGTTTCCCTGGCTAATCAATCAAAAAGTTAAGTGCATAATTTCCTTCATAGTACAGTTTTTTTGCATACAACATCTTTCCATTGGTACCTTTTCCTTTATATTCCACTGTCCGTCCATGTACCTTATACCACCAATACCTTTTGAAAAGATAGAGAAACAACATTTTCATGCAGACCAGTTTGTCCCATGAACCTTCATATTAAATGTCGGTCTTTGTTGGGGTGGAGGAACATGCCACAGAACCTGCCGGTTTGCTGTAACTTCCTGACGACTTGGCCAGTATATATTTCATAGAGGGGACTTTGTCGTCCTCCTTGGGGTGGCAGTTATCACAGAGGAGTCCCCCTCCCAGGAGTAGCAGGATCCCAGCCCACCAGCTCTCTCCGCTGAGCATTCACCAGGAGTCGGTTGTAAAAGTCCTGGATGATGAGACTGGCTGTTGAGGATACAGGGATGAGACACAGGATCCCACTGATGATGAGCACCACCCCTACCGCCACCGTCGCCCGTGCCTTGGCCACCTCCTCCAACAGAAAGTTGGTGCACTTTCCCCCGACAAACGCCATGAAGAGGCCAGCAATTCCCAACACGATGTCCACCACGACCAGCACTCTAGCAACCTGCAGGTCGAAGCTGAGGGACATCATGGAGTCATATACCTTAAACTGCATCTGGCCCATGCTCTGGACCACACAGCTCATCCAGATGCCCTCACAGATGGTTTGCGAGGTGACATCGTTTTTTCAGATGAAGTCTATGACCCTCCACATGGGCATGCCGCCGACAATGGTCGTTCCCTACACAGACGATCAAGGCCAGGGCACTGCCCAGCATCTGAATGCCCATGGAACACATTCTGAATGCAGTGTCCTTCTGTCTCTCTCTACTCATTGACTAACTTGTGTCTCCAAGTTAATACCGGAAGGCAATCAGGTGTTTTGGTGCATTTGAAAACGAGAAAGAAGAGTGTTACTAGCTGGTCCAGCTTTAAGAAACTGAGAGCCAGCCAAATAATACCAGCCTTACAGGATACATTGTTGTGTGTGGACAATAAAGGTGGGAGTTTCATTTTATTCTCCTTTTTGGATATGGTAGATCAGTTTACAAAGCTTTTATTGTTCAAACATCCTATGAGGAACGAGGATGTAGGCATGTGCTTGAAAACTCACCAGCTTGAAAGCTCAAACAGCAAAATTAACTTTCAATGTGATTCATTTGACTTTGTTAGCAATAGATGGCAAATAGTGCTGAAATAAATTTATAAATAGTCATGGGAGGACAGAGAAGAAAACAGAGGAGGGGAGCACTAAGCCCTATAAAGTACCCTTCTCGCACTGTGTGTTTTTGTGAACTCATCATACCTTCTTAGTTTACACATTCTCAACTAAAAATCAACAGTGATTTGTTTAGCTTTCCTGACACACCTATGCCAAGCTTCACTTTCACTGGGTTAGAGAGGTCACCAGATTCCAGAGCATGCAGTATGCCCCAACCGATTTGGAGACGTTCACATTGCATTGGCACGCCAATGCACAGAAAAGAGAGGTGGGGCTGGGGGCGAGAGATAATCTGATCTGTTTAAACTCATACAACATATTTCTATAATGTGCACCGTTAACTTAAGCATTATGTAATGTATGTAAACAGCGTCACAAGATGAAGATGTAACGAGACATGTTTTGGTATACTTGGCACAAGGAATTACGATGTAGTTTAAGGGGTGGTAAGGTGATACTGTTCTTAATGCTTCTTGTTCGAGAAAGTAGTGACAATTGTCTATTCAACAATGAATGAACAATGAAAACAAACCAGGTTCTACCAGTTTTTCCAATCTAAATAACAATAAATTATGAAAATATCCAGTAGGCCTATACATTTTGGCCAATCTCTGCACATCATCTCTACATAGCTGGTTCTGAGAGGAAGCCAGTTTAAATAGCAGAGCTTGTGTCACAGACAATCATTTTTTCTTATCTAACCTGGCTTAAGTTGTGTAACTGGTTCATCTGTGCATTCTTGCAATCTGTCACTGCCAGTCTTCAAAGTAAATGTCTCAGTGAGTCTTTCTAATAATGGGGGAAATCTATTTCAAATCTTTAGAAGAAATCAGTGTTCTCAGGATTATGTGACAGGGTTAAATACTTTCCTCACTTTCTTACTCGAATCAATGGGATGTAAAGTCCCAGTTTTGGTGTATTTCAAACAGAAGACAGTGAGGGAGGATTGTCAGTAGGTAATTTCACCTAAATAATATGCTATTAGACATTTTCAGCTAAGATTTAAGCTGAGAAAAAGGAAATCACAGTAACTTGGAGTCAATTTCTTAAAAAAGACAGTTAACACCAATGTATAAACTTTCATCAAAAAGAAAGGAGGACCAAGGCACTCTTCATATAATTAATTAAAATGCCTTTATTAGTATGGCATGGTCAATAGAAACAAAGTTTTTTTTTAAACCGACGCGTTTCGGCTGCATGACCTTCGTCAGGGAGTACTTTGTTGGAAATGTTTTATACACAAAAAAAAGAAGGTTTGCAATTGATTAAGTTCTTTAGACATAATCAATCAACATATATTGGCTCTTTGCAAAACATACTGTGATCTACTGTACAAAGTTATGACAAGTCGATTATACATATATAATGTAGATATAGTCCATGTTCTTACATCAATACTATCATTCTGGCACAGTGTCCTTATACGGTAAAAGAGAAGTTAGGGTTATGGGAATGGCTTCAATTCACTTCAGTCATCACCCCATGACCCATGAGATGATCCCTCGACACTGCGTATAGAGTAGTACTACTTCTCTGTAACGTCATTTCTTATAGGCAACAGTTCTGTCTTGTCTTTTTCTTGCAAAATTCTGAAGAGCTCAGTTAATTTGTTTTCACATATTCACTCTGTTCTGATTTCACATCACTTTCAAAATGGAAAATGGAAAAGAACAAGACTGGATAATACCAGTAACTTGCATGATATTTTCAATTCACAGAAGATTACCAAAGATAATCAAATAATTTACAGTCTTTCTTTCAACAGTTTCCAGCTCAAACGTAAGCTCTGCTGGTAGCTGTGGACCTTGCCTGTGAGTACTTCACTGGGTAGTCGTCACGCTCCTCCTTGGGTGGGCAGGAGCTGCAGAGGAGCCCCCCTCCCAGAATCAGGAGCCCTGCTGTGCCCCAGCCGATGTACAGTGAGGCCCCCAGCTCCCTCCTCTGGGCCTCGACCAGCAGAGGGTTGTAAAAATCCCTGATGATGGTGTTGGCTGACCAGCAGACAGGGACGAGGATGAGGACGCCAGCCACGATGAAGATGATCCCGCTGGCAATGGCTACTTTAGCTTTGGAAGCCTCATCCTCTACAAAGTTGGTGCACTTTCCTCCAGAAATTCCCAAGAGGATGCCGAAGCATGATGCGATGATGGCGATGACGCTCAGAGCTCTGGCAGCCTGCAGGTCCTGGGGTAAGGCCAGGAGGGAGTCGTAGATCTTGCACTGCATCTGTCCCGTGCTCTGGGTCACACAGTTCATCCACAAGCCCTCCCATATGACCTGAGCAGTCACGATGTTGGCTCCGATGAAGGCTGTGACTTTCCACATAGGCAGGGCACACACAATAATGGTCCCCAGGAACCCAATGATAGCCAGGACGAAGCCCAGCATCTGTCTTCCCATCGACACCATTTTGAAGACTTCTTGTTTTTTGTTGTAAAATCAATGAAGCTCAGGCAGAGGCTGTAGAGGAGAGTCAATGCAGGTCAGAACAGCTTGGTTGTAATCGTTGTTAACTAATCACTAAGTCACGTCCCCTGAAGTTATATGGACCTCTCTGCTCCTGAAAGGGTGGAGTCAACAGCCTTCCCCCTGACCTGAAACCAGTTGACATGGTAATTTTCAAGCCGGACCAGATTCTTTCACCTCCCCTGTCGGTATGTGTGAATGACAATGGGTTTCGGTGAGATGCGCCTCAATCTCTTTGGACATGCTAACGAATACAAGACCTGTGAAGAAGAGATAGTAATTGGTCCATTCAAAAAATGCCTCTGTAGTGAATGCCGTTTGGCTGGGTGGTTAGGCCTGTCTGCCCACTGGTTTCAGGGTAGAGAGATAAACCGTCAACAATGCCACCTGAATTCTCATTAGTCATGGCCGGAAGTTCGAAGCTACTCCTGTTGTTCCCCGTTTTCATGATGACATTTTTTATTGCAACTATTGATTCCTGTAATCAAGTTGCTAATACCACCAGAATTGTGATTTGTCATAGCCAGAAGTAAGTTAAGGCCTATATTCAGTCTCTGTTTTCTTGGTTTTGATCCTGAACACATTTATTTCATGTAATAAACCAATACATTAAAAACACACTACAGAACATTGCCTTTAAGCCCGGGTACAGATCTAAGAAACCTTGATTTTAAAGAAAGCTGTTGGCAATCTAGTTAAACAACCTATTTGAGTTACAGTCTAGACTCTCAAAACTATCCCACTGAGCACGGACGTCAATTCAACGTCTATTCCACGTTGGTTCAACGAACATAATTTGAGTGAAATGATGTGGAAATGATGTAGATTCAACCATTGTGTGCCCAGTGGGATGTTTGTATATTTGGAGAGAGGAGATATGAGGTAGCTTTTGAGCAACCATGCTATCTCCAAAATGAAAGGAGATACACAGATACACGTCATCATGTAACTGAAAGATATTGACCCCTTAAAATCCTTAAGAGTCTATTGACACACCCTATCAAAATCCGTCAGTTTAAGCTGGAGATATCTTTTTTTGCATGGGCTGTGTCTCAATACATCACATCCTCCTATGTCGGCCGTCCGCATCTGCGGTGGAAAGTGGCCGAGCTACAGCGGAGTTTGTCAAACCATGAGAAAAAAATTGGTCCACTCACATAAACGTCTGTAGCGTCTGAACGGTTGGGCCTACAAACTAATATAGAAAGATGAGACTTTCACGAACACGCTGGTGTTCTCCGTTTTGCTGTACGACCCCTATAAGCCCCACGGGACTTGTCTGATGTCGGCAATCGCTGATGTGCCATCTTCTGTCTAGCGTCAAAACTGTTTCGGCTACAAACTAAGTGTCACGGGATCGCATCTGAAGGTAACCCATACAAATTAATGGAAGTGTAGAGGTAGTTTTGTGTCAACAAAAATAAGGGGTTGAATATGTGTAAAAAATATATAGATATTTCCTGAGCTTTCTTATATCTCCTAGATATAAGACATACACTTCAAAACCTTATTCCTTATGTATTTTGCCATTTATGAATGTGTTATTCAATGCGCTACTATGCGCTATAGTAGTAAAGGCCAAATTCAATTTTTTTCATTTTTTTTTATACCTGCAACGGTTCTGAAATTCAAAATCAAATAGCTAAATGGTATGACAATCTTAAACCAACTCCATATGTTAGCTTCGTACCCCCCCCTCCCCCCCAACGACTTAGAATCTAAGTCTTAGATGTTTAGATTCATCATTTAAGGCAGAGTTGAATTCAAAATGCAACTTTTAAAACATGAATCGCAAGTTAGAAAATGCATAGGCTTTGATTATTGGTATGATTATTGCTCATAGTTCATGAACATTTCAAATCGCAGTTATTGTTTCCCAACTTTTCCACAAAGACACATTAGGACTACACATTATTGTATATAATAACATGTGTGTTTATATTTGGTAAATATAGGCACAAAATATTTACAGAAAAATGTATTGTTTTCTGTGTACAGATACATCACAAGTCATAGACCAGCCAGCTATTTACAAGACAACAGTATCGGTTGCACAATGGGAGAACACAGGTTGCTGCTAAAATAACATTAACATTTACGCTACATCCATTCTCATGATCAAACTATTTGTTGTAATGTTTGCATACTAGTATAGTAGTCAAGACAAGGATTTACATTGTCAACATTTGAAAGAACAGATTCTTCCTCTTGTGTGAAAGTGAAAACACTCGTAAACATAATGAATATCATTCACACAATCATTTTCATGTCTATAAATTGCATGTTATTCTCATCAATAATAATATCTACATATCAATGTGGACAAAAGTACATGATATAAGTACATTTTGGTGGTGCAATTAAACTCTGCAGAGGCAAAGCTAAGCAAAACAATAGCTTGAAAACATCAAGGTCCAGAATACCAGTCAATATTCAGGGAGACGTTCCCTCTTTCCATTTCACTTTGTTACAGATACCGTCCAGGCCGTCCAGGTGCAGCGTATTCTATTGGTGCTGCATATGGCTTGCTTGGTGCATACGAACCTGTCCCTGAGTAGGGTCTGCTGGCTGGGGTGTAAACTCTCCCATAGGGCCCTGCCTGGACCATTGGTTGGCCTGGATAGGGGTACATGGGCGCTCCTTGAGGATAGCCTGGGTACCCATACATCTTCTGGGGCGGGCATGAGGTGCAGAGGATGATCCCCCCGATGAGGAGCAGCGCTGTGGAGCCCCAGCCGATGTAGATGGAGGCTCCTATCTCCCTCCTCTGGGTCTCGATGGTCAGAGGGTTATTAAAGTCTGAGATGGTGAACGCTGCCGACCAGCAGACGGGGATGAGGACCAGAAGAGCACCAATGAGCAGCAGGATGCCTCCAAGGATCGTCACTTTACCCTTGGAGGATTCAGACTTCAGGGTGCTGGTGCACTGGCCCCCGATGAAGGTGACAATCAGGCCGACAAAGTTGAAGATGATGGAGATGATGACCAGGGCCCTCGCTGCCTGAAGGTCTGTTGCTAGCCTCATCATTGAGTCATTTATCTTGCACTGCATCTGTCCCGTGCTCTGCATCACGCAGTTCATCCACAGGCCGTCCCACACAATCTGTCCTGTTACAATGTTGGCACCGATGTAAGTGGTTACCCTCCACATGGGGATACCCGTGGTCACTGCCACCCCCACAAAGCCGATGAAGCTGAGCACCTGGCCCAACACCTCCTTTCCGATCCTTCCCATGACCAAAGGTTGTGTCCGGAGTGGGAGAAAGAGAAGTCTGGCTGCCTAGGTCTGGATCTCTGGAGCTATGTGAGAGGTCTGATTGACGATCAGAAACAACTGGAGCCCGCTGAGGAGGAAGAATGTGCAGTAGGAGTGGTTTCCTGCCACAAGGTGAGTTGTTCCGGACAGACCAGTTTCCTCAGGCTGTCACACTGTAGATACTTTGTGACACACAGACAGAGCTGACGAAGTGGTGACAATCCTTCACTAAATACTGTCATCTTCAGAAAGCTCTCTTTCATATGCGACAGGTTCAAAACAACCTGGAGTTCATTGGGATTACACTTCTTCCAACTTGAAACCATCTACACTGAAACTGGCACTTCCATGAAGGCATTACCCATCTATAAAAATGCTAAATCCCAGACCTTCATTGTGACTTTGAAAATGTAAATAAATACACATGTGCAGGCCTATTTACTTAATAAAAAGTTGGTTTTACCGACACTGTATGTATCAACATTTGGATTTTATATTTATATTTCAAAAGATGTAGGGTTAGGACATGTTATGAAAGTGACATTCCACTACCAGTTAGTCAATGTGTCATTTGTTTCCACAAGTGTGGTCAGATCATTTAGCGTTTCTGAATCTGCAGGTTACAAGAAACTGTCAACAACTTGCAATTTAGGGAAAATGGTAATGGTGACACTTCCTAACCACATCAGAACTTATCTTCATCCCAAAAGCCCTCACCTAACCACAAAGCCATTTAGATTATGCTTAAGATACATTGAACACATTGTGTTGGGGAAATGGTTCTAACATGGTGACCCCAAACCACTAGCCTCGTATGAGGCTACCAAACCACTAGCCTCGTATGAGGCTACCAAACCACTAGCCTCGTATGAGGCTACCAAACCACTAGCCTCGTATAAGGCTACCAAACCACTAGCCCCGTATGAGGCTACCAAACCACTAGCCTTGTATGAGGCTACCAAACCACTAGCCTCGTATGAGGCTACCAAACCACGACAGTATTCAGTACATACCCTAACAAGGAGGGGTAAAGGAGAGGGAGGGTGCGTGTGTGAGATGGATGATAAATGATTAAGTGGACCCTGGAGGAGATTTAAAGAGTTATTGGCATTTGGTTTAATCTACTTCATGGACAATCTTACCACACTGCCTCAAAGTAACTGTCCAGACTATGGAGTAGCCCATCCTACACAAGCCCTTTATCTTACAACAGTCCAACCACTCCACAGCCATCACTATTGCTTCAGCTGGAAATGTTACAGCAATGTGCAAGGGATCACTCATTTAAAAGGTGGAATGAAATACATTTGTCAATTTAAAAACTTTATTGGAAAATGTGTTTAAATTATTGGAGTTAAAACAAAAAGTTAGTTCAAAAGCCCCAAAGCAACATTATTAGGCTAGTCAATGTTCAAAGCAAATATTGCCATGTGCTCACACATAGGCCGCTCTTGACGAATAGGGTTTTACATATCTTGCCACATTGTATTTGGAGGAGTGTCCCCGATCCTGGCTTAGTGGACACTGGCTACAGAGAATCCCTCCAGAAGCATGAGTCCCGTGGACCCCAGACTATGAAAATCCTCCCAATGCTGTGGAGACTGTGGACCACATGTCCTCGATGCAGTTGGTGAATTTCCCCCCAACGTTAGACAGCAGCATGGCTTTGAGAGCGACCAGATGACCATTAGGGCGCGGGCCGCCTGTAGATCCTGAGGTAGTGCCAGCATGGAGTTGTAGACTTTACACTGCATTTGCCCGTACTCAGTACCATGCATGCATGTTCATCAACCACAGGCCTTTCCACATTATCTGTGCTGTGACAATGTTGTTGCCAATGAATGCGGTCACTTTCCACATGGGAAGCGCGCAAATGATAATGTCTCCAAACCATCCAATCACACCGAGGCAAATGCCCAGAATTTGCAAACAAGCTGAATGCATGGTACAGTAGGCTACTTCTAGATGGTGTTAAAATGACAACAGTGGTTAAGTTTATAAAAGAAGAACGCTTATCTGCACCTATGGGGTCTAGATGAACCACACATGATAACAATTGTCTGGTGCTGCTCGGATTGGCCTGTTGCTGTGATAGACGAATCAGTAGGTCTAACTGAAACCTAATGTAGTAGGCCTAACAATGACAGTAGGCTACAGATGTTTTTGAGGCTGCGTTTACAAAGACAGAGCAATTCTGATATTTTTTCCACTAATTGCTCTTTTGACAAATCTTTTCAGCTCTGTAAAAGATCTGATGTGATTTGTCAAAAGACCAATTAGTGGAAAATATATCAGAATTGGGCTGCCTGTATACAGACAAATTCTTATTTTCCATATCTCTTATTGTTTTTCTATTTTATGATCAAGTCAACATGTATCTGATCGTTATCAAGCATCTCAATAGTTATTCTAAATAGGTCAAGGTTTACACACCAAACAGAGCAGAGCATAGGGGTGTTTGTACTGATACTGGATAAAAAGTTTTACTGCAACAGAAAGACAATTCACCTCACTAATAACCCAGTGAAAGCACATTTGTGTGATTAATTGTTGCGCTTTCATAAATAAATGGATAATACAGACGTATTATATTTATATTGTACAGTTTATTTACAATGATGACACACTTGTTTTAATCACAGGTACAATGTTAAGACAGTGCCAAAATGGAGGCATATACAGTATTGCTAACAGTATTGCAAACCTCATGGATTTAATTTGACATTAAAGGATATTAACAGGGTACTTCAGTAGTAGAGAATATCAGCTGTTAAAAAAAAAACTAAAATACTTACATTATAGTTATAACATAACTCGTAACATTATTTTAACTCAACAAACCCATTCAAGTTCTTTGTGATTTAAAACTCTCACAGTTTTTGGAATGAGAACTGTCCTTAGTGTCCACATTTAAATTCAATTTGATTAAGTAGATCTTAACATGACACTGACATGAACATCTCAGACATATTGCATGGGTCCGGAGGAGGTGGATCTGACCTGAGAGAACTTGGCCGGATAGTGGTGGTCCTGCTTGGGGGGACAGTTCCAGCACAGCAGCCCCCCTCCCATCAGCAGCAGTGCTGCAGCACCCCAGCCCATATACAGAGACGCCCCCAGCTCCCTCCTCTGGGCCTCGATCAGCAGGGGGTTGTAGAAATCCCTGATGATGGTGTTGGCTGACCAGGACACTGGGATGAGGCAGAGGATGCCTGAGATGATGTAGAGGACTCCAGCCACAATACAGGCTCTAGACTTGGATCCCTCTTCTGCTATGCAGTTGGTGCATTTACCTCCTGCAATCGACAAGCAGATGCCGACGATACCTGTCAGGATGGAGATGATGATCATGGCTCTGGCGGCCTGGAGGTCCTGGGGTAGTGCCAGCATGGAGTCGTAGACCTTACACTGCATCTGGCCCGTGCTCTGCACAACACAGTTCATCCACATTCCCTCCCAGATTGTTTGGGCCGTGACGATGTTGGCTCCGATGAAGGCTGTGACCTTCCACATAGGCAGGGCACACACGATGATGACCATCAACCAGCCGATCAACGACATGATGATGCCCATGATCTGGATCCCCTGGGAAACCATCTTGACTGAATAGTTCCTCACACACACACTGTCCACTGATTGTTCCTGACCTCACACACGCCAACCTGAGTATCACACACTCCAAGCTGAGTACGGACAGGTCCCGAGGAGTCGAGCTATTCCCAAAGAGTTCAGAGATGGTTCACACAAAAGGGACCAGTATTTATAGAGTTGTGTTGTAGGAGTTGGGGTTTGTAATGTGTTAAAAACAGAGATATGATGCAGGTATATGATACTACAAGTCCCTGCTCTGCTCCCATTTGCTGAGGAATGTTTATACACAAACAGACAGAAGCCCGGTGACCTCTAGCAGTGCTGACCTAAGAGAAAAGAGCAGCTTCAAGGTCATGTAGCCACTTGACACGGAAACAAAACAGCTATTCCTTCTGAATCACTACTATGGGACTCTATCAAAGAATGACTTGGAAACTGACTATGGAGTTTTAAAAATAGGGATTTGAAAAAAGAGTGGGTTATTAGGAAATGTGTTATTTGGAGGTGTTTACAACTACATATTTTTTATGACTGCACACTAATATTTGATTTACACTTTATTCAGGACACAAAAATACAAGATGAAGTGTGGTGTAACAGAATGATGATGTTTTATGTTTTTATTCCTGTAGGGGACACCATTGGACAATAGAGGATGATCAAGAGGTGAGTGTCATCTTACTCGAAATCCAAGTGTAGACTAAAGTAAAAGTCACATTCAAGTGGCAAAGCCGTTTCTCAACCTCCAGTCTTCTCAAGCCATCAATCAGTTGTCCATTTTCTCTTATGTTAAATTTACCTGGGCTACTGTAGCAAACTAAACTTTAGGCCTACATTTCAGCTTGGCTAACCTGGAATATAAAGTATCTAAAATGGAATTGGGATGTTATTTTAGGGTGAAACTGTCAACTAAACAGTAATCTAATACACTGCTCAAAAAAATAAAGGGAACACTTAAACAACACAATGTAACTCCAAGTCAATCACACTTCTGTGAAATCAAACTGTCCACTTAGGAAGCAACACTGATTGACAATAAATTTCACATGCTGTTGTGCAAATGGAATAGACAACAGGTGGAAATTATAGGCAATTAGCAAGACACCCCCAATAAAGGAGTGGTTCTGCAGGTGGTGACCACAGACCACTTTTCAGTTCCTATGCTTCCTGGCTGATGTTTTGGTCACTTTTGAATGCTGGCGGTGCTTTCACTCTAGTGGTAGCATGAGACGGAGTCTACAACCCACACAAGTGGCTCAGGTAGTGCAGCTCATCCAGGATGGCACATCAATGCGAGCTGTGGCAAGAAGGTTTGCTGTGTCTGTCAGCGTAGTGTCCAGAGCATGGAGGCACTACCAGGAGACAGGCCAGTACATCAGGAGACGTGGAGGAGGCCGTAGGAGGGCAACAACCCAGCAAAAAGGACTGCTACCTCCGCCTTTGAGCAGGAGGAGCACTGCCAGAGCCCTGCAAAATGACCTCCAGCAGGCCACAAATGTGCATGTGTCTGCTCAAACGGTCAGAAACAGACTCCATGAGGGTGGTATGAGGGCCCGACGTCCACAGGTGGGGGTTGTGCTTACAGCCCAACACCGTGCAGGACATTTGGCATTTGCCAGAGAACACCAAGATTGGCAAATTCGCCACTGGTGCCCTGTGCTCTTCACAGATGAAAGCAGGTTCACACTGAGCATGTGACAGACGTGACAGAGTCTGGAGACGCCGTGGAGAACGTTCTGCTGCCTGCAACATCCTCCAGCATGACCGGTTTGGTGGTGGGTCAGTCATGGTGTGGGGTGGCATTTCTTTGGGGGGCCGCACAGCCCTCCGTGTGCTCGCCAGAGGTAGCCTGACTGCCATTAGGTACCGAGATGAGATCCTCAGACCCCTTGTGAGACCATATGCTGGTGCGGTTGGCCCTGGGTTCCTCCTAATGCAAGACAATGCTAGACCTCATGTGGCTGGAGTGTGTCAGCAGTTCCTGCAAGAGGAAAGCATTGATGCTATGGACTGGCCCGCCCGTTACCCAGACCTGAATCCAATTGAGCACATCTGGGACAACATGTCTCGCTCCATCCACCAATGCCACGTTGCACCACAGACTGTCCAGGAGTTGGCGGATGCTTTAGTCCAGGTCTGGGAGGAGATGCCTCAGGAGACCATCCGCCACCTCATCAGGAGCATGCCCAGGCATTGTAGAGAGGTCATACAGGCACGTGGAGGCCACACACACTACTGAGCCTCATTTTGACTTGTTTTAAGAACATTACATCAAAGTTGGATCAGCCTGTAGTGTGGTTTTCCACTTTAATTTTGAGTGTGACTCCAAATCCAGACCTTCATGGGTTGATACATTTGATTTCCATTGATAATTTTTGTGTGATTTTGTTGTCAGCACATTCAACTATGTAAAGAAAAAAGTATTTAATAAGAATATTTCATTCATTCAGATCTAGGATGTGTTATTTTAGTGTTCCCTTTATTTTTTTGAGCAGTGTATTTCTAGTCTGTAATTTCGCAACGAAAATGGCTGTTTAACAGTTAGTGTGAGGTGTTGCTGAAGAGCTAAGAATAACCAGTGCCATGCTGAGGGATATTATATTATTATCAAAGGCTGTTGCTCATGTACAGTCAAAGAAAACATGAGACAGTGAATTTGAAGTTGAACAAAAACGTTTATTTACACTTTTATCACCATTGAAATGTATATTTTCAGAATCACACATACATAAAAAAATATATATTTAGTCGAAATGATGAATGAAATATGCACTTTCAATGTAATGTTATGGGGCAGCAGGTAGCCTAGTGGTTAGAGCGTTGGACTAATAACCGGAAAGTTGCAAGATCGAATCCCCGAGCTGACAAGGTAAAAATCTGTCGTTCTTCTGCTGAACAAGGCAGTTAACCCACTGTTCCTAGGTTGTCATTGAAAATAAGAATTTGTTCTTAACTGACTTGCCTAGTTAAATAAAGCTAAAAATGTTATGAGAAACCCATTCTGAAATCTTTTATACATATTTTATATGAATATACATCTGAAGGAGTATTAGCTGACATAACATGTAATTTCTGTGCCACTGTCTGTCTTTAGCTAAAGTCAAATACAATGGCATTTTGTCATTTAGCAGTCGAACCAAGCTGTGATACCATGCAAACATGTACGAAAGCTGAAGAACAAATGCACATCCAGGTACTTTCCTCAGGTGCTGGAGTTGTAGGTGAACCCATGGAAAACAGACAGGAAACCGCTGCACACTGCTGCTCATGCTCCCAGGTGATCTTTATTTACAAAAACGTGTCGACCCTTAGGTCTTCATCAGGCATCCCACAATCTCACAAAATCACTATGTGTGACAGTAAGGATCAAACTGCCAGCAGCATACCACCCTGCATACCACTACTGGCTTGCTTCTGTTGCTAAGCATTGTTGGTGCTGGTCAGGCCCTGGATGGGAGACCAGATGCTGCTGGAAGTGGTGTTGGACTCTCTGAGGTCATTAAAGATCCCATGGCACTTATCGTAAGAGCAGGGGTGTTAACCCTGGTGTCCTGGCTAAATTCCCAATCTGGCCCTCAAACCATCGTGGTCACCTAATAATCCCCAGTTTACAATTGGCTCATTCATCCCCCTCCTCTCCCCTGTAACTATTCCCCAGGTCGTTGCTGCAAATGAGAACGTGTTCTCAGTCAACTTACCTGGTAAAATAACGTTAAAATAAATAAAAATAAAATAAATTAAAAAACTGCACAGCACCTGTATAAATATACATAGTCTATCTTTCTTTTATAGTTTATCTTCCTTTTCTTTCTCTTACTTCTCTCCGTGAAGTTTTTCCCACTCCTCAAACATAGCCCTTGGGTGCTGAGGGCCTGGCAGCTGAGTACTTTTATTTGTATCATTTGTTTTTAGGGGGTAGATCAGCTTTAATATTGCAGATAGATTGTGACTTCTACCAATGTAATTGTCTGCATCACTTCCAATCCCCCATATATAGTTTTTTATCTATTTTCCTTCTTTATTATTTTCCTCTCCCCTCCCCTAACCCTACCAACCCTCTCCTAACCCTCCCTCCCCTAATACTACCAGCCCTCCCCAATCCTTCCACCCCTCCCCCAATCCCCCCACCTAACCATACCACCCCTCCCCTAACCCTACACCTGCTCTAATCCTAGCACTAATAGGATTAAACTAGTAGATAACTGGGTACTTAGTGTGGTAATTGTCCTCTTTACAGGAACAGTTGGCACAGAGGAAGCCGCCTCCCATGATCATAAGGGGCGCGCCCCCCCCCCAGCCAATGTAGAGCGTGGCCCCCAGCTCCATCTTCTGAGACCTTGTCTGCAAGGGGTCCTTGATGATGGTGTTGGCCGACCAGCAAAAAGCGATGAGGCACAGGACGACAGCGATGATGACTAGACCCTTGCCAACGCCTATTCCGGATTTGGCCCTCTCATCCTCCACGCAGTTGGTGCATTTCCCCCGGACCACGGCGAGCAGGATGCCCACCATCATGATAGAGATGATGGGGTCACGAGCGGCATGGAGGTGCTGGGGTGGATCCAGCATGGAGTCGTAGACCGTACACTGTATCTGACCTCTACTCTGGATCACACAGACCTTCCACATTCCCTCCAATAAGTTTTGTGTCATGATGTTCTCGCCGATGAAGGCTGTGACCTTCCATTGAGGCAGGGCACAGACCACGATGACCACGATCCAGCCAATGATGCCTAGGGCTGCGCCCAGCATCTGAAACACAGCAGATACCATATTTTCTTCTTCTTTAAGTCCTAGAGGAGTCGATGAAGGAAATCAGCCCAAAATGTGTATTTTCTTAGAAATCAGTTGCTTGGTATGTCTTGCTTGAAAGATATCCATGTGTCAATGTTTAAGCCATATTGGGAGCAGGTGCTTTTATACACCTGACTTGGGAGAGGCTTGGCACACACACACGCTCAAACACAGCTTTGACATGACTTGCCGCTTCCTCCCCAGGGCATGTGCCGTCATGCTGGCTGTTTTTTGTCTTCTCTATTAAATGGTACAAGTGGAACAGCCTCGTTGTGACTCAGTGTTCAAATGGTTTTAACCAAGGTAAAGAGGAACCGTGTGTGCCAACACACTTAAAAGTATATACTCAGTGTCAGGGTTTCACTATTTTCTCCTCTCTTTTGCAAGTCTCATGCTTATCTTCACACTACATTATGTGGAATGGAACTAATAGAAAAACATCTGGTCATGTTAGAGATAATCCGTGAATAAGGATTTTTTAATATCTTTTCTCAAACTCAAATATCAATGCGAGACAGGTAAAAGTATTATAATCTGACAATTAGACCATTCGATTGAGATAGTTCCCAACCCCTTTCCTCTTAATATGAACAGAGCCCTTTAATTTCTCAAATCAAAGGGATGTCTCTATATAGAGTTTTCGATGAGAGAATTTTAACAAAATGTTATTCTACTTCGGCTACCTACATTACCTGACATTCACTCTTCACCTTTGACCCCATGGCTGACCTTTGCAGCTCTGGGACTCCCAGCAGGTCATGTTGACTTGAAACAATGCCAGAATACACACACACTTTTATAACTCTAATGGCAGAGTTTAACCAGGATATCCACTTATTTAATTATTTCAAATGCCAGTACATCATCCTACAGATCCCCTTGAATTCATAGGCCTACTGTAACTTATTATTTTCCTGCTTGAGTTTACAGTCCCTTGCATAGAATATGTTACAAGACTGCAACAAGAGTTAATATGTAAGGTGCTCTTTGGTTTCCCAGGCTTGTGACATTGCGAAAATAATGTAGGCATGTTGCCTTTCTATGAGATAATCCCTTACTGTAATGTACGTGTCACGCCCTGGCCTTAGTTATCTTTGTTTTCTTTATTATTTTAGTTAGGTAAGGGTGTGACATGGGGAATGTATGTGTTTTTTGGATTGTCTAGGGGTTTTGTACGTTTAATGGGTCAGTGTCTTGTCTAGGTGTTTGTATGTCTATGGCTGCCTAGATTGGTTCTCAATTAGAGGCAGCTGTGGTTCATTGTCTCTGATTGAGAGCCATATTTAAGGCAGCCATAGGCATTTGGGTTTTGTGGGTAATTGTCTATGTTCTATGTTGCATGTGTGCACTTAGTTCGTTTTAGCTTCACGTTTGTTTTTTGTTCGTTTAGTAAGTGTTTGTTTTTCTTCATTAAAAGAAGATGTCTTTTTTCCACGCTGCGCCTTGGTCCACTCATTCGTCTCATAACGATCGTGACAGTACGATGTTTGAAGCAGACCAAGGTGCAGCGTAATTTGTGGTCATCATATTTATTAAAATGAGAACCAGCAACAAAATGACAAAATGAACCCAAACGTACCGTTCCGTAGGCTACAAGAGCTGTACAAAAACAAGATCCCACAACATAGGTGGCAAAAAAGGCTACCTAAGTATGATTACCAATCAGAGACAACGACAGCTGCCTCTGATTGGGAACCACACTCGGCCAAACACAAAGAAATACAAAACATAGAATGCCCACCCCACATCACACCCTGACCTAACCAAATAGAGAAATAAAACGGCTCTCTAAGGTCAGGGCGTGACACTTACAAAAACAGTACAAATATTTAAACTAAAGTTACATTTCATCAGGGGTGTAGTGCTGCAGGAGAGCAAGGAAGCAATGCTCCCTCACCTTTTTCAATTTGAGAATACATGGAGCTGGTAAAAATATTATTTCTGAAGCTGAATCAATTATTGCAAGATCACATAATGATTAATTAGTATTTTACATAACAGAACCAAATATAATTGCATAGCATAGTAGGCCTATAATGTTACTGTTAGGCCTACACCAAAACACCTCATTTGTAGCAAGATTTTAAGATGGTTAGTTGAAGCTGAATAGTCTCATTTGTTTTTCTCATGCGGCCAAAACGCAACAGCGCACACCATTTGCTATAATTTGCTCAAGAAAAGAGTATTTCAAGAAGATTTAAATGCATATTCTCCTGAAACTGATTGAGATCAAATGATTGGCATGCAGATGCAGTTTGGACATTTCAGCAGTAAAACGTGAAGAATTATTATTGAAATCAAGTATGCCTAACTTGATGTTTGAGGGTATTCAAAATATAACATTTTCTTGAGACAATATGTGCGTCGGCATAGGCAGACGTTGCATTTGGAGGATGCATTTTATGCATATTCTGTAATAATATTCAATAGGCTACATCTGTCAGTACAAACTTTGATTGAGAAATTATGACGTACTTAAAAAAAAAAAATTGGGGCACTTCCGTACAAAAATAATTGCACTACACCACGACATTTCATTTAAACATTACAATTGGACATAAATGTGCAATCTGATAAAGACTACCGTATTGAGTGAGTGAATGATTGTCCTGTTACTCTACTCATTCTCAGGAGAGAAAAAGTGAACTCCCCTCCAGCAATGTTTGTTAAAGTATCAATCAACCAACCAATCAATCAATCAAATCTTTCTTTATGTCACCTGAGCAGTTGATAGATCCACATCAGACAAGTCATTCAGTTCATCCACCATTTTGTAAAGAGGCAAGAGTAAAAAGGAATAGTTGAAAGCTGACCTTGCAAGGAGACGTCAGTCCTTGGGGGTTGGAGGGCTATAGCCTGTTGTTCTTCCGTTCGCCTGGAGGACGTGTCTGCTTTGATGGACAAGGAGTCTGGCTGGTTAGTTCTGTGGATGGGTCTGTCTTCGACTAGCCACAAACACAACCGGAGGTGATCGCAGTTGTCAGACTGTAGAGAGAAAAGGAAGGGGGGGGGGGGGTAGCGATACAGATTGTTTCCATATATGAAAGAGGCCACTGTTAGAGAGCTTAAATTACCTCTAGGAACAATGCCTCTATTTTACCCTGGCATGGAGAAACTCAAGGAGATTGAGTTCCACACTCTGGTATTACGTATTTAGGAGGAGAAATTGTTTTGGAGAATATCACCTTATAACTGAGATTACTCAGATCGGCCTCAGAGGGTCAGATCAGGAATGCCGCAAACAACGTAGACACCTAGAAAGCAGAACCTTCTGGCAACATCTGTTTTTCTTATTACTTCTTCTCGTCCAGTGTTCTCTTATTCAGCTGTAGTGACACTGTAATTACTCTAGTAACGTGGTAACATGTTGTTAAATTGTTTCTAGTTTTTTTGTCAAACAGCATACATCTGGTTATATGGTGTAATGTTGATCACGTTGTGGAACTCCTAATAAAGAGGCAGTTGAAACTGAATGATAGTATTTCCAGATATTGTTATTGTTGTTCTGGGTGTAAGAAATAAAAGGCTTGTTGAGATACATGCAATTTCAATAAAAGGCACACACTACTCCCAGGATCACATGACGTTGGTCACAGAGACAAAAACACCTGCCAGTGTCTAAACCAGGGCTGTTCAATGTCGGCCCTGGAGGGCTGAAACACTTCTGGTTTGTATCCTCTCCTTTATTAAGGAACTCATTCAGACCTGGGACACCAGGTGAGTTCAATTAACTAGCAGAAACAAAAAAAACAGACCTATTTAGGCCCTGCAGAACTGGAATTGAACAGCCCTGGTCTAAACTGTACCTTTAGTACTGTCACGGCTGTCGTAAGAACGGGACCAAGGTGCAGCGGATGTTGAGTTCCACATATTTAATTCAAAGAGAAACTTAAACAAAATATATCAATAAACGAACAACTAAACGTGACTATACGATGCACAAACACAAAACAATATCTCACAAGCACAGGTGAGAAAAATAGCTTCTTAAATATGATCCCCAATTAGAGACAACGATTACCAGCTGCCTCTAATTGGGAATCATACAAACACCAACATAGAAAATATAAACTAGAACACAACATAGAAATGATAAACTAGAATACCCCCTAGTCACGTCCTGACCTACTACACCATTGAGAAACAAGGGCTGTCATGGCTGTTGAATGAACAGGACCAAGGTGCAGCGTTGTGAGCGTACATTTTATTTTTTTAAATTACGCCAACAAAAAAACAAACGAGAAAACAACCGTGAAGCTGAAGGCTATAGTGCCAACAACATAGACAACTTCCCACAAAGACAGGTGGAAAAAAGGGCTACCTAAGTATGGTTCTCAATCAGAGACAACGATAGACAGCTGTCCCTGATTGAGAACCCTACCCGGCCAAAACATAGAAATAAAAATAATAGAATATAGAATACCCACCCCAACTCACACCCTGACCAAACCAAAATAGAGACATAAACAGGATCTCTAAGGTCAGGGAGTGACAAGTACCTTTCACACCACAGAAAGTATAAACACAGCCTATGTGTAGTGCTAATTGAACTATAACTTCTGGGGTTGAATAGTCATAGCTTTTTTACATAATACTAGGTGGTATAACTCAACCACACATCTTAGCTTATGTAGAGGTAGTGGTATTTTCAGACATTGTCATTGTTGTGGGTGTGAACTATTTATTTATTGAATTTTATTTAACGCTTATTTAACTAGGCAAGTCAGTTAAGAACAAATTCTTATTTACAATGACGGCCTAACGAAAGGCTAGAAGGCATGTTGCACTCCCGTGATGCTATTACGGGAGAATTTGTATTTGGTTTTAGTATAATGGTTGATGAAAATAAGGATGTGTGGTTTTCTCCTACAAATACGGATATCCGTGTGTGTATCTGTGTGGGTGGTTGGGCAGGAGTCAGGGGGAGGTTGTTGTGTGTGTATCTGTGTGGGTGGTTGGGCAGGAGTCAGGGGGAGGTTGTTGTGTGTGTATCTGTGTGGGTGGTTGGGCAGGAGTCAGGGGGAGGTTGTTGTGTGTGTATCTGTGTGGGTGGTTGGGCAGGAGTCAGGGGGAGGTTGTTGTGTGTGTATCTGTGTGGGTGGTTGGGCAGGAGTCAGGGGGAGGTTGTTGTGTGTGATCTGTGATGTAATTATTCTGTGCCCAGGGATCATGATGAAGGGGACGGAGTCACAGTTTCAGTGGTTATCCAAGCATGCGACAAAGATCTCACGTTAACTAGCAACCATTAGAAGCACAGGAAATTCAATGACTCATGTGGTTCTGGACTGACAGAGCATCACATGCATCATGACATGTAAACTAAATCAAATGGGTCATCAGGTGTAATAAGAGTTGTTATAATACTTTATTTCTTGTCATGAGAATCTTTATAATTCTCAGAAGATTTAGGTGACTATCCTCCAGACACAGTCGACTCACAAGTTCCTTTAAACCTACATGTTGAATGTATCCCACTGTAATTTCATGTTTTCTAATGAAGGGATGAATTTAGAGGCAGTTATCACTTTTTTCAATTTTTTTGTCAGATCATATTTTCTCAGGGGATAATGCTGAGTAATGTGCCATCGTGTGTTGTGGCATCAGAGACACCAAGAGTTACAGACTGGATTGTGCAATAGTGAGTGACAAAAGTGACAGGGAGAGAAAGCAATTCTGCCTCCAGGGATTTTCTGTTATTCATTTGCTGGAACCTAGCATTAACTGTGAATGTACTACAGTACAGGAATGTCAGAGGAAAACATTTCTCCAAAAGTTATCTCTCTGTCTACTTTTGGTTACTAACATTTTTTCATCTATATTGTTGAATTATTTCAAATACTAGAAGAAAAAGAGTCACCAAAAAAGGTTTAAAATTGAAGAATTTGGAGAAGGTAGAGAAACTATCAACAAGGTTTTTTTTTCTCTCTCTCTCTCTACTCTCTCTCTCTCTCTACACTCTCTCTCTACACTCTCTACACTCTCTCTCTACTCTCACTCTCTCTCTACTCTCTCTCTACACTCTCTCTCTACACTCTCTCTCTACACTCTCTCTCGCTCTACACTCTCTCTCGCTCTACACTCTCTCTCGCTCTACACTCTCTCTCGCTCTACACTCTCTCTCGCTCTACACTCTCTCTACTCTCTCTACACTCTATCTCTACACTCTCTCTCTCTACACTCTCTCTACACTCTCTCTCTCTACACTCTCTCTCTACACTCTCTCTCTCTCTACACTCTCTCTCTCTCTACACTCTCTCTCTCTCTACACTCTCTCTACACTCTCTCTCTCTCTACACTCTCTCTCTCTCTACACTCTCTCTCTCTACACTCTCTCTCTCTACACTCTCTCTCTCTCTACACTCTCTCTCTCTACACTCTCTCTCTCTACACTCTCTCTCTCTACACTCTCTCTCTCTACACTCTCTCTCTCTACACTCTCTCTCTCTACACTCTGTCTCTCGCTCTCTACCCTCTCGCTCTCTACTCTCTCTCTCTCTCTCCCTCTCTACTCTCTCTCTCTCTCTCCCTCTCTACACTATCTCTCTCTACACTATCTCTCTCTCTCTCTCTACACTCTCGCTCTCTACACACTCTCTCTCTCTACACTCTCTCTCTCTCTACACTCTCTCTCTCTCTACACTCTCTCTCTCTCTACACTCTCTCTCTCTCTACACTCTCTCTCTCTCTACACTCTCTCTCTCTCTACACTCTCTCTCTCTCTACACTCTCTCTCTCTACACTCTCTCTCTACTCTCTCTCTCTCTACTCTCTCTCTCTCTACACTCTCTCTCTCTACACTCTCTCTCTCTACACTCTCTCTCTCTACACTCTCTCTCTCTACACTCTCTCTCTCTACACTCTCTCTCTCTCTACACTCTCTCTCTCTCTACACTCTCTCTCTCTCTACACTCTCTCTCTCTCTACACTCTCTCTCTCTCTACACTCTCTCTCTCTCTACACTCTCTCTCTCTCTACACTCTCTCTCTCTCTACACTCTCTCTCTCTACACTCTCTCTCTCTACACTCTCTCTCTCTACACTCTCTCTCTCTACACTCTCTCTCTCTACACTCTCTCTCTCTACACTCTCTCTCTACACTCTCTCTCTACACTCTCTCTCTACACTCTCTCTCTTCTCTCTCTCTCTTCTCTCTCTCTCTTCTCTCTCTCTCTCTCTTCTCTCTCTCTCTTCTCTCTCTCTCTACACTCTCTACACTCTCTACACTCTCTACACTCTCGCTCTCTCTACACTCTCTACACTCTCTACACTCTCTACACTCTCTACACTCTCTACACTCTCTACACTCTCTACACTCTCTCTCTCTCTACACTCTCTCTCTCTCTACACTCTCTCTCTCTCTACACTCTCTCTCTCTCTACACTCTCTCTCTACTCTCACACTCTCTCTCTACACTCTCTACACTCTCTCTCTCTCTCTACACTCTCTCTCTCTACACTCTCTACACTCTCTCTCTACTCTCACACTCTCTCTCTACACTCTCTCTCTCACACTCTCTCTCTACACTCTCTCTCTCTACACTCTCTCTCTCTCTACACTCTTAGAAAAAAAGGTGCTATCTAGGATCTGAAATGGTTCTTCGGCTGTCCAAATGGGAAAACCCTTTGAAGAACCCTTTTTGGTTTCCACAGAGGGTTCTACATGGAACCCAAAATAGTTCTACCTGTAACCAAAAAGGTTTGTACCTACATCATGCCATGTATATATACATGGCAGGAGGTAGTGACAAGCTAGCCAGGCACCTGTATCCCTGGAAACTGGTCTAACCTGCTCCCGTTCCAACGGCAGGTGAACAACCGGGTAGTGTTTGTGCTTGTTCCCTTTCCAGAGAGAACTCTTACCAAATACCTGCTTCAAACCTGATGACTCTCTAAATTATACCAATAGTAAACATTTAATTTCCACAGATATCAATGTGTTTGTCAGTCACATCTAAATGGTAAGAAAATATCTTGCATCCTAGAGTACAGTCCTTAGAGTCAACAGTTACCCTTCTCCACCACATGGTGTCTCCTTGAGTTGCAGTCTGTTCAAATCAAATTTAAGATGATGTACCAAGCTACCAATCAGCTCCCCTGTTGTGATTCAAACCTTATCCTGTAGGTATTCTGTCTGTGGGTAGCCTTCTCTAGGTGTTCCTGGACACGTGTGTTTGTATTGTAATATGAGTCTAGGATTATAGCCAGTCTACCCCGAGTTATCATAGACTAGTACAGCGCTGCGACCAACTGTTAGGCAAATTAGTCTTTTGCAGCAACGGAACTATGCATTTCTGATTCATTTTGAGTCACAAAGCTGCCCATACATATTTTGGTTGGGAATATTACAGTAACTACAGTAACAGGAGCCAACATATACAATGTAATTATGTTGAACTTAATCGTAGCTTCAGTTTTCATGATGAGGTTTGTGTTATCAATGATGCTTGTCCTCACACAGCTCTGAAGTCCTTCATTTTTTTCTAGATTAAAAAATTGACATCTTCTGTAAACAGAGATCATTTTTGTCTTTTTACTCCTCAGTTCCCCTTCGTATTAGGCAGTAACCACTAAGATCGTTGAATGTTTAGTTGACACTTTTTAGGTATTTTTGTAGTTTGCATTTAACACCACATTTAATGAGCTTTATACAACTTGCTGGAGGCAAAACAGCAATAGGGTCATCCTGAGATCAGGTGTAAACCAGATCCTCTTTGGACCATTTCCACAGAGACAGACAGACAGACAGACAGACAGACAGACAGACAGACACAGAAAATCTCTCACAGGATGATAATGTTCAGTACAGATTAACTGTACTTGTACTTCACATGGCTCCCTCTGGCTGCACAAACATTATACACACCCATAAACAACTCTGGCTGCAATCTCCCTGTTCTGATCTGAAAAGGACATTCTGCATCTCACAAAAAACAGATATTTCATAAGGTATTTGGTAATTCAGGGACTTTCAGTGATGATTCAGTGATAATACATTTTTTGCCCTCCAACAACCTGTAGTGGAGATCAGCCAAGTGAGATGGCATGTGTTGTTAGGTGTTGATTTCACTATCTGGTGGGAGGAATGAGATAGCAGTGACCCCTGTTTTGACCTATGACTCCAGTGATGACCCCTGTTAGTGAGACAAGGGCCTATAATGGGCTATAAATCACATAGAGCTGGCCAGCCAACCCTAACAACTCTACCAGGACAGGACAGTTGTTTGTCGGATAACTGAAGTGTACAGAGCCACCCTTTATCATTTTATTTACATCCAGAGAACATCCATTACAACTTGAGTGAATACGCTAACAAATAAGGTAAAACGTTGATAGGGCTAGAGTTTTTCCTGTTCAGTTCACATGTTTTTTTCATGGTATAAGACTTATAGAACTTAATTGAACAAAACAGGCAGAGTAAGACACATGCTCAGTGCCAGGCCTGTTCTGAGCAGAGTGGTTTCTCCTAAGAGGTATAATCTATCTGTCTAACTGACTGAACAAAGCCTGTCATTGTGTGTCTTGACCTCGTATGCAGAGACAGTGATTCAGGTTTTACGCCCTCAAGGTTACTGGAACTCCCCGATTTAGCTGTGAAGCAAAAATATCAATGTTACCCTCAAATATTTGGTGTTATTTGAACGTAAACTGACTCCACTTTACAATCTTCTTAGCAGTATAAAGAACGGTAGAATCTGTTTATCCCACTCTCCTTCTCTTTCCCCCTTTCTCCCTAACTGACTAAAGTCTTATCCAGGGCGTTCTGAGCCAAGGAGATCTGATATCATCTTTAGAGGGCTGTGCTCTGAAACACAGAGCGCCTTCTATCCAGACCAAACCTGAGAGACCCAGGGATAGGGAGTGACTACTGCAGCCCAACCCCAGCCCAGAGGACACAGGAACAGAGACAGACAACAGCCCAGTGCCAGGGGACAAGGGGAGACTACAACAGCTCAGCACAAGGGACAGACCACAGCCCAAGATCCCATCACCAAGAACAGAGAAAGACGACAGCCACAGACCAGGACTAGAGCACCCAGGGACAGGGAGAGACTAGTTCCAGAGATGGCCTCGGCCGGCCTGGAGATCCTGGGTATGATCCTTTGTGTGTCAGGCTGGCTAGGGGTCATGGTAGCCTGTGGCCTGCCAATGTGGAGAGTAGCCGCCTACATTGGCCAGAACATTGTCATATCTCAAGTGATCTGGGAGGGCCTGTGGATGAACTGTTCTGTCCAGAGCACGGGCCAGATGCACTGCAAGGTCCACGACTCCATGCTTGGACTCCCTGTGGACCTACAGGCGGCCCGAGCCCTGGTCATCGTCTCTATGGTGCTGTGCATCATGGGCATCGGCCTGTCTGTAGCCGGGGCCAAGTGCACCAACTGCAGCTCGGACACAGGCAGCAAACCTCGCATGTTGCTGGGAGCCGGAGTGACCTTCATCATGGCGGGGCTGTTGCTGCTGACGGCTGTATCGTGGACGGCTAACACCATCGTCTTGGATTTCTACGACCCGATGCTGGAGGAAACGGGGAAGAGGGAGTTTGGGAACTCACTGTATTTTGGATGGACTGCCTCCTGTCTGCTTCTCCTAGGGGGAGCTCTACTCTGCTGCTCCTGCCCCCCGAAAGCACCCCAGGGTGGGAGCGGGGCTGGGTCTGGGCACCACAAGGTGGTGAACTACTCTGCGGTCAAGTCTCCCATGTCTGTCAATGGATATATGAGGAGGGACTATGTGTGAGAGAGTGTATGTTCAATGGCATTAGTATAGAGACAGCCCCTTGAGACTGATGGGACTGATGGGATAACTAGTGTTAGCGACCCCCCTTTCCTGACTGCACACTATAGGGGTAGTGCAGAACAAATGCAGCCATGTGGGATATTTGATTCAGATATAAAGAATAAACGATTGCCGATTAATGCTAGATTGTGTTTTACATATATGATTTCTGTAAAGCTAGAGACATGCATTTATAGAGTCAAACAAGTGTAGATACAGTAGGATTAGAGAAATATCTTATTCATGTTTTACCTGTTTGAAAATGTGTGCTAAATTTCAAATGAATGTTACTCAATGATGAAGATTTAGATCATGAAAATGTTAATGTTGTTTAAAATAATTAAAATAACTTTCCCATTCAACTCTAAGTAAGTTATGCCTACTCAGAATCTTCTAGCACGACTGAAAATGATGACACAAAAATGAAGTTCACTCTTACAGCATTTTGCATTATTATCCAGCAGTATGATATCATAATGTGAGTACATCATGCACTGTGCTAACTACTGTTTGTATACAATAGCATACATCATACTGACAAGCAACTCCTTTTTTGTTAAATTGGCTTATAGCAGGGACATTCCCTTCTGAAAGTAAGGTCTTATCGCAGATGATATAACCACAGGAATGCTATGAATGTAAGGAGGGGTAACCGTGCCTATGCTTAAGGATGAAACTGGCTTAATAAGGTCAGGCTACCAACGGAACACTGAGACAGGACATCCCATTAAAGACACAGGATCTAAAGAAATATACCAAAATATAGGCTAGGAATGCCTGCAGGTCCATATCACCTGAAATCTAGACAACTCAGCCCGTCTACCGCGCACAAATACGGTTTTTGATTTCAATGCAAATGTGAGCAGCAACAATGTCATTTTTATTTCTGAAGGGTGCCTTCTGCTGCCTTCCATTGTGCCCCCTTCCATTGTGCCCCCTGTTCCATTTGGGAGAGTGAAACTGAGCCTGACAAAAAGCAGCCATTTTCATAAGGAGGGGAGGTAGGTAACCCACACTGTAACCATAAGGTGAACTAGCTTCTTTCACAATGCTCCCATTGATGAAAAATTGAACAATGGCTTTATTTACATTCTAGTCTAAGAATAAGATAAGGGGAAAATACTTTTAAGACAGTCTTATAGCATAGACTTAAAGTACTGCCTAGGGATGTTTGAGCACCGTACAAACAAGCATAGCCTCCAACAGCTCTATTGTGTTACTCAGTCTGTTCACCTGTAGAGTGTAAGTACCCATCTATAACCATGCAGAGTCCAGTGTCTGTGTCTGGGACTTCCTGTGCTGTAGACAGTTGAGACAGTTCAAATAAAGGTGAAACCCTTTAGTGCAGAGTGACCTTGTGGACAAGGACACTGTCTGATAACACTGACCCACTCATCACATCAACTCCCAAGCCACAATGACCACTATCCCACTCACTCACTGGGAGATGTTTGTCCACTGGACTGATCAGACAAACCGTCTATTTCTATGCCTGAAGTTGAAAGCCAAATAGAAACTTGTCTAACTGTGATCTCTAAATCTGCCAAACAAAGACAAAAGATAACTGCCGCTTTGCATTTATTCACTGTGCAACGTCATCTCCCAAAATAATGTTATCAGGTACCAGAGAGAGCAATCATTGGCTCCTGACCCAGGTCATGTCATTTTGAAATAAAGTGATCCAAGAAAGAGCCCTACTGCTGGGGTTGGAAACCAGATGAAACGATATTCAGGAACAATGGAAGTTTGTTAAAAAATATATTTATTATTAAAACCAACACAATTCAGCTTATGCCTTCATTAGGGTATTTGGGTTGGAAACTAGCCAATAGTGCTTGTACACAGTAGGCCAACACAGATTTTCCTAGGCAGCTCTCTCTAAGGGTTAGCAGTAATACACAGAGGTAAACACTCCATAGAGAGCTAAATATGTATCTTGACCTGAACATAATTGTACAATGGTAGACATCGGTTGAACGAACACATGAGTTTATGTTATTCCCAATTCCTCCACTTATAGTTACTCCCTCGTCCATTCTTAACCTGTTCGTTATCCTTTAACTATTTTCGCTTTGGCCATTTATTGACCTTCCCCCTCAGCCCAAACAGTAGGGGATCAATCATGGCTCAACCTTTCAATCATTAATCTGTGCACCCAAGCCGTTCTCATGCCAAAGCTTGTTCTGGGGGTCGTTGAGAAGAAAGAAAAGAAAAAACACTTCAAAACCTCTTTGGCTAATCGCCATGAGACTCTACCTTCTGTTGGCGGAGTGCTATAAAGATAGCTGGGAGTATACAGGTGGTGAGAATTCCAGAGCAGAACCCAGACAGTGAAACCGTTCTGTGCGTGAAGTTGAGACAGTGAAGTGAAGAGAGTGAAGACACCTGTAGACTTGCTTACAGAGGAAGGTAAAACAAGAAAATGGCTGTGTTGGGACTGGAGATCCTGGGGATGATCCTGGCTGTCCTGGGTTGGATATTGAGCATCGTGTCCTGCGCCCTGCCCATGTGGAGGGTGTCCGCTTTCATTGGTGTCAACATCATCACGGCTCAGACCATCTGGGAGGGCATCTGGATGACCTGTGTGGTCCAAAGCACGGGCCAGATGCAGTGTAAGGTATATGACTCCATGCTGGCCCTCAGCTCGGACCTGCAGGCAGCCCGAGCCCTCACAGTCATCTCCATATTTGTGGGAATCATGGGGGTGCTGGTGGCCGTGGTGGGTGCTAAGTGTACCAACTGTGTGAAGGACGAGACGGCCAAGGCCCGGGTGATGATCGCAGCGGGGGTAGCCTTCATCGTAGCATCGTTGACCCAGCTGATCCCTGTGTCCTGGTCAGCCAACAGCATCATCATGGAGTTCTATAGTCCCATCACTCCCGAGGCTCACAAGAGGGAGATTGGAGGGGCTCTCTACCTGGGCTGGGCTGCAGCCGCTTTTCTCCTCATTGGGGGGTGCATCCTGTGCTGTAGTTGCCCCCCACAGCCTGAGAAGAGGTATGCAGGGCCGCCCTCGCGGATGGTGTACTCCCTGACCAGGTCTGTGGCCCCCAGCGGCTATGACAAAAGAGACTATGTTTGAACTGACCTGGGTATCTGGCAGCAGCTACTTTCTGCTCAGTGGATGAAGGACATTTGATACCAACATTGAATTCCAGAACAGATAAAATGGTGGGGATTTCTACCAAAACAATAAAATACTGCTTTTTACTGGATCATTTTTGATGGTGCTCTGTTGAAGGGGAACACACCAAACTGGACTTGATGTACTTTAATTTCATACTGAATGCCTATTTAAAATATACAAAGGTGTTGTAAATATTGTATTGTAATCTTAATATTTGAAAGGCGTTGAATTGAAACCATCTGCATTGTTACATTTTATATTCTATAGACTGAGTGAATAACAGCTTATGTTGTGCGTATGTTGGATAACAATATGCCAAACACTGACCGTTTAACAGCTTTTGTTAAGTGTGAAAATATAAACTATTCTGATGTTCGATGTGTGTCAATTTCACAATAAAAACTGTTTCATAATAGTTTCATTTTTTCTTCAAATATTTTTTAATACGATGACAGAAAAATATAACTTGCTGCTATATGTTACTTTATACAGTACATTTCATTAACATTATTAAGTGATTTGCTACATGGGAAGTGCCACTAAGTCCTGTGCTACTCACTATACAGTTTATAAGAAAAGTATGTTTGAATCTCTCAACTTATATCAGAGAACTGCCTCTGTGTCATTCATTCTACCCAGATCAGGAAATAACAGGCATTTTCCTTCACTGATCCTTGGGTATCCATGGTAATGATGTGTTGAGTTGGATTCTCTTTCATAGCTGCTAGCTACCTGGCTGACTACCATATCTGTTGGGCTTAGATAACAAGGAGCTTGCTTTGTCAGCCCCCCACTTTCAGCCATTCCAAAATGGCCCCCAAAACAATGGGTCTGTTTCATAGCAAGATGGGGATCGGAGAGAGTTATCAACACTGGGTCATGAAAGTCTATTATCCCAGTTTCTGGGGCATAACTAGGGGAGACCCTCCCGGTTGTTAGGAATTCAAGGGCACTGGAGTCAGTGACAGACAGACATGACCATTAGACCACGTCAACTAGAGTGAACAAGACAGCTTGTTGCCGATGAATTGAGGTCAGGCATTCTTCTTTTACAAGCTGCTTCAGCTAATGCTGTGAGAGAATGATTGCTCTGAGGAGACAAGATTAGGGCTAATCTATTAATGAGTAAAGGGAAATTACCCCACTTTTCAAACTCATTTTTTAATTTAGGTTTAAAAAATATATATATATAAAGTTAAAAAGTTCTAACTGATGTCAAAAGCTAAAACATTTTAAAAACAGTGATTTTCAAACACTATGAGATTTGCGGTGACGTGAAGAGCAAGATAATACCCTCCCTCTGGCTAGTAACTCCTTGCAGGTTTTGAAAACCACCATTTTTTTTTACAACTTTTAATCCTACCCTGTGATGTCACAGAGAAGCATTTTTTTGGACCTTCCAGGGCTCCTCCCTTCAGCTGATCTGGGATATAAAGGATACTTGTCTTCCCGGCTGCACCAGAACATCACACATCACAAACTCACAGGTGCTAGGGGCTAAATTAAGTCAATTGGTGTTGGTGTCTGACTCTGGCTGGTCTCTTTCTTTCTCACAGATCCTCTGTCAGATCCTCTCAGGTATCTCAGGTGTGACGGAACACGGCGCACTGAAAGGAATACAGAAGGAGCTCCAGCAACAACAGAATTACCACCATGTCTGCAGGGTTGGAGTTAGTGGGGATCGCTCTATGCGTATTAGGATGGATCATTGCCATCGTGTCCTGCACCCTGCCCATGTGGCGAGTAACGGCCTTCATCGGCAGCAACATCGTCACGGCTCAGATCATCTGGGAGGGCCTGTGGATGACCTGTGTTGTCCAGAGCACAGGCCAGATGCAGTGTAAGGTATACGACTCCATGCTGGCCCTCTCCCAGGACCTCCAGGCCGCCAGGGCCCTCACGGTCATCTCCATCCTCCTGGCCATCCTGGCCGTGCTCATCGCCATCGCCGGGGCCAAGTGCACCAACTGTATCGAGGACGAGGCATCCAAAGCTAAAGTCATGATAATCTCTGGGGTGTTCTTCATCGTGTCGGGAGTCATGCAGCTGATACCAGTGTCCTGGTCAGCCAACACTATCATCAGGGACTTCTACAACCCGCTGCTGACTGATGCTCAGCGCAGGGAGTTAGGGGCAGCGCTCTACATTGGCTGGGGGGCTTCAGCCCTCATGATCCTCGGGGGAAGCCTCCTCTGCTGTTCCTGTCCCCCTCGGGAGAAGAGGTACAACCCCTCACGGATGGCATACTCTGTCTCACGCTCTGCCCCAGGTGGGCCCGGGTTTGAGAGAAAAGACTACGTGTGATGGGACAATGGATGGGACAAGGACTATTTATGTAGCAACCAAAAATGTTATTCTACACGTGTTTCTAATGGGGCTTCATGAATCCCAACGAGACTCCGCAATGAAGGGATGTGTTTGTTTTTGCTTTTTTTTTACCATTGTTTTGTTGGATTTGTCTACATGTGTACAGTATTTGTCTCTGTAATATCTACTCTGAAGGAAAAGCATAGAAGTTCCGAGGCCGGATTGTGTAAGAAAGACATTTGAGAAGGATCATATGCTTTCCATCTGGGTTTAGTGAGAACAAAGGAAATAAAAAATAAGATCAGTAGTTTCTACATTTATTAATTTAATTACAAGGTTTTAAGGGTTGGATTATTAGTGAGCTATGCATATCCATTGAAAATATATCAAGCTCATTTAAAAACATTCACAAGCCTAATTGAATTAATGACATAACGTTTGTACTTTTATGATTATTCCTGTCTAAGATGTTAGTCATTGAGTCCATTAATATTTTAAATCACTAACATTTAATTATTTCCGTAGCTTCAGGCAACTACGCTACATCAAATGAGATAGAATGTAGAATATTCAATCATTATCTTCTCATTGACATTTCTCTATGTTATTGCCTCATATAAATGACGCATTGCTTAGGTTTCAGAAACTAAGGGAGGCTGTTAAAATACTAAATTTGACTGATGCCTTCATAAAAAAACAGAGGTGGAAATGCTTTTTTTTCACTGCAAGAATACAGTAGATTGAACAAAATCAGTATGTTCACAAATACTTTTTTAAGGAACTGTGTTTATTTTTTATGTAGGATTTGAATTTTGTGTTGGAATATTTTTGCATTTTGTTTTGTAAAAGACTTTGTGAAAGAGATGCATTTGTATGATGGTGATGTTCTATCATCAGTGTTAAGGATGTGATTGTGTGATGTAATCATCTGTTTGGATGCCAGGAAGAGTAACGACTGCCTTGGCAGCAGCTAATGGGGATCCTAATAAAATACGAAATACTACTAAGATACTTCATACTGTAACTGTACTGAATGCTGTCACCTGCACTCCAGATAGATGACAGATGTATTCAACACAGTGTGGATAGTGGTGCACAGAGGGAAGGGAGAACAGGTTGGGAGCAGACAAACTGAAGGCCTCAGTGTTTTGGGCCAATGAGGAGAAATGGGGGCATTGTGTACCTGTGTCCAGCCAGAACAGTGCTACAGTGTGTGTTAGTCCTGCCGTGTTAACTGCACATCGCCTGCTTTTTAATAAAGACAGTTGTTTTATGAAGGTTTGCATCTCTATTGGTTTCATTCAGAAAGCAATAATCAATTATGTATATATTTTCCTCTTGTTTTATTTACTTACCATCTGCACACAGAGGTTCATACACTACCAACAATATATTTGTTGTACTTCAGCAATTTTGTAAAAAAAAATGTGTTGTCCAATGAGAAGGTGATGGATGCTGGGATAAGGATCAGTACATGTGCCAGTGTAAAGGTAGCCTCAAATGCAATTCAAGAGGCCATGTTACCGCCACCAATCAGCAACTTTACCACAACAGTAATAAACAATTACCAACAAGAGATCACCTCACAGGTGCAGGTGACAAATGATGTCAGCAGAGTAGGAAAAGAAGACTGAAAGAAATTATGAAAAGTTAGAATTATAATCAGTAGCAGCAGTCCTAGAACATATATCATCATCAATTAAGGATGTAGATGAATCCAAGAAATACACAGGAACCAAATGTCTAATTGTTTCTAAAAGCAATTTGAAGTCTGTTTCCTGCATGCTGGCTGGGACTTTAAGACTTCCAGTCTCATGTTTAAAACACATCCTGTAGCACCTTACAAATGCTGAAATATTAATTGGACTCTCATAGTAAATATGGGAGAGAATAGTCCCTGGAGACTGGAGTCTCACCTTACCAGCACCTTACCAGCCAACTGGTGTCTCTTCCTCCACATATCAATGTCACTTCAAACAAAAGATCTATCTAATCACCATGACTGGATCCAGTGATATTAACTACTGTACAGTTTCAGTTTGGCTATAGTCCATTGTTCAGATTATTTCCTCCAAAAAGGGGGTTAAAATGTACATTAAAAAGCTAAGATATGCATATGAATAGAATAAGCAGCTCTATAGTTATTGAAGCAAGGTGTTCCTACATTTTTCCATTGATTATTCAAATTACTTTTCAACTGAGTCAAATGCAACCTTTTGACATTGCAACAGAGGGCAACAACCATTCAACTACTGTAACAAAACTGTATGAAATCCAATCATGATGATTTCAAAGTAATGTAATTTGATACAGTGGAAAAACAAAAACAATGTATTTGTAATTTGCGTTGTTTTTGTTGGCTGACTGATGGTCCTACTAAATGAAAGTTAGGATAATGGGATCTTTTTCTAAGATGTTTGGAAATCTTGGAAGTGTGATGTCCAAAAGCTTCAGTTTCAGCAGATGTAGAGCTGGTGAGAGACTATTATTAAAGTGATCACGTTAAGTGGTACCTGCTACATATGCAGTTCAGATGGCTTTTCCTACACAAGACTGGGGCAGTATAGGGTGTTTAAAGGGTGTTAATCATTGATCCCACCTCAGGGTTATTTCAGCAGTATTACCATGGAGGGTTGGAGATCTCTATGCCTCATAAAGTATATTTGGTTTGGGGGGTTATACAGCAGTCAATGCAACATGTTAAATTGAAAGAACTAAGGAAAGTAATGTTTACACAGTAAACAAAGCATTCTCTCTCTGAAATGAGTCATAAAACTGGAGTTCAGAGACAGTGAGAGACTATTATTAGACTGATCACGTTTAGTGGTACCTGCTGTGTTACATATGCAGTTCAGATGTCTCTCTCTCTCTCAGCTCTACTCTGCTGGCTCTGGACAGCGAAACCCTGACTGATCACATGACCGATACTGAGCTACATGAAGGGACAGAACAGACAGAGAAGTTGCAAGGCACCTGGAGTCGCGAGGGAAAAGGCCTTCCTTTATTCATCCACCATGAAAGGAACAACACAGCCCCTTTGTGTGTCCTGTCCTGTCTACTCTGTAAGAACAAAACCTTAGAAACTACATATTTAGTGTAATGAACAGAGTAGCTAACAAAGGACTGATCTGTGGAAGCTACCTCCAACCATTTCTAAATGTGTTGGTCTGTCTTCCTTTATCTTCTTAATTAAACTGAAAATAAACTAAAGTTAACAGATAATGGTAAAATGAAGCAGGTGAGAATAGCATCTGTATCTAGGTCCGTCCACACACAGCTAATCATTATAGATCTCTTAAAATATATATTTTTATAGATCGCTTTTGGGGTGGTTTACAAACTGTCTTAAAGGGCCAAACAGCAGATGAAACAATACCAAAGAGTACTTCCTGCCACCAATGTTTCCTCAAGTGTTTTTCGTAAATGAGCAAATTTCAGGTCTGCTGAGCAGAGACTTGAAAGTTGTGAAAATTCTGTGCAACTTCCAGGTGCGTTTACAGTAGTAAACTGAGGCTGTACCCACTTTAAGTTACAGTTTTAACAGTGGGAAAACAAGGGAAAACTCTAGAACAGCGGTCACCAACCTTTTCTGAGTCAAGATCACTTTCTGAGTCAAAATGCAAGCAGAGATCTACCGCTCAGACATGATTTAAAAAATGTAAACCTATGCAACAATAACCAATTAAAAACAGTACTGTAGCAATGAGGTTTGTGCAGTAAGCTATAGGCCCAATGCAATATCATCATATATTGGTTTTGTTTGAATTGCCCTGCCAATGCATTGCTGTTCAGGCCATTTTTTATTTGAGGTAGGCTATATGATCACACCGGTAATAGATCCGTTGTTGGATTACTTGTGAGGCACAGCTGAGTGAGCATACATTTAAATCATATATTTTTATTTTACTGGGCTGATGGTGCTTTCATCTGATGGTCAGTCTCAGCAGAGGGAAGAGAGGAGAATTAGGGTCCCCCTCTCAACATCCCTTCACTCTCCGTTTCCTCCACTGACACTGACCAAAACGGGACACCGTCTTCCAGCTGATAGCGAAACTCGAGTTGCACCGCATTATTTCTGCCTCATGCACAAATTCATGTTGTTACTCATATGAACAGAGAAAGTGAAATATTATTCGATATTAGAAATGACCCAAGCCGCTAATAATAACAACAACGCAAGCCTATAGATACACTTTCCTACTCATTCATTACTGCTGCACTGCTTGTTGTAGCGCTGTGGAACAGTGGAGGCTTCTCAGAGGAGGACCATCCTCCTCACTGAATTTCATAAAAATAAAAATTGTAAAACACTTAAAAAGTTATCCTTTTTCGATAAAACTATACTAAATATAATCACGACACAAAATAACTGATTAAAACACACTATTTTGCAAAGAAGGTCTACAGTAGCCTCAACAGCACTCATTTGGGTAGCACCACGGTGTAGCCGGAGGACAGTTAGCTTCCGTCCTCCTCTGGGTACATTGACTTCAATACAAAACCTAGGAGACTCATGGTTCTCACCCACTTGCACAGACTTACGCAGTAATTATGACAACTTCCAGGGGACGTCCATCAGCCTATCAGAGTTTTTCCAGCATGAACTGACATGTTGTCTACCCAATCAAAGGATCAGAGAATTAATCTAGCACTAAAAACATAAGCTACAGCTAGCTAGCACTGCAATGCATAAAATGTGGTGAGTAGTTGACTCAAAGAGAAAGACAATAGTTGAACAGTTTTGAGCAAATGTATTTATTCCAAAATGAAGGAGAAGCAAGAGAGAAATTTCGTAAATGTTTTCACTTCCAGTTTCACTTACTTAGCTAGCAAATGCAGCTAGCTAGTTTAGCCTAGTGAAACATCCTGCTCAAACAGAGGTAGTACTCTGACTTTCCAACACAACACTGTAACTCTTCCAAGTCAAGGTAAGCTTTTGGTATTACTAATTTATTGCCCCCGGGGCCCACTGGTGTAGCTGCTTACTGTCTGTACACTAACGTTACTGCCAGATCTTCTTAAATGGAAGCAAACAGAACAAGGATAAACATACCTGAATTTGTCCAATAGAAACTCTTGTTTGCTATATGCAGGCAAGAGTGTGCAAGGCGGTATTGACCTGTGTGCACCTAACTCAGCAAAAAAAGAAACGTCCTCTAACTGTCAACTGCGTTTATTTTCAGCAAATTTAACATGTGTAAATATTTGTATGAACATAACAAGATTCAACAACTGAGACATAAGCTGAACAAGTTTCACAGACATGTGACTAACAGAAATGGAATAATGTGTCCCTGAACAAAGGGGGGGGGGGGGGGTCAAAATCAAAAGTAACAGTCAGTATCTGGTGTGGCAACAGCTGCATTAAGTACTGCAGTTCATCTCCTCCTCATGGACTGCACCAGATTTGCCAGTTCTTGCTGTGAGATGTTACCCCACTCTTCCACCAAGGCACCTGCAAGTTCCCAGACATTTCTGGGGGGAATGGCTCTAGCCCTCACCCTCCAATCCAAAAGGTCCCAGACGTGCTCAATGGGATTGAGATCCGGGCTCTTTGCTGGCCATGGCAGAACACTGACATTCCTGTCTTGCAGGAAATCACGCACAGAACGAGCAGTATGGCTGGTGGCATTGTCATGCTGGAGGGTCATGTCAGGATGAGCCTGCAGGAAGGGTACCACATGAGGGAGGAGGATGTCTTCCCTGTAACACTCACCGTTGAGATTGCCTGCAATGACAACAAGCTCAGTCCGATGATGCTGTGACACACCGCCCCAGACCATGACGGACCCTCCACCTCCAAATCAATCCCGCTCCAGAGTACAGGCCTCAGTGTAACGCTCATTCCTTCAACGATATATGCGAATCCAACCATCATTCCTGGCGAGACAAAACCACGACTCGTCAGCGAAGAGCACTTTTTGCCAGTCCTTTCTGGTCCAGCGACGGTGGGTTTGTGCCCATAGGCGACGTTGTTGCCGGTGATGTCTGGTGAGGACCTGCCTTACAACAGGCCTACAAGCCCTCAGTCCAGCCTCTTTCAGCCTATTGTGGACAGTCTAAGCACTAATGGAGGGATTGTGCGTTCCTGGTGTAACTCGAGCAGTTGTTGTTGCCATTCTGTACGTGTCCCGCCGGTGTGATGTTCGGATGTACCGATCCTGTACAGGTGTTGTTACACATGGTCTGCCACTGCGAGGACGATCAGCTGTCCGTCCTGTCTCCCTGTAGCGCTGTCTTAGGCGTCTCACAGTACGGACATTGCAATTTATTGCCCTGGCCACATCTGCAGTCCTCATGCCTCCTTGCAGCATGCCTAAGGCACTATCATGCAGATGAGCAGGGACCCTGGGCATCTTTATTTTGGTGTTTATCAGAGTCGGTAGAAAGACCTCTTTAGTGTCCTAAGTTTTCATAACTGTGACCTTAATTGCCTACCATCTGTAAGCTGTTAGTGTCTTAACTACCATTCCACAGGTGCATGTTTATTAATTGTTTATGGTTCATTGATCAAGCATGGGAAACAGTGTTTAAACCCTTTACAATGAAGATCTGTGAAGTTATTTGGATTTTTACGAATCAACTTTGAAAGACAGGGTCCTTAAAACCTGTCTAGGATCAGCGTGGCGCTAGCGGCACACCCCCCCCCCCCCCCCCCACTGAAAAACCAGTGCCGCGAAATTCAAAAAAAATATATTTTTAAAATATTTAACTTTCACACATTAAAGTCCAATACAGCTAATGAAAGACACAGATCTTGTGAATCCAGTCAACATTTCCGATTTTTAAAATGTTTTACAGGGAAGACACAATATGTAAAGATGTACATCTATTACCTAAAAACACATTAGCATAATCCACCATCTTTTATTTGTCCACCAACACCAGTAGCCATCACCAATTCGGCTAAACTAAGATATTTATAGCCCCTAACCAACAAAAAAACTCATTAGATGACAGTCTGATAACATATTTATGGTATGGGATAGGTTTTGTTAGAAAAAAGTGCATATTTCAGGTAGATGGCATAGTTTACAATTGCACCCACCATCACAAATGGACTAGAATAATTACAATGAGCAACGTGTTTACCTAACTACTAATCATCAAACATTTCGTAAAAATACACAGCATACACGAATCGAAAGACACAGATCCTGTGAATACAGACAATATTTCAGATTTTCTAAGTGTCTTACAGCGAAAACACAATAAATCGTTATATTAGCTTAGCACATAGCAATTAGCAGCCCAGCATTGATTCTAGCCAAAGTGAGCGATAAAAGTCAACATCGCCAAAAGATATTAATTTTTTCACTAACCTTCTCAGAATTCTTCCGATGACACTCCTGTAACATCACATTACAACATGCATATACAGTTTGATCGAAAATGTTTATATTTAGCCACCAAAATCATGGTTAGACAATGTGAAATGTAACTCAGCTGGTCAGAATTTGTCCTTGCGCCACTTAGACAGTGATCTACTCTTATACATAAATACTCATAAACGTGACTAAAAAATATAGGGTGGACAGGGATAGATAGACAATTTAATTCTTAATACAATTGCGTTATTACATTTTTTAATTTATCCTTACTTTTCAATACAATTTGCGCCAAGCGAAGCTACGTCAAAAAACATGGCGTCCTAAGCCACTAAAATGTTTCGACAGAAACACGATTTATCATAATAAAAATGTCCTACCTTGAGCTGTTCTTCCATCAGTATCTTGGGCAAAGGATCCTTTCTTGGGAGAAATCGTCTTTTGGTGGAAAGCTGTCCTCTTGCCATGTGGAAATGTCAACTACGTTCGGGATGAACTGAAAAGCGTGCCCAACTTTTCACATCGTTGCAAAAATAAATGTCCCAAAATCGCACTAAACGGATATAAATTGCTATAAAACGCTTTAAATTAACTACTTTATGATGTTTGTAACTCCTATAACGAGTGAAAAGATGACCGGAGAAATATAACAGGCTAAACTAACGCTTGGAACAGGAGAGGGTCGGTGTCTTCCACGCGCGTTACGCAGCAAGAAAAGACTTGCTAGCTAAAGGTTTTTTTCATTTGTAGGGCCTGTGAACGAGCAATCGAGCCCGTTGGAATCGTCATCACGTAAAGGCATCCAGGGGAAGACGTAAGAAGTGTCCGTATAGTCATAGCAACGACAGTGCCCTTTTAACTGACTTCAGAAAAGTGGCCAACATTTCTCAAATCTGACTCCATGTCAGGGAAATTGCTGTAGAATGGGCTCTGTTCCACTTAGAGACAAAATTTCAACTCCTATAGAAACTATAGACTGTTTTCTATCCAATAATAATAATAATATGCATATTGTACGATCAAGGATTTTGTGGGAAGCCGTTTAAAAAATTAGCCACATTAGCATAAATAGTCTAAACAGCGCCCCCATCCCCAACAGGTTTTAAAAAGGGACGTTTCTTTTTTTGCTGAGTTTAGTTGTTTTTTTTACAGAAATGTTTGGCGTTCAACTAGGAATGCCTTGGAGATCGATCAGTTGATTGCGATCGACCGGTTGGTGACCACTGCTCTAGAAAGTTGAGTGAAGTTCAATCTTGTGCTTCTCTCCGTGGGCTGATATTTCTTCTGCGCAGCATTCCTGCTTCTATGTGGATAACCAGCTGTATCCTGTAGGCTAGTGGTTCTCTTTCCTGGTCCTGGGGACCCAAAGGGCTGCACATTTTTATTTTTGCTCTAGCACTACCAACCGGATTCAAATCATCAAAGCCTCATGATGAGTTGATCATTTGAATCAGCTGTGTAGTGCAAGGGCAAAACAAAAATGTGCAGCCCTTCGGGTCCCCAGGACCAGGATTGAGAACTAGTGCTGCAGGCAACACAGTATGTTATGCGAACTATTAATCCAAGGCCATAGCATATCAAGTATGAAAAAGGACTTTATTTTCAGTGTAAAGGACATTGAGTTCACTAATACATAAATGCCATCTACATATAGAATACATAAACTACATACATCATGATACACAACATCATGCATGCACTTCGATCATATTCATATATTACAACAATTAGTAATATGAATCAAAATGTTTGCATTATTTCTTCTGCAATAAGAGTTGCAAGTACTAGATGTTTTCAGTCATTCAATCAGCATTGTTCTGTCACTAAATCAAATAGTCTGAGGACATACTGATTTTGTCAATTAAAACCTAAATGTAAATAAACAAATAGCAAATGTCGATAAACAACAGAACAGAACTTACTTCATGTGTTGACAACATATGGAGAGCATTCTGTCCATTAGATTCAAAAAAAATTAAATAAGATTGTTCTGGCACTGTGAACAAAATAAGTATGACCTTATATGGCCATCCTAGTTAGAGTTTATCTATATTGCACCCTTCCCCCAAAATGTCCCCTTCAGTTATGTGGCAAAAAGACCCTTAAGGTACGAATACAATGCATGAAATGCATTTTGAACATAAATGATATTGTATCTAATTCACATAACATTTCACATGAGAACCCATGAAATACTGTAAATCATGGGTTTATTTATTAGCACCTATTGTATATTTGGTTATTTTCTACTAAAGGCTGTTTTCTCTGGATACATAATGGAAACCATTTTGCATAGACAGCAGGCAACATGTAATATTGTTACATCTTTTGAACAGGCTGTAGTGAGTGGAATACCACTTAGATCTGATATCATCTTACTGGGTTTCTAAATAGCTAAATATTTACAACATGATTATAGGTGAATACTAACTTCCTTATGTCTTATTGTCAGAGTCCAGTCAATCGATCAACTCATTTCCCTCCAGTCTGTCTGTACATTGCCTAAATAAAGGATGGATGAAATAAATAGTCTGAGCAAATACTGTCAGTATTCTTACAAACATTGACATTCACAATCTCAGGCATCAATGACTTCACAACAAAAAACATAATTATAAGGCAGAAGAAGGCACAACTTATAACCATCTTTCCTTGTCGTGACTCTCACCATAATAGTGTGTGACTCCCTGGCCATGCTAGTAGTTACCCTGCTAGTCTTTAACCGCTCTAACATGCTTTTTATGTGCTTAGGTTCTTCTCAGTGACAGTGGGGAAACTACTCTCTACTTATTGATAGCTCTTTGTCCATCAGGGCTCTTATCTGGTCCTTGTTTCCAACACACCATGGTCTTGAATTCTAATACTCTACTGAAGTCTCCTACATAACTGAGTGTTCGGCCTGTCCTGTTCTGCTTGGTACTCTATCTACCAAGACTGATAGTTCCACTCAGTAGTGTTCCACCAGCTTGTTCCTGCCTTGACGACTCGACTTCTTCAACGGGCAGCTGGTCAAGACAGTTCTGTGCTATGTGCCAGTCCTCCACAGTGAGGCAACAGACATACCAGCTCACTATTTGCCAGGCTGTGCCACCTTGCCCGGTCGGAGCCAGTCTCTCCAGGGGGACTGGGGCTTCTCTTGCCCAGCCTCAGAGGTCCAGGAGGCAGGGGAGGAGGGCCGGCGGGACCTGGTGGAGGAAGCTGTGTTGGGTCTCCTCCAGAAGGACATGGGGTTGGAGGCAGGCTTCCTTTGGACCTGCTCCGACTGCTGCTGGGTCCTCAGCTGCTGGTTGATGATGATCTGAATATCATCCTGAAGAAAATAAATAAAAACATTACACCTCTGTTGATAATGAGCTTTAGACTTCACATACATTTTAAATGCAAGAGCTGGATATAACAAGAGCTTAAATACACATAAAGAGCTTAATTACAGTTCAAATACCATGATGTTGAAATTGTAGGAAAGTTTCAAATCATCTCTATTGAACTGGTCAGTTACAGTGAATGTTGCCATGTCTTCATATGACCACTAGAGGGAGGTAGTCACCCAGCAGATGGCCTCGCACTAGCACCATGACTCAGCAGTAGACTAGAGTAGCAGAAAGATTCTTCTAGCCTTGGCCACCTGTCAATCTGTTCAGATCCCTTCAGTCCAAACTTAGAGGGCTGTTTAAAGGTCGCCGTGTCCCTAACCCCAGTGGGGACACTACAGCTAAAGAGCAGTCTCTATGTAATACTAGAATTCTGACTCTGTGACCAAGGATTACATTTTCACTATTGGAGGTGCACTAAAGACAATAGGCTTAATTAAACCAATGTTAATATTTACTCAGAGCTTATGAAAGTGCCCTAATATGTTACTGGAGTGTGAAAGAGGGGCAGGGGAAGGGAGAGAAAGAGAGATAGATAAAGTGAGACACAGAGACAGAAAGAGAGCAAAAGACAGAGAGAGAAGGGGGGTGATAGAAACAGAGACAGACAGAGAGACCGTGGAGACCCACCTGCCAGGCCTCTAGTTCCTGAGACAGCTCCAGCTTGCGTTGGATAGCCTCCAGCAGCTGGTTGTTCAGACACATCATGTCGTTCTTACTCCTCATCAGCTCCGTCTCCATCAGGTTCTTCCTGACATGATGAAACAGAGGGACAAACACATTTTAAGTCACAGTGACATGATCATAGATTCATAGCAAACCAATGTGGAAAGCCCATGGCAATCTTCCAACGACAACCCAGCACAGGAACATATGTTACATTTACAGTACACATAAAATGGCATGAACTATATATAAATGGAACATGTCACTTTATGAATGCTAAATGCTGTTTGAAAATAACATTGAAGGAAATTACAAAGAGTGAAAATTATTAAACGATAAAGGCAGAAAATAACTAAATGATAAAGGCAAAACCACTTACTTAGTTATGGCTTCATCTCTGTCTCTGATGGCCTGTTGGGCCACCTCTTCCTCATCCTGTCTGTTTCCGAGCCTCAGCCTCAGCTCAGCATTCTCTTCCTGCAGCTGGGAGATCTAAAAGAGGGGAGAGGACAAGAGAGAATATAGTGAAATGAAACCATGGTCTGAGTCCAATATTAGCAACGCCAATGTATTGGGTTCAACTTCTGCTGTATCACGAACTCATAACCAACATGACCACAAGGTTGCGCACAAACCCCACACACTAAGATGAGCCAACGTAACCACGACTAAAGCTGAGTATTCAGTGTCTGTGGTGCTTAGTTATGTACACTGTCAAATTAGGTTAAAATTACATTAGAGGGCATTGTTTCTAGCCTGGGGTGTTCTATTGACCTGCTACTCTATGAGTGAACACACAGGACCGGTGGGTGTTGTGTTTTAAAACAGTAGCTCATGGTATTTACTGGAAATTCAGAGCTGTAACCTTACTCCCACTGTACTGAAAAATCCCTCTCTCTCTCCAGCCCAGTCCCCAGCCCCTAAAGCCCCACATAGATAGGCCAGCAACACAGAAACTCCTTTTATTGTGTCTAAATCTAAATCTCCATGGAACGCAGGCCTGACTGACACCTGATCTCTGTGTTAATGTCTCTGTCTCCTAGGGGATGAATTCAGCCTTTGTTGTCAGGGCCGCCAATTCATGTGGGAACCCGGACACTGTACTGAGGACTCAGGTAACTGAACAATGAGGCCTCTTACATTCAGCTCAGCCCAGCACACAAGGTGGAAGGTGATTTATCTATTATCTATGTATCAGTGTTGACCTTGCTCCTTTACCCGTTGTCCATCTAATATTCAGGTCGGTTCTCCGGTAGACGATGTTCATTTTCATCTTCTGTTAGTGCTTCTCGTTTCATCCTTTGGTTAAATTCCTGTTTTGTCTGATAACATCATGATTTCACCAGTCTAGTTTCCCTTTTTCTCTCTATGACCAGTGTAGGCACTAAAACTAGGGGAGACACTGCATTGTTTATGACAGACACTTTCCCGGGAAGGTGGGTTTCCCAGTGGGAATAATAGACTGTGCCTGCTGTGATCTATGAAGCATTCAACATTACCAACCTGTCCTCTCCCAGATCCCCGCCACAGGCTTCTAACAACAACGCCTCAACAGAGATCCAAACCAAAAACCACAGCACTGACATAACTCCAAAGTCATCTGTACTTATACCGGTACAAGGTATTGTATGACAAGCGCAATAGCACCTTACAGGTAAGGTAGACTGTTTTTTCTTTCTTTCTCCCAACAGAGCATACAGTATATTAATTATATGGGGGAATTAAATAAAGGCTTTGCATTTAGGCCAGAAAGTGTATTCCTTTGCCGTTTTTTTGTTCTTCAGTATTACTTTAGTGCCTTGTTGCATACAGGATGCATTTTTTGTTGTTGAATATTTGTATTCTGTACATTTGTATTCTTCTTTTCACGCTGTCATTTAGGTCATTATTGTGGAGTCACTACAATTGTTGTTGATCCATCCATATGGATAATTTTGTGTAGATCAACAATAAAATCACAATTAAATCTATTTCAATCCCACTTTGTTATGCAGCAAAATGTGAAACAATCCAAGGGGGTGAATACCCACTGTAGTTAACCTTTCATCTTTTTCAACAAAGGTTCACAATAACTATACATAGTTTCCACAATTACATTAGCTTGTACTCTCATCATAAGGCTTCCCTGAAACGCTAACAATTCCCCCCCCCCCCAGTAAGGTCCTTCAAAATCTCACGGTTTTCCTTTACCTTAGCATTGTGCATGGTGACTTGTTGTGTTTGCTGATCATTTAACGGCATATCTATTCGTGTGTCCCCCAATTTTTTGAGGGTGATCTAGTGTTGGGTGTGCAATGCTGATTTTTCGTGTTTGATGAGGGTATTGTTTAGGTTGTTAAGGTCGCAGTAGCAGCCTTCCACCCAATACATTTTTCAACACTTATTGTATCCCCCCCATAAATGCACTGTAATTTAAGCTTTTAAATTGTAAAGTTCTCTCTGCCTCATGGGAAAATGTATGGATTTGAATGGATGGGGATGGTAGGCACAGATCGACAAGAGCTTGTAATGCAGTTTTAGCACATTTTGGGATTTTAAGCATGAAAACCTTTTGACAACAGCTTTATTTATTTGATTAAAAAAGCTACCTTGCCTACCCTGTCTGCACATCACTGGCCTATTGTTAGAGTTAGTTAGCGGCTTGGTTTCCAGGATGACTCCTCACCTGAGGGATATGGGTGTGGTTGGCCAGTTTCTGAGCCACACCATGTAACTGGAGCAGCATGGCCTGCAGGTCTCCTTCCTCCTGACCTGTAAACTCTGAACTCTCTGGAGTCTTCACTACCTGGATCAGGGGTCGCAGCAGCTCCAAGATAGACAGAACCTCCTGGGTCATCTATTGGAGAGAGAACAGAAAGAACAGAGAAAGAGAGAGATATGAGATTAAATCAAATTGTATTGGATAGTGTTTATAACAAAAACATTTGAACACAGGTAAACCGGCCTAAATTCAGCCACATATAACAAGCAGTAGCACTGTGGTAAAAAACTAATTGGAAAGACTAACACTAATAACACTATGTTGCGACTATGGTGTGTTAGGTCAATGAGTTCTGTGTTATTTTAACACTACAATGTGTGAATGTGTAGCTCAGCGGAACTGCATTTTGCTCAGCCTACATTATGACTACTCGTTTCCTCAGGTTTCAAAAGTGTCAAACTCATTACTGAGGAGGAAAGGTAAAATAACAATAAGTGGGTTAACGTTCATTTTCTTGAACTTGACACTTCCTAAGCCTAGATGACATCAGAGGAAGGAACTTTGTAGAGTGCTGTGTTCGTTATTTATATCTCTCAATGATTGAGTTAAATACCTCATCTCACTACCTTAAGTCTTTCCCTAGAGCTTTTAAGAGTCAAAGATCACTGTTTTTTTCTTTGAGACTTCCATAGGTATAACCACTTTAACACAAAACCTGACTGAATGTGTGTGCTCTCTGACATTTAGAGGTAGAAAGATCCATCTAGCTTAGGTGATTCAACCAAGCAGGAAATGTAGGCTAGCGAATGACTCATGGGTGCACTAAAAGATCAGTTTCCAGGTATGGAAGAAAACAAAGCAAAATAATGACAGAATCAGACAGTCAAAATTTAGCAAAATATTTATCTTTCTTTCTCACCTTTTATGCTTGGTTTCAAGCATTCATTATCACTGTTTTCTACAAATTGTAGGAGCTGTAATGCATTCACACCTCAATGGCTAATGGCAAAGCTCTCAAAAAAGAATGTTCCTCTTGTTGTTTCTTTCTCTTTGAAGTCAGGACACACAAGTTAAGAAGTGTTCCTTTACAGAGGTACCATCACCAATAACATGCCTAGAACGTTCTGTTGCTATGTATCATTCTTCCATTACAGTGTCATTGGAATATTTAAGCACCATGTTTAACATATTTGGAGTTTCTGTAATACACATAATTTCCAGTGTTCAATTTCTGACACTCAAGGTGCAGGTTGATGTCACTAGACTTGATGCTGAATGTTATGGATTATTCTCATATCTGTAGATAGTGATTGACGCCAGACTGGAGGGCAGAGGACAAACTGTTTATTCACGGTTTTATTGTATTGATGACATTCTATAGACACTATGTGATTCTGTAGAAGCTGACAAAGTCACTGCCTTTTTGCTTTAACTTCCTACAAGGCTAATGTATACAGAACATTTGGTGCTGTGTGATTAGGATATAAAGGGCCTGTCTCCAAGAGGCCAGTTATTTTTTCTGCTTCTGTGCTGGGTGGTGTCTCCCTGTTGCAATAAGCCAGAAAAGACTGCTCTCCTTTTTGTTCACCTGGAAATTTCTATTACATAAAGGCAGTGGACTTTGATTGCATGGTTGTGTATCTCTCTGTATCTTTCTAACACCTCATACATTATATTCTCTTAGAAAAAAAGTGTTCTATATGGAACCTAAAAGTGTTCTACCTGGAACCATATGGGTTTGACCTGATATACAGTACCAGTCAAAAGTGTGGACACACCTATTCAAGGGTTTTTCTTTATTTTTACTATTTTCTACATTGCAGAATAATAGTGAAGATATCAAAACTATGAAATAACACATATGGAATCACGTAATGACCAAAAAAAAAGTGTTAAACAAATCAAATATATATTATATTTGAGATTCTTCAAAGTAGTCACCCTTTGCCTTGATGACAGCTTTGCACACTCTTGGCATTCTCTCAAACAGCTTCATGAGGAATGCTTTTCCAACTGTCTTGAAGGAGTTCCCACATATGCTGAGCACTTGTGGCTGCTTTTCCTTCACTCTGCAGTCCAACTCATCCCAAACCATCTCAATTGGGTTAAGGTCAGGTGATTGGGGAGGCAAGGTCATCTGATGCAGCACTCCATCACTCTCCTTCTTGGTCAAATAGCCCTTACACAGCCTGGAAAAACAAACAAATGATAGTCCCACTAAGTGCAAACGAGATGGGATGGTGTATCGCTGCAGAATGCTGTGGTAGCCATGCTGGTTAAGTGTGCCTTGAATTTTAAATAAATCACTGACATTGTTACCAGCAAAGCACCCCCACACCACCTCCATGCTTCATGGTGGGAACCACATATACGGAGATCATCCGTTCACCTACACTGCGTCTCAAAGACACAGCGGTTGGAACCAAAAATCTCAAATTTGGACTCATCAGACCAAAGGACAGATTTCCACCAGTCTAATGTCCTTTACTCAGGTTTTCAAGCAAGTTTCTTCTTATTATTGGTGTCCTTTAGTAGTGGTTTCTTTGCAGCAATTCAACCATGAAGGCCTGATTCACGCAGTCTCCTCTGAACAGTTGATGTTGAGATGTGTCTGTTACTTGAACTCTGTGAAGCCTTTATCTGAGCTGCAATCTGAGGTGCAGTTAACTCTAATGAACGTATCCTCTGCAGCAGAGGTAACTCTGGGTTTTCCTTTCCTGTGGCGGTCCTCATGAGAGCCAGTTTCATCATAGCGCATGATGGTTTTTGCCATAATATGGACTTGGGCTTTTACCAAATAGGGCTATCTTCTGTATATCACCTTTACCTTGTCACAACACAACTGATTGGCTCAAATGCATTAAGAAGGAAAGAAATTACACAAATTAACTTTTAACAAAGCACACCTGTTAATTGAAATGCATTCCAGGTGACTACCTCATGAAGCTGGTGGAGAGAATGCCAAGAGTGTGCAAAGCTGTCACCAAGGCGAAGGGTGGCTACTTTGAAGAATCTCAAATATAAAATATATTTTGATTTGTTTAACACTTTTTTTGTTACTACATGATGCCATATGTGTTATTTAATAGTTTTGATGTCTTTGCCATTATTCTACAATGTAGAAAAATTGTAAAAATAAAGAAAAACCCTGGAATGAGTAGGTGTGTTCAAACTTTTGACTGGTACTGTATATACTAAGACTATGTTTGTACCAAGGGTATTAACCCAGGATATGTAGGATAGGATATGATATACTGTTCGCTGCTCTGGCACCCCAATGGTGGAACAAACTCCCTCACGACGCCAGGTCAGCGGAGTCAATCACCACCTTCCTGAGACACATGAAACCCCACCTCTTTAAGGAATACCTAGGATAGGATAAAGTAATCCTTCTGACCCCCCCCCCCCCCTTAAAAGAGTTAGATGCACTATTGTAAAGTGGTTGTTCCACTGGATATCATAAGGTGAATGCACCAATTTGTAAGTCGCTCTGGATAAGAGCGTCTGCTAAATGACTTAAATGTAATGTAAATGTAATATGTGCGATAACCTTTTGTCTCTTATTTCTGAAGAACTCTTTTAAGGTTCTAGATAGCACCTTTTTTTCTAAGAGTATAAAGATAGAGATCATAACAATCTTGGCCACTAACTCTGACCATGATGTATGTACTAAGACTATGTATGTACCAACGGTATTAACCCAGGATAAGTGTACTAACCCTTGCCTTTGTCCTGGATTCCCTGTCTCTTATGTCCCAGGTCCCATGTCTTCTAATTTCTATAGTGTTACCTGTTCTCTGTCATTGCCCAGGCCCATGGTGTCTAGACTGGTCTCCAGCTCAGACAGTAGGGATGTGTTTCCATGGTTACTTCTGTCCTGCAGGTAGACCTCCTCCTGCAGCTCCTCCACCTGGACCTGAAGCTGCTGGGAACGCCCCCTCGCCGCCGCAGCCTCCTGCCATGCCTCCGCCAGCTACATACAGAGAGAGGGACACAAACACACAAAGAGAGATACATAAGGTCTGGTCAACGTCATCTAAAATCAACCACATTATGCAAACATATTGAGATTCAGACCCCATCAGTTTGACTATTGAAAAGCAGATCTAGCTCTAGAGACACACAAGTATACATAACATGCCAATGTCATCCATAAATCACATATTACACAATATGTTAACTATATCAACATACAGTGCTATTGGAAAAGCTATGTCAAAAATGTAAACTGCCATTCAACCACTGTGAAATCCTAACATGCCAGATTCCAGCCTGGTGCAGAAACTCCACTACGGCATATGTGTGGAATCCAGCCTTACAAGTTGAAATGACGTGACGTGACAATGGGAGGGATGAGTCTATTTTAAAGCAAAACCTTCCATAGATCAGGGGTTCCCAAACATTCTATGCCGCACCCATGCACCACGTCTCTTTCTATGGGCAAAAGCGCTGTTCATGACACAAACTGTTCACACCCCTCGTCAGTGGAGAGAATTTTGCAGGTTTAAAGTTTATTTTGTCATGGGGTGCAAAGAAAATGTTGCCGTTTTAAAGCAAATTTTCTTGCAATTCTATACATTTTGATATCTCTTATGCGTATTCATGTGATATTTGAGTGACAACAAAATACAACAATACAAAATACAACAATCTATGGGCTAAAAAAGCAAGTGGAAATTACGCTGCTATTAAACCCCAATTACCACAGTGTATCCCAGGGTCACTTGGGCAACTTTGCACTATTGACGTGATATTAATGAGTAAACAAGGAGAAAGATAACAATAGTAAAAATTGTGTATGTTTACCTGTTGGCTCTGCTGCTGGTTGTGTTGGTCCTGTAGAGCTAAGCGTGTGTGTAGGGAGGCCAGTCTGTCGCGTAGGTCTGCGTTCTCCTGACACACACTCTCCAGCTGCTCCTCTAGAGCCTGCTCCTTCTGGGACAGACGCACCACCTGGACACAGGGAGTGAGAAAGTGTGTGTGTGTGTGTGTTTCTGTGTGTTTGTTTAACAATCCTTGTGGGTATCAGTCCTTACAAGGTTAGTAAAACATGTTGCCAGTCGCCAAGAGGAGAAACGCTATTTTAGGCTTACAGATTAGGTTTAAGGGTTAGGCTTACAAATAGGATTAGAATTAAGGTTAGGGTTAGGAGTTAGGGTTCGGTATAGTTTTAGGGTCTGGGGTTAAGGTTAGGCTTAGGGTTAAGGTTAGGTTAAGAGTTAAGGGTTAGAGAAAATAGGATTTTGGATGGGAATAAATTATTTGGTCCCCACAAGGATAGCAATACAAAACTGTGTGTGTGTGCATAGCCTACCTGCTCCCTCATGGCACTAAGCAGCTCCTCCTCCTGTGGTCTGTTGTGCTGGCCTTTCTGTTGAAGCTCCTGTTTCAGGGTCTGCAGCTCACTGGTCATCGCCCTCTCCACCTCCATCACCTAGACCGCAACACAGACAGACACCAAAGACAGGAGAGAGGTATTAGATGTACATAGAGAAACAGGGCAGACCAGAGAAAAAGGCACCAGGTTGAGGAGACGAAAATACCTGAGACTAAGTTACTAGATATTAAATCCAGAGATAAATATCTAAAATAGATATGAGGAAGTGTAATATAAAATCATAGATATGAAATAAGTGAATCTGTATTATTGGTTGCTGTGAGCTATGCTGTAAATGACATCCGGTTTGGAGCGAGCGGTCGCATTTGCATTCGCTCTGCAGGTAATATAACTTTTCATTACATTTCAGTACATTTCATTATAGTACAACGGTTTAATTTGTCCAACCTTAGCAATTTCTTCTTAGCTAGCTACATAGCCGTCTGTGTATCAAAGATAATTGCGTAATTATCGTATTTCGTCGTCTATCGTAGTCCACACTGCTATCTGCCCAGCAGCTAGCCAGCTAGCAAACGTCCACCGTCTACCGAATAGTAGTATAACTTTTCATTACATTTCATTATAGTACAACGGTCTGATTTTCATTTTCATTACAGTACAACGGTTTGATTTGTTTGATCTTAGCTAGCTACATAGCCGTCTTTGTATCAAACATAATTGTGTAGTTATTGAGGTTCGCTAGCCAGCTATTTTCGTCCTAACGTAACGCAACGTAGCCAACACTGCTAGCTAGCCAGCTTGCCACCGAATAGCAGCATTGTAGAAACGAGTGCATTACAACGGAACGACTTGATCAGCGTAGTGTTAGCTGGCTACACAGTTGTCTTTGCTATCTTTGATTTGTTTGATCTTAGCTAGCTACTTAGCTGGCTACATAGCCGTCTTTGTATCAAAGATAATTGTGTAGTTATCGAGGTTCACTGAGGTTCGCTAGCCAGGTATTCTCGTCCTAACGTAACGTAACGTAGTCAACCCTGCTAGCTAGCCAGCTAGCCACCGATTAGCAGCACTGTAGAAACGACTACATTACAACGGAACGACTTGATTTGTGTAGTGTTAGCTAGCTACATAGTTTTCTTTGCTATCTTTGTATCTAAGATAATTGTGTAGCTTTGAGTAATTATCGGTTAGCTAGCCAGCTATTTTCGCCTGCCGCGCTGCCGTCCTCCTACCTAGCCAACACTGCTAGCTAACACTGCTAGCTAGCCAACTTCTACCGAATAGCAGCACTGTAGAAACTTACATTACAACGGAACGACTTGATTAGCGTAGTGTTAGCTAGTTGTCTTTGCTGTCCTTGTATCCATGATAATTGTGTAGTTTAGAGAAATTTAGAGAAATTGTCGAGGTCACCTAGCCAGCTTCACTTTCAACAACGCAGCCACTGCTAGCCAGGCTACTTCACCAGCCAGCAGTACTATATCATTTTAGTCAATCAGATCAGATTTTTTTGCAACGTAAGCTTAACTTTCTGAACATTCGAGACGTGTAGCCCACTTGTCATTCTAATCTCCTTTGCTTTAGCGTAGCCTCTTCTGTAGCCTGTCAACTATGTGTCTGTCTATCCCTGTTCTCTCCTCTCTGCACAGACCATACAAACGCTTCACACCGCGTGGCCGAGCCCACCCTAACCTGGTGGTCCCAGCCCGCACGACCCACGTGGAGTTCCAGGTCTCCGGTAGCCTCTGGAACTGCCGATCCGCGGCCAACAAGGCAGAGCTCATCTCAGCCTATGCGTCCCTCCAGTCCCTCGACTTCTTGGCACTGACGGAAACATGGCTCACCACAGATAACACTGCTACTCCTACTGCTCTCTCTTCGTCTGCCCACGTGTTCTCGCACACCCCGAGAGCTTCTGGTCAGCGGGGTGGTGGCACCGGGATCCTCATCTCTCCCAAGTGGTCATTCTCTCTTTCTCCCCTTACCCATCTGTCTATCGCCTCCTTTGAATTCCATGCTGTCACAGTTACCAGCCCTTTCAAGCTTAACATCCTTATCATTTATCGCCCTCCAGGTTCCCTTGGAGAGTTCATCAATGAGCTTGATGCCTTGATAAGCTCCTTTCCTGAGGACGGCTCACCTCTCACAGTTCTGGGTGACTTTAACCTCCCCATGTCTACCTTTGAATCATTCCTCTCTGCCTCCTTCTTTCCACTCCTCTCCTCTTTTGACCTCACCCTCTCACCTTCCCCCCTACTCACAAGGCAGGCAATACGCTTGACCTCATCTTTACTAGATGCTGTTCTTCCACTAACCTCATTGCAACTCCCCTCCAAGTCTCCGACCACTACCTTGTATCCTTTTCCCTCTCGCTCTCATCCAACACTTCCCACACTGCCCCTACTCGGATGGTATCGCGCCGTCCCAACCTTCGCTCTCTCTCCCGCGCTACTCTCTCCTCTTCCATCCTATCGTCTCTTCCCTCTGCCCAAACCTTCTCCAACCTATCTCCTGATTCTGCCTCCTCAACCCTCCTCTCCTCCCTTTCTGCATCCTTTGACTCTCTATGTCCCCTATCCTCCAGGCCGGCTCGGTCCTCCCCTCCCGCTCCGTGGCTCGACGACTCATTGCGAGCTCACAGAACAGGGCTCCGGGCAGCCGAGCGGAAATGGAGGAAAACTCGCCTCCCTGCGGACCTGGCATCCTTTCACTCCCTCCTCTCTACATTTTCCTCTTCTGTCTCTGCTGCTAAAGCCACTTTCTACCACTCTAAATTCCAAGCATCTGCCTCTAACCCTAGGAAACTCTTTGCCACCTTCTCCTCCCTCCTGAATCCTCCTCCCCCTCCCCCCTCCTCCTCCCTCTCTGCAGACAACTTCGTCAACCATTTTGAAAAGAAGGTCGACGACATCCGATCCTCGTTTGCTAAGTCAAACGACACCGCTGGTTCTGCTCACACTGCCCTACCCTGTGCTTTGACCTCTTTCTCCCCTCTCTCTCCAGATGAAATCTTGCGTCTTGTGACGGCCGGCCGCCCAACAACCTGCCCGCTTGACCCTATCCCCTCCTCTCTTCTCCAGACCATTTCCGGAGACCTTCTCCCTTACCTCACCTCGCTCATCAACTCATCCTTGACCGCTGGCTACGTCCCTTCCGTCTTCAAGAGAGCGAGAGTTGCACCCCTTCTGAAAAAACCTACACTCGATCCCTCCGATGTCAACAACTACAGACCAGTATCCCTTCTTTCTTTTCTCTCCAAAACTCTTGAACGTGCCGTCCTTGGCCAGCTCTCCTGCTATCTCTCTCAGAATGACCTTCTTGATCCAAATCAGTCAGGTTTCAAGACTAGTCATTCAACTGAGACTGCTCTTCTCTGTATCACGGAGGCACTCCGCACTGCTAAAGCTAACTCTCTCTCCTCTGCTCTCATCCTTCTAGACCTATCGGCTGCCTTCGATACTGTGAACCATCAGATCCTCCTCTCCACCCTCTCCGAGTTGGGCATCTCCGGCGCGGCCCACGCTTGGATTGCGTCCTACCTGACAGGTCGCTCCTACCAGGTGGCGTGGCGAGAATCTGTCTCCTCACCACGCGCTCTCACCACTGGTGTCCCCCAGGGCTCTGTTCTAGGCCCTCTCCTATTCTCGCTATACACCAAGTCACTTGGCTCTGTCATAACCTCACATGGTCTCTCCTATCATTGCTATGCAGACGACACACAATTAATCTTCTCCTTTCCCCCTTCTGATGACCAGGTGGCGAATCGCATCTCTGCATGCCTGGCAGACATATCAGTGTGGATGACGGATCACCACCTCAAGCTGAACCTCGGCAAGACGGAGCTGCTCTTCCTCCCGGGGAAGGACTGCCCGTTCCATGATCTCGCCATCACGGTTGACAACTCCATTGTGTCCTCCTCCCAGAGCGCTAAGAACCTTGGCGTGATCCTGGACAACACCCTGTCGTTCTCAACTAACATCAAGGCGGTGGCCCGTTCCTGTAGGTTCATGCTCTACAACATCCGCAGAGTACGACCCTGCCTCACACAGGAAGCGGCGCAGGTCCTAATCCAGGCACTTGTCATCTCCCGTCTGGATTACTGCAACTCGCTGTTGGCTGGGCTCCCTGCCTGTGCCATTAAACCCCTACAACTCATCCAGAACGCCGCAGCCCGTCTGGTGTTCAACCTTCCCAAGTTCTCTCACGTCACCCCGCTCCTCCGCTCTCTCCACTGGCTTCCAGTTGAAGCTCGCATCCGCTACAAGACCATGGTGCTTGCCTACGGAGCTGTGAGGGGAACGGCACCTCAGTACCTTCAGGCTCTGATCAGGCCCTACACCCAAACAAGGGCACTGCGTTCATCCACCTCTGGCCGGCTCGCCTCCCTACCACTGAGGAAGTACAGTTCCCGCTCAGCCCAGTCAAAACTGTTCGCTGCTCTGGCACCCCAATGGTGGAACAAACTCCCTCACGACGCCAGGACAGCGGAGTCAATCACCACCTTCCGGAGACACCTGAAACCCCACCTCTTCAAGGAATACCTAGGATAGGATAAAGCAATCCTTCTGCCCCCCCCCCCCCCCCCCCTTAAAAGATTTAGATGCACTATTGTAAAGTGGCTGTTCCACTGGATGTCATAAGGTGAATGCACCAATTTGTAAGTCGCTCTGGATAAGAGCGTCTGCTAAATGACTTAAATGTAAATGTAAATGTAAATGGAAAACTAAGATCCCATACTACAGTCAGAGGAATGGTTCTTGCCTCCAGCACATGTGCTTATGTTTTCGTCATAACAAAACAACTCAAAACTTCTCTCTGTGGGACCGTTGTTCCATTAACTACAAGATGGCACAGTAAGCAATTATTGACATATGCCTAAACTCTTAGGATAAAAAAGTGTTTTCTAGAACCTAAAAGTGTTACGGTTAGGGTCTTTGGCTGTCCCCATAGGATAACCCTTTGAAGAAACCTTTTTGGTTCCAGGTAGAACCCTTTACACAGAGGATTCTACAGGAATCCAAAAGAGCTCTACCTGAAACCAAAAAAGGGTTTGCCTATGGGGACAGCCGAAGAACCCTTTCGGATCCCTTTTTTCTAAGAGTATACCAAAACTTTTGAGGAAAGTTTTTCCCTTACAAAAAGGTTATATGCCATAGGTTCCAATGTAGAACTCATTGGAACAAAACAAAAAGATTTCCAAATACAAAAGTGAGAGAGACAGGAATGTATTGGCACTGTGCCAGTTCTTTGGCCCCTTAACCCCTACCTTCAAACACACACAAACCCCTGGTCCCCCTGACTCAGCAGTATGGTGGGCCCATGTCAGCTCCCATCACACACACAGACGCACACACAACACAGGATGAAAGGGCCACAGCAGATGGCGCAACTGGAGAATCTTGGTCTTGGCAGTGACATCCCCATGCCACGTTAGACACAGAACATTGGGGATGTTACTGGGGGGGGGGGGGGGGGGGTGCATGGAGGCTGGGGTAGTTGAATGAGCATTGACAGAAACAAAAACAGAGGGCATGTAGCCACACACTGTAGGGGGAGTGGCAGGGATGCACGTTTGCGTCAATCTGCCCCAGAGTCCCATCCATGGCTTATCTTGGCGCTACTATGGAAAATGGAGCGAGCGGACCATTAGGAATCCACAGAGACACTCCACTTGTTAGGGACACAAAATCAAATACAACAACCCCCCCATCCCCGAGCTCCAACACTAAACTGTGATGCACATAGCAGCTGACTCCTACTGCAGTAGTAGAACCCAAGGGTCTTCTCAGAGTGGTGGGACAAAGCATAGCATTCCCCTGGGATGGGTCATAGATACCAGTAGCACAAACATCATGTGATGAACCCCCTCAATGGAAAGAGTGATAGATTTACATCTTCTCCAATGATGGATCTTCCTAGCGCTTCCCTCTCTAACTGGTGTGAGGCTGTCTGAGTCAAAGGTCAAACAGGGTGTCTAATTCTACATAAACATAAAATCAGGAGTGAGGGATATAACAGGTGTCATCACCATGGAAATCATCACGTTGGTTGGTGTCTAAATCTAAAGTTGAAAACCTTAGCTAAACCCTTAGTGGTTGAATGTATTTTTCACCTGTAGAATGGCATGATTCATCACACTAGTGATGAAAATCATTTTTTTTCACCTCCTTGTTTGAGACATGTGCACTGGTTTCTTTCCTTATGTTGGAAAAACAAATGACTTCCTTGGAGGCCTTTTCCTGTATTAGACAATAAGATTGGACAATAATGTCATTTCTGAAAAGGTACTACCAAACAGAGAGATAGGCTACACGTTTAATCAACCAAGAGTTGTTCTCAATTCCAGTTTATGAAACTGTAACCGTTCTCCCTTTAGAGTAACACATCCCTTCACTAAAAATATGTCTATGTCTAAAAATATGTCTAAAATAAAATCATGTTATTTCAATGCAAGTGTTTGACTTGAGCTTCCACAGAAAATCTGTATGAAGTACACTAGAACTAACAGAAGTGAATGCTAGACCTTGGGTGAAGCATTGTTCACAGAGGAATAATGATTAGGCATTCTATGGAACAGTGAACCAAGATCCATCAATACTTTTCTATCATCTGCATGTTCAAGTTGAAAACTGCTGATGGGATAGAGAATCCAACAATAACAATGACACTGCCAGAGAGTCATAGATTGTCAAAATACTCCTCTCACACTCAACTGTTTGAATAACATTCAGAGATACAGCAAAACCTGATAACGAACCAGTCTCTGACTGGCGAAGATCAACATAGTTTTCACACTTCCTTCACAACCGAGGTGAACAGCAACAGTAAGCATTTCTAGTGGTCTCTAGAAATACACTACATGTCCAAAAGTATGTGGACACCTGGTTGTCTTACTTCTCATTCCAAAAATGGGCATTAATATGGAGTTGGTCCCCCCTCCACTCTTCTGGGAAGGCTTTGCACTAGATGTTGGAACATTGCTCCAGGGACTTGCTTCTATTCAGCCACAAGAGCATTAGTGAGCTAGGGCACTGATGTTGGGCGATTAGGCCTGACTCGCAGTCAGCGTTCCAATTCATCTCAACGGTGTTCAATGGAGTTGAGGTAAGGGTTCTGTGCAGGCCAGTCAAGTTCTTCCACACCGATCTCGACAAACCATTTCTGTACGGACCTCGCTTTGTGTATGGGGCATTGTCATGCTGAAACAGGAAAGGGCCTTCCCTGAACTGTTGCCACAAAGTTGGAAGCACAGAATCGTCTAGAATGTCATTGTATGCTGTAGCGTTAAAATATCCCTTCCCTGGAACTAAGGGGCCTAGCACGAACCATGAAAAACAGCCCCAGACCATTATTCCTTCTCCACCAAACTTTACAGTTGGCACTATGCATTGGGGGCAGGTAGCATTCTCCTGGCATCTGCCAAACCCAGATTCAATTTGATGAACCGACTTGTTGGAAAGGTAGACACCCTACGACGGTGCCATGTTGAAAGTAACTGAGTTCTTCAGTAAGGCCATTCTGTTGCCAATGTTTGTCTATGGATATTGCATGGCTATGTGCTCAATTTTATACACCTGTCAGAAACAGGTGTGGATGAAATAGCCGAATCCACTAATTTGAAGGAGTGTCCACATACTTTTGTATATATAGTGTATGTATTAGCTGAAATGGATATCTGTTTTCCTGGCTGTGTGACCATAGGTCAAGGTGATATATTGGAGCGCTCACACTCCTAGGCTGACTGTCTGGTAACCTCTCTCCCCCAGAATACTGTCATGGTCTGCTAAGCTCACACACTACAGTTAGGCCCATCAGACCTTGGTACTATAGAACCACTTCAACCAAACATACAGTCCCACCCAGACACTGCTGTACACAGACTCTATCGATATCTCTTTTTAGGTACACTGATTGTATCGTTATATACACACACACCCCCCCCCCCCCCCCCACTCGCTCTCTCTCACACACACACTCACAATGCCAGGCAGTGCTGCACACCTGGAAAGAGGGGTACCACCAACACCACCGCGTTCACTACCGCGTCCGGTAAGAAGATGTCAGCGACCAGACCGATAGAAACACTCTTCAAACCTTTCCTCTCCGCAAGAACAGCGTCTGAAGTACTACTCTCTAGCTGTTCTTTTACATTTACATTTCCAGAGAACTCAGAGTCACCCACGGTGGAAGCCAGCCAGCAGAAAGAACCCACTTCTCTCCACTTCCTCCAGAACTCAGATTGAGAGATAGCTCCTGTAAATAGACCTTTTCCTGCCCGTTTTGGGGGACTGTGAGTGATAAATAGAAGAGATTTCCTCTACACAGGGTGGAGTGACAATTATGGTTCCTCTATCTGAACTGAAGACTACTGAGGAGTCAAAACGAGGTTGTGCTTTTTTCCATTGCCTTATTTCTGTGCACTGGACTGGAGTTAGATATTCAACTTCCATGCTTACTACAGCCAGGTGGTTAGTCATGCGTTTCATTAACTGTAAGTTTACGTCACGATCATAACATTCGGCAATACAAAACAACACCCTTCTTGTAAGTTTGCAGAGCACTAGTCTAGCGGCCCACTCAAGGTTGCTAGCCTAGTACACAAGCGACTGTTACTTTAGCCAATAAGCTCAACTGTACCTACAAAACTGATAAGAGACTATAAAATACCTTGTTAATCGCAACGGCAAGCTTCCAGTCTTAGGTACAGCATTTATAGGGATAACCCAGGACCTCACCATTACAAACAGGTGTCGTAGTGTTAATATTAAGTATCATTGTGGATATAGTTATAATAAAGTAAACATGAGTCACATTGAAGCATGGACATGACTGCAGACTGAGTACAGACACTGACAGCTGTGGTTTTCCCATCACGTGGTCTAGGGGTTTTCTACATGTCATAGCCACATGGCTCAGTATATAATTAACTCACCGACTTATTCCAGTGATGATTGATACAATTCAAATACCAATTCCAGATATGAGTCTTTTTCAACCTTCCACTGATGTCTCCCTGCTCTGAAGACTTATTGAGTCTTGAAACAAACTATTTCAGTTCCTACTCCATATTCTTCTTTACAAAATGTTGGCGTCCATTCCTATAGCCTCCCAGCTGGATGTTTTGCCTTTAGGCAAACTACCTTAATGACTTATTAATGTAATAACAACCTGACCTATCACCTGATCCTGAACTGATCCTGAACTGCTGAGGTGGGTTCTCTTAATCTCTGGTTAATCTCGATTTGGATCTACATATTAATGCTTATATGTACTGTCTGTGTATTACTTACTAGCTACTATTAATATGTATTACCTAATATCTGTGGCCTTGCTTTATACAGCGTTGGTCTTTGTACATTACATTTATTTTCAGTAGGTAGATTGGGTAACACCCCATCTTATCTGATGTTGGCTCTAACCCCAGGCATAGGTTAGGTTACAATGGCTAGCTTTTCTTTACTTCTGCCTTAATAGAGAAATATTTTCATGTGTCACTTTATATGGTCAAAAATATGTTTTAAAGGGTCTTATGTACAGCATTCCTAAAAAGGCTAGCGTCAAAACATTAGCCTTCATTGCCGGGTTTATTGCTAGTGAATAAAATAAATGTAGTTTCAGTCTGTTTTCTTCCATTTGGTGCTTAATGAACATGGCCCATGTGTGAAGGGGTGGTATGTACTCACTGTGCTGAGCTGTTCTCTGAGGCACTGGGTGTGTTCTGCATGTTCCTCCTGGACCCTGGTCTTGTCCCTGTCTGCGTCGGTCAGGGCCTGGGTCAGCCTGTCCACCTGGCCACTCAGATCCCTCACGTCTTTCTCCAGGTCCCCAACCTGGCTCACCCACCCAGACTGGCACCCCTCCAGCTTCACCTGAAGATCGTGCCTGCCCTGCTCCAGCTCCTGTGGGCAACACATAACAGATGGGCACAATGAATGCGTGCCAATGGGGGTCTCTTTGGTCTGTGATTAGGAGACTGATACCACGACTCGATCCTTTTAATCCAAGAAATGAATAAATTAGAAAATCTAAGAGTATTTGTGCAGTAGCTGTTACTGTGTTATTACTGTGTACTTATTGAAGATTGGTGAAATACCAAGTATGCATCACCTGTCTGCCATTCTAATGCACCCCTGCTATCTTTTTATTGTATCTATAAACTTTATAGAGCGCACCGCATCAAAGTCCAGACATGTTAAATTAGACTATGACATAACCACAAGCCTGTATTATACTTCATGTAAGGTAATAGAAACTATCATTATTTCATAATAGTACACCAATAAAACGGCTTGGCAACTGGCTTATATAAATATCCATGTTCTTGCACCACCGAGGCCTAGACAGCCCTACATTAAATCTATCCATCCACACAGACAGCAGTAAAACTGTCTCCGAAACATCTGTCTCCTAATGTGGATTCGTCCCTGGCTGCTACAGACACTTATTGGATCTACATGTAGAAGAGCTACAGCCCTCTCTGGGAAGCTTATGCAATTCCATACAGCGTAGCAGTAAGAGAAAGTGTAAATCTGAGAGATTGGGTGACAACCGCAACTACATTACTTCATGATGGCCAGTTCATTTCAATGCTGACCTGGGGAAATATTCCTAAAGACGAGAGTAATGGTCTAACATACTTATATGGCTCTTTTTGTGGCCAATATTCTACACTGAGCAAGCCAGGGATACTTATAGATCGGTATGTGAATCCTCTCCAGATACAGACTGGGCATCTAATGCTTAATGTTTTTGCTACATATTCAGACCTTGTGAGAGTGAAAGGGATACGAACTGCAGATGCTGCATGTGCCATCCCTCAGAGCTTAAACATCCTCACATAGTGGCGATTTTAGCATGTAAATCTTGGTGGGGCAAACTCCCCCCAAATGTTTTTAGACACATGCCAGCAAAGCCACTACACAACACTAAGCAATGCATTAACTGCACTACATCGGTGACAAACGGTGCCCACAAACTGTTGGGACAGCTTTATGTAGGCCCTAACAGCAGTCCAAATACCTTACCACTGTTGCACCTGGCTATCAGCAGAGCCTTGTCTGGCAGAGAAACAGTTCATTCAGCCTCATCCACTGCCTTTAAAAAAAACATAGCTGATATGGCTGACTTGTTAAAGCAAACGTTAAAGCAAACGCAAATTGAGATATATATGCTGGCCTTCTAGGCAAAGTTGCAAAGAAAAAGCCATACCTCAGACTGGCAAATAAAAAGAAAAGATTAAGATAGGCAAAAGAACACATGTACTGGACAGAGGAACTCTGCTTAGAAGGCCAGCATCAATGAGTCGTCTCTTCACTGTTGATGTTGAGACTGGTGTTTTGCGGGTACTACTTAATGAAGCTGCCAGTTGAGGACTTGTGAGGCATCTGTTTCTCAAACTAGACACTCTAATGTACTTGTCCTCTTGCTCAGTTGTGCACCGGGGCCTCACACTCCTCATTCTATTCTGGTTAGGGCCATTTTGCGCTGTTCTGTGAAGGGAGTAGTACACAGCGTTGTACGAGATCTTCAGTTTCTTGGCAATTTCTCGCATAGAATAGCCTTCATTTCTCAGAACAAGAATAGACTGACAAGTTTCAGAAGAAAGTTCTTTGTTTCTGGACATTTTAAGCCTGTAATCAAACCCACAAATGCTGATACTCCAGATAATCAACTAGACTAAAGAAGGACAGTTTTATTGCTTCTTTAATCAGAACAACAGTTTTCAGCTGTGCTAACATAATTGGGTTTTCTAATGATCAATTAGCCTTTTAAAATGATAAACTTGGATTAGCTAACACAACGTGCCATTGGAACACAGGAGTGATGGTTGCTGATAATGGGCCTCTGTATGCCCATGTAGATATTCCATAAGAAAATCTGCCGTTTCCAGCTACAATAGTCATTTACAACATTAACAATGTCTACACTGTATTTCTGATCAATTCGATGTTATTTTAATGGACAAAAAAATGTGCTTTTCTTTCAAAAACAAGGACATTTCTAAGTGACCCCAAACTTTTGAATGGTAGTGTATTTACAGACAAGACTAAATCAAGAAAAGTCTGATAGGTGACAATATTAGCCTATCACTTGTGAATTATACACTGCTCAAAAAAATAAAGGGAACAACACAATGTAACTCCAAGTCAATCACACTTCTGTGAAATCAAACTGTCCACTTAGGAAGCAACACTGATTGACAATAAATTTACCATGCTTTAGTGCAAATAGAATAGACAAAAGGTGGAAATTTTAGGCAATTAGTAAGACACCCCCAAAAAAGGAATGGTTCTGCAGGTGGTGCCCACAGACCACTTCTCAGTTCCTATGCTTCCTGGCTGATGTTTTGGTTACTTTTTAATGCTGGCGGTGCTTTCACTCTAGTGGTAGCATGAGACGGAGTCTACAACCCACACAAGTGGCTCAGGTAGTGCAGTTCATCCAGGATGGCACATCAATGCGAGCTGTGGCAAGAAGGTTTGCTGTGTCTGTCAGCGTAGTGTCCAGAGCATGGAGGCTCTACCAGGAGACAGGCCAGTACATCAGGAGACGTGGAGGAGGCCGTAGGAGGGCAACAACCCAGCTGCAGGACCGCTACCTCCGCCTTTGTGCAAGGAGGTGCACTGCCAGAGCCCTGCAAAATGACCTCCAGCAGGCCACAAATGTGCATGTGTCTGCTCAAACAGTCAGAAACAGACTCCATGAGGGTGGTATGAGGGCCCGACGTCCACGCCTATATGATTCAATAAGGTTTGTATCACAACTAAAGTGACCAAATAACTTCTTAAAATTAAGCACATTAATTCACTTTACAAGGGGTGTAGATCTAACTGGCTTACATAAGCAGTGTGTGAGTTTCAAGTTTGGTGAAGATAATTTTCACCATAAAAATGCACCTTTATAATAAAAGCATTAGATGCATAATTGCATTTGTGGTCACTTTTGATAAGGGTGTTCTCTGATAATGGAACATTCGCGCTTATAGCCTACTACCATGTGTGCATTGCTGTGCTTATAATGTGAAGAAATGGCCTAATAGTTTATCAACATTTTAAGCTAAATGTTATGATCTGTTGCATCAGCCACATTGAGTAAAAAAGGTTTTTTGATGCTACTGGTTGTACAACTGTCCCAGGCTATGTTTGGAATATTTATTTATTGCACAGAATAGGTCGACCTTTGTACTATGGGGGAATAGTAGATTGACATAAGCTAGTGCTTTTGCTGTTCGTTAGGCCGACTCATCTTGTTGGCTGACGAAAAGTAAATGTGGACAGTTCTTCGAATATCTTCAATATGCACCTCGGAATTGGATAAGGACATGCGCCTTTACTTATAGCCTGTGAGAAAGACCCGATCACGTGACATTTTTTATTCTGTACAGGTTTCCTTCTGTTCACTCTGTCAATTAGGTTAATATTGTGGAGTAACTGCAATGTTGTTGATCCTCAGTTTTCTCCTATCAGAGCCATTAAACTCTGTAACTGTTTTAAAGTCACCATTGGCCTTATGGTGAAATCCCTGAGCGGTTTCCTTCCTCTCCAACAACTGAGTTAGGAAGGAGGCCTGTATATTTGTAGTGACTGGGTGTATTGATACACCATCCAAAATGTAATGAACAACTTCACCATGCTCAAAGGGATATTCAATGTCTCCTTTTTTTCCATTACCCATCTACCAATAGGTTCCCTTTGCGAGGCATTGGAAAACCTCCCTGGTCTTTGTGGTAGAAATTGTGTTTGAAATTCACTGCTCGACTGAGGGACATTACTGATAATTGTATGTGTGGGATACAGAGATGAGGTAGTCATTAAAAAATCATTAAACACTATTAATGAAACACTATTATTGCACACATAGTGAGTCCCTGCAATTCATTATGTGACTTGTTAAGCACATTTTTACTCCTGAACTTAAAGTATTTAGGCTTGCCATAACAAAGATATTGAATACGTATTGCCTCATTATAGTTACATTTCAGCTTTTCATTAAATGTGTAAATAATTCCACTTTGATATTATGGGGTATTGTGTATAGGCCAGTGACCCAATTATCAATTTAACCCATTATAAATTCAGGCGCTAATGCAACAAAATGTGGAAAAAGGCAAGGGTGTGAATATTTTCTGAAGGCACTGTATATACTTTCCCTCACATGGTGGGTGCCATTTACTGAATACATCTCTGTGCTGTTCTAATGAGATGTCCATATTAATTGGCAAACCTGTGAGGGAAAGGGAGGGGAGAGGGTTCGTGGAACTCAGGCTTATCACAAAAACACAAAAGAGCTTTTCAGAGAGCAGAGAAAGAGTGCATTGTGTGTAATAAAATTGGTCTTTGTTTTCAGAGGAAGCTCAGACTCAGTACATTCTTATGACATCTCCTTTGAAGAGGGAAGAGCTAGCCTCCTTAGATCATGATCATATGGCGGTAGCCCCCTAAGAATACTAGATCCATTCATCCACCTATGATATCTTAGTGAATATTATCAAAGGTGAACCTGAAGTATGGTATTTTGGGTGAAATTGTGCTGCTTTATAATATACTATTTATACAGTATATTGTATTATAAAGACTTGCATGATGTAAAGACTTGTTTGTTGTTATTTCCCTTGTTTGATATGTCAACACATAGCAAATAAAATAAAATAGTATTGGTCGTGCACACGTTTTGCAGATGTAATTGCAGGTGCAGCTAAATGCACCGTATATCAATGGCTGTTAACATAGTCAAAACATTGGTTGATACTGTGACTTGCTCTGTCTGGAATGATTATCAACATGCCAGAGTAGAATCCAGTATTCTACATAACTATAATGTTATAATTCTCTCAGTTATTAATTGTCACACATTTGCTGTTGCTTAGTCAGCACAGAAATGTAAATAAAATGAGAAAAGCCTACCCCAAATAAGTAAAAAATTATAAACTCTTTCGAAAGAATCTTGAACAATGGTTTACAAATTGACTCATTGCGTAGGCCTACTTCTCAAGATCCAAATTGGATGCGCTTGTGAATCATGTTTTCATTTACATGAAGACAAGCAAGCATATGACACATTCACAAACTTCATCATATTGTACAACACAAGAGGTTTCTTTTGACACTTCTCTCTTACCTCAAGTTTGTCTGCATACTGTTCATGAAATTTGTCGCTCTGGTCCTTCAACTGACGATTTTCCAAAAGCAATGCATTTCCCAGCTGGGCCGCCAAAATGACGTCTTTCTCCTTTTGTTTCAAAGCAGCTAAAAGTTCATTGGGGTCTTGATAATCAGATATTTCTAACGCATCATAATCAAAATAAAAATCATCCTCCAATTCCACTTCCATCTTCTTCGGTTTGAAACTCCATTTACCATGTCGATCCATAGCTCCTGAGTTTATGGAAATAGCCTAATAATACTATTTGATATTTATTGTGGAATATTTGTCAACTCAGTCATTCAGTTTCATTTCAATAACTATTTAGCGGCTGCCTAAGCCCCGGTGTATGCTTTACCACAGCCTATGTGCGACTGAACCTGTGGTTTGACAAGCCGGTCTCTCCAGCGTGAAAGTAGGCTGGTCCCCAGGGAATCCATTGCACCTTAAACCTGCGCGTCCAACGCAGCGCTGTGCAACAATTGCTTCAAAATCAATTACTGACCACTCCAATAAAAATGTGCCAGCTTAACATCTTCATCCAAATTCGAAAATGGTTTATTATTGTCCAATAACTGACTAAATCAGATTCATATTCAATTGGCCTAACTGGAAGAGTAGCCTTTAGGTTGCATGCAGTCCAAACACTTAAAAGACACCCTATCCCCTCAGCCCTCAAATTAAGTGGACACTTCTGATGACGTTTCATGAAGTCTGACGAGTATACACTTGCAGGGACAGGAGTAAAGGAAGTAATGAATTTCGCCTTACCTCTTCCTGCTTGCAACCCAACTTCTTACAAGTCTTGTTAAATCCAGCTATATAAAAAGGGATCTCTATTGCTGACAGAGATATTATCATGTCAGCTTGCAGATGACGCCACCATCTGACCAGATTCGTAGAGCAGTCGATGTGATAAATATTTTTTCCAAAGCATCTGGTCTTTGCCTGAACCTTAATACGTGTGAATTGTTTGCTCTTAAAGACTGTGTGATACCCTCTATATGCAATATTCCAGTTAAGTAACATACTTTGGGATTACCATATCTAAGGATCAACAGGAAAGATGCTCATTAAATTTCATACCTATTATTGAAAAAAAACAAAAGAAGTTGAACCATTGGTTGTGAAAGGGATTTATCCCTGAAAGGTCGAGTATTGCTTTCTAAAGCTGAAGGTGTCTCCAGACATACTTGTAGAAAAGGCCCATGGAGTTGGTGGAATAATCCTTTAATTCATGGCCACTTACTCAGCTGGGCCAGGGGCGCTTTAATTAGGTCAGGTGGCAATGACCGACAGATCTCATCCACATAAAACGAAAACGGCATCGGCATCGCCTGATCTCGCTGCTTTCTCTTCCTTAACTCCGTCTGCTTGAGAAGTTCTGTGCGTCCATGAATCCACGTAAGTCCACCGACTGTTACCTTTCATCTGAACTTTCATCTGAACTATCTGTTGCGATCGGGAGAGTGGGCCATCAGTTATTGTTTATAGTTATTATCGCGGAGCGCGGCTTGGAGCGCACGCTTCAAACATATGGTGTAATGTGAATTGTCAATGATCGCGGCCATACGGATCCTCATAGGCCAATTATGCAATCGATATGGTTAATATGTAATTCAATTAATTATATGTACACATGAAGACAATTGAAAGGGTGAAATGAGAAACGTCATTGTTTGCTAAATGATTGACTTTGATATCAAACTAAAGGAGATTATAGATTGAATGAACATTCACTGTTTGTATTTATTTCATGATTTATGATAAATAGTTAAGAGCCTAAATGACTCACGGGTGATTACTATTGACTTCTTAATGAACTGGATTGTTGAATTCCCTAATTATGTTAATAATGAATGATTGTTATGATTTGATCTTTGTGATTATGAATTTGATTGGATACATGTTATTTTGTTTCCTTTGTTAAGCAGCACAGACTACTCAGTAAATATACCACTTTATGGTTAAAGGAATTCCTGCCTCAGTCTCATCCATTCTTCTGTCACCTGACACGTGACCACCTGTTCACCTTCACTGTCAGTCATCCTACCTGTCCAGCTACCCACACAGATTCCACTAATCTTTCAATACTTATGCAGCCCAGTCCCTACATCTTAGCAACAAAATAGGTAAAGTGGCTGACCAGATCCTTTTAAACTTCATCTGGAAAAATCGTACACATATTAGGAAGTCTGTCGTTATGAACACATATGAATATGGTGGTCTCAATTTTTGAATAGCACTTAAGATAAATTGGGCTGAACATTTCTTAGATTCCAACTTCAATTTGGACATTAATCCCTTATTATATCTTCTCCTGTTTTGGTGGCTTTAATTTTGTTACTTTGTAACTGTAAAATTCATAAGATTCCTACAGAATCTGCTTTTCATAGACAAGTATTCTTAGCATGGTCGTTAATATATAACGGGTGGGAAACTTTTTGGCTTGAGGGCTACATCAGGATTTTCAAATTCAACGGAGGGATGCATTTTTTGGGGGACAAATTGTTTGTTAAAATCTATTTGCGGGTGCCTCGTGTGGCGCATCAGTCTAAGGCACTGCATCACAGTGCTTGAGGCGTCACTACAGACCCAGGTACGATCCCAGTCTGTCACAGCTGGCCTGTGACTGGGAGACCCATGAGGTGGCGCACAATTGGCCCAGTGTTGTCCAGGTTAGGAGAAATGGCGCCAGAGCAGAAGGCAGACGTTTTACGTGCCCCCAAACGATTGTGCTTTTTTTGTTTTTAACTTATTTTTTTACTATTTTTGTACATATTGTTGCCCCTACAGTCTCTTATGACCGAAAATAACTTCTAGACATCAGGACAGTGAATACTCACCACGGACTAGCAGAATCCTTTTTCTTTCACAACTCTGACGAGCCCGAGGCGGAGGATATACGGCTCCCCCCGGAACAGACCCCGACCCCAGTGATCTGCGTGAGGTGGAGAAAGAGAGGCCGGAGGGCGGGCTGCCTTCTGAGGAGTAGGCAGCGATTGAATAAACCTCCATTCCCCGCAATTCTGCTCGCAAACTTGAAATATTTGGACAATAAAATGGCAGAGTTATTGGGAAGATTAAACTACCAATGAGACATTAAAAACTGTAACATCCTATGCTTCAGAGTCGTGGCTGAACAACAACAATATCAACATACAGCTGGCAGTCTATGTATTTTTGTAAATAACAGCTGGTGCACGATATCTAAGGCAGTCTCAAGCCATTGCTCGCCTGAGGTAGAGTTTCTCATGATAAGCTGCAGACCACATTACCTACCAAGAGTTCTCATCTATATTCTTTGTAGCTGTTTACATGCCACCACAGTCAGAGGCTGGCACCAAGATAGCATTGAATGAGCTGTATTCCGCCATAAGCAACAAGAAAACGACCACACAGAGGCAGCTGGGAACTTTAATGCAGGGAAACTTAAATCTGTTTAACCTCATTTCTATCAACATGTTAAATGTGCAAACAGAGGGAAAAGGACCACCTATACACCACACACAGAGATGCATATAAAACTCTCCCTCGCCCTCCATTTGGCAAATCTGACCATAATTATATCCTCCTGATTCCTGCTTACAAGCAAAAATTAAAGCAGGAAGCACCAGTAACTACATCAATAAAAAAGTGGTCAGATGAAGCAGATGCTAAGCTACAGGACTGTTTTGCTAGCACAGACTGGAATATGTGCCCGAGATTCCTCCAATGGCATTGAGGAATGTGTACAAAGACATCTGTCATTGGCTTCATCAATAAGTGCATCAATGACGTCGTCCCCACAGTGACCGTACGTACATACCCCAACCAGAAACCATGGATTACAGGCAGCATCCGCACTGAGCTAAAGGCTAGAGCTGCCGCTTTCAAGGAGAAGGACTCTAACCCGGAAGCTTATAAGAAATCCCGCTATTCCCTCTGACGAACCATCAAACAGGCAAAGCATCAATACAGGACTAAGATCGAGTCTTACTACAACGGCTCTGACACTCTTCGGATGTGGCAAGGCCTGCAAACCATTACAGACTACAAAGGAAAGCACAGCCGAGAGCTGCCCAGTGACACGAGCCTACCGGACGAGCTAAACTACTTCTATGCTCGCTTCGAGGCAAATAACACTGAGACATGCATGAGAGCACCAGCTGTACCGGAAGACAGTGTGACCACGCTCTCCGCAGCCGATGTGAGTATGACCTTTAGACAAGTCAACATTCACAAGGCCGCAGGGCCAGACGGATTACCAGGACGTGTACTGTGAGCATGCGCTGACCAACTAGCAAGTGTCTTCACTGACATTTTCAACCTCTCCCTGTTGGAGTCTGTAATGCCAAGATGTTTCAAGCAGACCACCATAGTGCTTGTGACCAAGAACACTAAGGTAACCTGCCTAAATGACTACCGACTCATAGCACTCACGTCTGTAGCCATGAAGTGCTTTGAAAGGCTGGTCATGGCTCACATCAACACCATCAACCCAGAAACCCTAGACCCACTCCAATTTGCATATTGCCCCAACAGATCCACAGATGATGCAGTCTCTATTGCACTCCACACTGCCCTTACCCACCTGGACAGAAGAAACACCTATGTGAGAATGCTATTCATTGACTACAGCTCAGCGTCCAACTCCATAGGGCACTCAAAGCTCATCAATAAGCTGACCCTGGGACTTAACACCTCCCTCTACAACTGGATCCTGGACTTCCTGATGGACCGCCCCCCGGTGGTAAGGGTAGGTAACAACACATCCGCCACTCTGATCCTCAACACAGGGGCCCCTCAGGGGTTTTTGCTCAGCCCCCTCCTGTACTCCCTGTTCACTCATGACTGCACGGCCAGGCACAACTCCAACACCATCATTAAATTTGCCAATGACACAACAGTGGTAGGTCTGATCACCGACTGTGGACTACAGGAAAAAGAGGACCGAGCACGCCCCCATTCTCCTCGACGGGGCTGCAGTGGAGCAGGTTGAGAGCTTCAAGTTCCTTGGTGTCCACATCACCAACAAACGAACATGGTCCAAGCACACCATGAAGCGGACAGTTGTGAAGCGGGCACGACAAAACCTATTCCCCCTCAGGAGACTGAAAAGTTTTGGCATGGGTCCTCAGATCCTCAAAAGGTTCTACAGCTGCACCATCGAGAGCATCCGGACTGGTTGCATCACTGTTTGGTATGGCAACTGCTCGGCCTCCGACCGCAAGGCACTACAGAGGGTAGTACGAACGGCCCAGTACATCACTGGAGCCAAGCTTCCTGCCATCCAGGACCTCTATACCAGGCTGTGTCAGAGGAAGGACCTGAAAATTGTCAAAGACTCCAGCCACCCTAGTCATAGACTGTTCTCTCTGCTACCACATGGCAAGCGGTACAGGAGCGCCAAGTCTAGGTCCAAGAGGCTTCTAAACAGCTTCTACCCCCAAGCCATAAGACTCATGAACATCTATCCAAATGTCTACCCAGACTATTCACATTGCCCCCCCCCCTCCACACCACTGCCACTCTCTTGTCATCTTTGCACAGTCACTTTAAATCTACCTACATGTACATACTACCTCAAATAACCGGTGCCCCCGCACATTGACTCTCTACCGGCACCCCCTGTATATATTGTTATTTTTTTACTGCTCCTCTTTAATTACTTGTTACTTTTATCTCTTATTCTTATCCATATTTTTTTTTAACTGCACTGTCGGTTAGGGGCTCGTAGGTAAGCATTTCACTGTAAGGTATAATAATAATAAAATACATACCATACGTAACATACTAATTTCAGTCCATCTGATTTTCATTTACTATGTTACATCAGGTTGCTCCACCACCAACTCCTCCACCACCATTAGGGTTCAACGTTTTATTTAATTGACTTAAACAAATCTTGGCCTACGTAGGGTAGAATTAATTAATTCCACTTTTAAACAAAAGCCCTTCAGAGGTATACAGATTTTAATATGCAAACTACTACTACTTCCATTTCAAGTTAATGACATTGAAAATACAAATGCACTGTTAACCCCCCCCCCCAAAAAAAATCTTGAATGCGTTTCACACTTACAGAAACTGAATTTCAAAGTCCAAGGGGAACATCTAGTGGAAAAATATAAAAACATTTCCATTGCTTCACTGGGCACTGGAGTGTAGTTTTTTTTTTAGCGCTCGAAAACTTGATATGCTAAAACCACAAAACATAAACTACATATACAAAAGTATGTGGACAACCCTTCAATTTAGTGGATTTGGCTATTTCAGCCACACCCATTGATGACATGTGTATAAAATTGAGCACACAGCCATGCAACCTCCAAAGACAAACATTGATAGTAGAATGGCCTTACTGAAGAGCTCAGTGACGTTCAATGTGGCAACGTCATAGGATGCCACCTTTCCAGTCAGTTTGTCAAATCACTGCCCTGCTAGAGCTGCCCTGGTCAACTGTAAGTTCTGTTATTGTGAAGTGGAAACGTCTAGGAACAACAACGGGTCAGCCGCGAAGTGTTAGGCCACACAAGCTCACAGAACGAGACCGTTGAGTACTGAAGCGCGTAAAAATCGTCTGTCCTCGGTTGCAACACTCACTACCGAGTTCCAAACCGCCTCTGGAAGCAACATCAACACAAGAACTGTTCATCAAGACCTTCATGAAATGGATTTCCATGGCCAAGCAGCTGCACACAAGCCTAAGATCACCATGCACAATGCCAAAGGTCTAACTGGAGTGGTGTAAAGTTAGCCGCCATTGGACTCTGGAGCAGTGGAAATGCGTTCTCTGGAGTGATGAATCATGCTTCACCATCTGCCAGTCCAAAGGATGAATCTGGGTTTGACAGATGTCAGAAGAACGCTACATGCCCGAATGCAGTGCCAACTGTAACGTTTGGTGGACGAGGAATAATGGTCTGGGGCTGTTTTCATGGTTCAGGCTCCTTAGTTCCAGTGAAGGGAAATCTTAATACTACAGCATACAATTTACATTCTAGACAATTCTGTGTTTCCAACTTTGTTACAAGTGTGCACAAAGCGAGGTCCATACAGAAATGGTTTGTGGAGATCAGTGCCGACCTCACTAATGCTCTTGTGGCTGAATGGAAGCAAGTTCCTGCAGCAATGTTCCAACATCTAATGAAAAAACTTCCTATAAGAGCAGAGGCTGTTATTATAGCAGCAAATGGGGGACCAACTCCATAATGCCCATGATTTTGGAATTTGATGTTCGACGAGCATACTTTTGATCATGTAGTGTATATCAGAGGATACTTAATGTCATGTACTAGCTTTACATACCGTAACGTTTTTGGCATGAAGTCATGATTATAAAACGTTACATATGACAACAGATTTCAAAAGATTCAAAGCGAGTCGTCATCTCACCGGAAGTTACACGCACAAAATATGTGACACGGTAGTTAGTTCTGGAACACCAGTCTTTTTTTATTCCTACGAAGGTCGATTAGACATAGACACATTAGCTACTGTACTGAGTCGCTTTCTTCAAACACGAAGGCAATTTCTTGTTATATTTCACTAGCTAGCTTTATCAATTATTTTCACGATTTGGACATTAATTCGCTTTCCAAAGTTAATAAATATATGGAAATGTGAGTGTAACAGTATAACTTTAAACCGTCCCCTCGCCCCGACCCGGGCGCGAACCAGGGACCCTCTGCACACATCGACAACGGTCGCCCACGAAGCAGCGTTACCCATCGCTCCACAAAGGCCACGGCCCTTGCAAAGCAAGGGGCAACAATACTCAAGTCTCAGAGCAAGTGACGTAACTGATTGAAATGCTACTAGCGCGCACCGGCTAACTAGCTAGCCATTTCACATCCGTTACATGAGCATAATTTTGTTGAATTAGTTAGGGAGCTAAACAAAGTACAAACTTTTTTTTACATTCAAATTTCAATAGCTCCTTGGTCATGTGATCTACTGACTTCAAACAAGGTTCAGAATGTCCAATCAGTGGGTCTACACATTGCACACCCTTTAGTTTTATTTTCATCTCATATGGTTTTACATTAATTTGTCAATTCAGAATTTCAATAGCTCCTTGGTCATGTGACCTAGTGACTTCAAACAAGGTTCAGAATGTCCACTTCATATTGCACACTCTGATGTTTGTCTACTTTCATCTCATGCTATTAGACTTAAATCTGTAAGCTTTGCAGGCCTTCATTTGACATGGGTGTTAACATTTTTCTTTTTAAGTCAACAAATGTTCCGTCCTCGCAATAACCATCTTTCACATGGACACTGAAAAGATCTAAAAATGGCTGTATGTGGTATGAATGAAGGACAGGAGAGGTGCTTAAAGGAAGGCGCACAGGTAGGCCTCATGAAAAACAATGTATCATATGCTCTTTTAATCACAGTAATCGGCAGTGATTTGTCAGTCACAGAGAGCTTGATAATGTGAAAGAATTATTTCCATAGCATCACTTTCATATACTGTACATTAAGACAAATCCTTCTACGTTGACTATTAGAACGCAGTTTACATAACCTGATAATGACTTGATATTTGAGTGCATTCACAACAAGCCACCTGCAGACAACTTACAAAATGCAATATTGCATTTGAGGGTTAGTTTTTCTGATGAAAAAAGTTATTTGATGCATGGCCTACTATTTCTAACTGGGAAAATAAATTCCTACGTCTTTTGTGAGTAAAATCCTTTTTCCAAAATTGATTTAGGTACATTTTTGTGAAGAGGTATGAGGGTTGTGATATGGTTCATTTAATGGTAAAATCATTTAAGGGGTCAATACATTTCTATATTGCTTCCCCAGTATCTGCATGAACCATCAGGCCAAGTGTTTTTGGTTGACCCTGCTTTACAGAAAGAGGAGGAGGAACAAGCTGCATTCAAATTCAGGTCTTAGTTATTCCATTTTACTGGATCTAATACATATTAGCATTTTACATACATTCATAAGTGTAATAGTTTATGACATAATGTGAAAAACTCTCTTGGATGCTGGCTCTGTCACTTTCAGACATGCACAGAGCAGACTTGAACCACAGGGGATCTCTGTAAAGAGAGAGTAATCCAAAAGGCACAGACACACCCCTTGACTTTCAATTGGCACCGTTGACCTGTATGTATTCTCTCCTGATTGCCAGACTTTGCACCACAGAGCCAGTCTGACTAAAGTGCCAGAGGTATGAGGAGAGACATCCTCCTTTGTATTTATGGGAACAAATATTTCCTAACACTTTGGATCCTATTCTTGGACAGTTAGACAGAATGCATCAATACAAACCATTTTTTATTACTAATTACAGTCCATGAGTAACCTCAACCTTGTGGGTCTATGGGTGTTTGGGCCAATAAAGTGCCAACTCAATTCTACCACTGACTAGTCTCTCATGCCCCTATGAACGGGGACACAGGGCAATAGTTTTTAATCTAAACCAGCCCTTTTTTACTGGAGTACACTAACCCCTGATTGGGGCTCTTTTCTTGACACATAGTAGCAGTTTACCAGATAAGAAGTCAAGAAGATCAAAAAGTAGATTGTTGTAAGCGTGTATTACATCCTGTGCTGGCCCCATTGTCATATCCATTCTGGATTCTGAGTGGTAAAATCATAGCTGAAAAATGCCTCTATGTGTATACATTTTCCGCCAAGATAGAACTGCCAAAGGGGAAGGAGTTGCAATCTACTGCAGAGATAGCATGACAGAACTCTGTAGGCTATCCAGTTCTGTGCCCAAACAGTTCGAGCTCCTACTTTTGAAAATTCACCTTTCCAGAAATAAGTCTCTCACTGTTGCCGCTTGTTACAGACCCCCCTCAGCCTCCAGCTGCCCCCTGGACACCATATGTGAGTTAATTGCCCCCATTTATCTTCAGAGTTTGTAATGTTAGGTGACCTAAACTAGGATATGCTTAACACCCCGGCCGTCCTACAATCTAAACTAGATGCCCTCAATCGCACCCAAATTATCATGGAACCTACCAGGTACAACCCCAAATCTGTAAACATGGTCACCCTCATAGATATCATCCTGACCAACCTGTCCTCTAAATACACCTCTGCTGTCTTCAACCAGGATCTCAGCGATCACTGCCTCATTGCCTGCGTCCGTAATGGGTCCGCGGTCAAACGACCACCCCTCATCACTGTCAAACGCTCCCTAAAACACTTCAGCGAGCAGGCCTTTCTAATCAACCTGGCACGGGTATCTTGGAGAGATATTGACCTCATTCCGTCAGTAGAGGATGCCTGGTTATTCTTTAAAAGTGCTTTCCTCACCATCTTAAATAAGCATGCCCCAATAAAAAAATGTAGAACCAGGAACAGATATAGCCTTTGGATCACTCCAGACCTGACTGCCCTTGACCAGCACAAAAACATCCTGTGGCGTACTGCATTAGCATCGAATAGCCCCCGCGATATGCAACTTTTCAGCGAAGTTAGGAACCAAAATACACAGGCAGTTAAGAAAGCAAAGGCTAGCTTTTTCAAACAGAAATTTGCATCCTGTAGCACAAACTCCAAAAAGTTTTGGGAAACTAAAGTCCATGGAGAATAAGAGCACCTCCTCCCACCTGCCCACTGCACTGAGGCTAGGAAACACTGTCACCACTGATAAATCTACGATTATCAAGAATTTCAATAAGCATTTCTCTACGGCTGGCCTTGCTTTCCACCTGGCTACCCCTAACCTGGTCAACAGGTCTGCACCCCTAAGCCTCCCCCATTTTTTTCCTTTCACCCAAATCCAGACAGCTGATGTTCTGAAAGAGCTGCAAAATCTGGACCCCTACAAATCAGCCGGGCTAGACAATCTGGACCCTCTCTTCCTAAAATTTTCCGCCGCAATTGTTGCAATCCCTATTACTAGCCTGTTCAACCTCTCGTATTGTCTGAGATCCCCAAATATTGGAAAGCAGTCATCCCCCTCCTTCAAAGGGGGAGACACTCTAGACCCAAACTGTTAGACGTATATCTATTCTACCCTGCCTTTCTAAGGTCTTCGAAAGCTAAGTTAACAAACAGATCACCGACCATTTCGAATCCCACCGTACCTTCTCCGCTATGCAATCTGGTTTCCGAGCTGGTCACGGGTGCACTTCAGCCTTGCTCAAGGTCCTAAACGATATTATAATCGCCATTGACAAAAGACAATACTGTGAAGGCGTATTCATTGATATGGCCAAGGCTTTCGACTCGGTCGATCTCCACATTCTTATCAGCAGACTCAACAGCCTTGGTTTCTCAAATGACTGCCTTGCCTGGTTCACCAACTACTTCTCAGACAGAGTTCATTGTGTCAAATGGGAGAGACTGAAATGTACATCAACCAGAGATAAAGAGAAAGTTAACACTGTGAAATGTTTCATACTTAATTGAATTTAAGTGTCTGTTGACATGTTGGAAAAGATTAAAGGTCTACAATTTCTTTTTAATTTGTCAATTACTTTTTTATTCATTGATTTACTGGCCACCATTACTGTGGTTACATGTTCAGTATATGTATTGACCAGCAAACCCACTGCAGCCTACCTCACCAGCTCACTCCATCCCTGCTTTGGACAATTAATAGCATGACTCTCGTACTTTGCCCTTTTCCTTTATAGTTGATATTAACGACGAAAGGAGACATTGTCTGTCTCTCTCCTATTGTGTGCCACTGTTAAATACTGTGAAAAAAAAAAAAAAACAGGGGAAATAAGTACTTAGAACTACCAATTATTGGAGATAAATATTAAAGAAAATGGTAAACACAACACTGGACTGAACCCCCTAATTGTCAAACTGATTTTAATGTGCAACAATATAGAAGATGCATGACTAGAGGTTATGCAATATGGGTGTATATCCACTGTATGCTTCTTAGGTGTGTAATTGACATGACCAAGGAGCTATTGCAAATTTGAAACTGAAAAATGTACATTACACCATGTGATTTTACAGTACACAAACAAGAGTGCAATATAGAAGAGTAGTCAGCGGACACTAGGTCACATGACCAAGGAGCTATTGAAATTGTACATTTAGAAAAATGATTGTAAAACCATGATGAAAATGGACAAACTAAAGTGTGTGCAATGTGTGTCTATGCCATCGGGTTAGCTACAACCAGTTTTGAAAGTGTTTGGAGTAATGGTTAAAGATCTATTGAAATGTGAACATTTTCATTTCTCACTATGTTGACGGTCGCTACCTGTTGTTAGTGGACGTAAGGAAAACTACAGGCGAATATCCAACCTGAAACTGTCTTTACCTCGATTCTATTTCAAAGTTATTTTAGTTAGCTAGATAACAAATAACGTTATGTAGCTAGCTAGGTTGCTAGACACCTGCTAATGACGTTAAGTGAAAGGTGAAACTAATAATCAATTAAAGAACTAAATGTACTGAATCTGGTAGGTTAATCTTTACACTACCCTAATTATATGTTACTGAATTGACCAAGAGTAATTTACTGAAATGGATGCTGCTAATGGACCTAATTCAAGTTCTTCAGTGAGCATGATTGATTTGACACTTGATTGCTCATCTCTCTCTTTCTCTCAAACCAGGATATCCCCACCGCCTCCTCCCATGGCCAGGGCTGCACCCCCACCATCCTACGCTCCAGCGCCTGCCCGTGCCCCTCCGTCCGCCATGGCTGCCCCAGCCGCTGCTGCTCCCCGGCAGCCAGGCATGTTTGCGCAGATGGCCACCACAGCCGCGGGGGTAGCCGTTGGCTCAGCCGCAGGGCACATGATCGGCCACGCAATGACTGGAGGGATGGGTGGAGGCGGGGGAAGCCAGGAGGCTGCCAAGCCTGATGTCACCTACCAGGTAGGTGATCACTGCTTAACCACAGTGAGTGACTGGGCCACGATAATATAATCAATATCGTGGCTTTGTGTCATGTAGCCTAGTTAGTAATGGTAGTGATGAGAGTATGAGTGAGAGGATAAACCATGGAGGATTATACCCTGTGCCAGTCCTTAAAGAATGGGCATCTAAACAGTTGAGAATAAAATCAACACTAACCTCAAATGCTTTATTATGTTTCTCAGGAGCAGCCCCAGCAGTACCAGCAGCAGTACCAACAGCCACCCATGTACCAGCCAGCACAGTATCAGCAGCAGCCCCAGTCCATGTTCCAGCAGGAGCCTGCTCCACAGCAGGGAACCTGCTCCTACGAGTTCAAGCAGTTTATTGAGTGTGCTCAGACCCAGAGTGACCTGAAACTCTGTGAAGGCTTCAGCGAGGTGCTCAAGCAGTGCAAGTTATCCAATGGTGAGTTTAAGTGTGTGTATGTGTGTTAATACAATCTTACCTGTTAATGGAAATATTTGTGTAAAAGAGGGTGCTTTGTGTCCCTGAAAATGTTAAATAGTGAATTTGTATCATTACCTATATGCATTCATTATATGTTATCAGTTGACTTGTTGCCTATCCCTTTCCTTCCCTGGTGTCACCTTTTGGAATAGGATTAAGATTTTATGGCAGCTTGTGTTCTTCAGTCTGTTTCCTGGATGGTGTTCTGTAGGTGTCTGGCATTCATTCAATTAAGTCTGACCCTTGAGTCAACTGAGCAGATTTGTTGAAAGCCCCACAAAATGTGTAGCTAGGCCCACTTTTAAGTGGAGCTGACCGTTTTAGCAACATGTGATCTTATTAAAAATTGTTCATATACATTTGATTTTTTTGACAAGCGAGCACTTAGGTCATTTTAACACATTCATAGAATGTTAGGGAATGACAGAGTAAGGCATTTGTGTGAAAGTGGCTGTAGGTTTTACCAGTTATTAGACATTGCACTAAATAAAACCTAATTAAAAAAACATATTGCCCAGGACTGGACTCTACACAGACTGGTGTGTCATAGCCAATCAGAGCTACAATAGGCCTATATACAAATAAGCCATTTGCCACACTGGACTGTGTTTACAGGCAGAAGCAACAGTGTGACTTTAGATCATTAGAAAGCATTCGCCAAAAGCTACTAAATACACCTGAATGGATTTCTGCAAATATGTAAATACCACAGGAGTCCTCTTACATTTGGGAACTTTACAGCCCTATTGATCAAACAACCATGAAAAGGTAGGCTCGCTCTCCCTCAGTTGCCTATGCACATCAACAACAAGATCAACTGTTAGTCAGAGCGAGATGAGGGAACAGTAGATAAACCTGCTCAAACTTTATCAGCTTGTAGTTAGCTGTCAAAAATTGCAATGATAAACGATGGGGAATAGTAGCCTCCTCGCCCTTCTGCAGCTTGCCTGCCAATGTATGATTGTCCCAACCCACGTTTTGACAACTGAATGGGAACTTGCCCATTTGATCGATGCCAAATACATTTGATTGACAACTAAGATATGATAACTGTAGATTAGTCGTTCCAAGTTTAGCATAGCTAGCAAGTGATTCACGTCATGCTAGCTAACCAAATGAGACCTGCATTTCTAGCTGTAGCCACAGAAAAATGAAATGTGGGGTAGAAAGTTGTCCACTTGTTCAATGACATCCTCCTAGCAGCTAGCCAGATAACGTTAGGCTCTGTGTTTTTAGATTGGTAAATAAATAGCTGCATAAATAGATAAGCTAGCCAATTAGCCACGTTATGACTGATTTGTGAACATTGCACTTGCTAGTTTCATTCTATTAACATTCCTAGCCTTAGTTACATTTGTCAGTTTTTGTCCAAAATATTGAGTTTTAAAACTGAAACCGTGCATCCCTAATGGCTGGAGGAAGCAAACAATGTACCCTGATAGCAGTATTTGTTGGACTAACAAATGTATTGGTGAATTATATTAACCATGAATTGAACTGCATCCATCTATTCTGCCAACAATGCTTTCTCTATGTCATGGAATTGAGTTAAATATAACCTATTTTCCAAACTTAAACTGGAAATGTTATATTTTACTGCTATGATTGTTTGTTTCATATCTGCAAAGTAATTAAAACGGCTGCCAGTTCCACTTTAATGTATATCCTCATATGTTCATAATAGTTACGGGGTCGCACTCAATATTCTTGGTCCCCAAGATATATTTAACTACAAATGTATGCAATACACGGAGTAGCCATAGGATGATATAGCACTATGGGACATTAAATCATGAAATATGTAGGAGCTAATGCCAGGTGCTCACACTTTTGATTTCACTGTAAGGACTGCCCCCCCTCCTATTTCCAGTGAGGGCGTAGCTGGTTAAAAAATGTTTCCCTAATGTTGTGCTGGGGGCCGGTCTAGTGGTGGTGCTGCTACTGTAACGGATGTGAAATGGCTAGCTAGTTAGCGGGTACGCGCTAGTAGCATTTCAATCAGTTACGTCACTTGCTCTGAGACTTTAAGTAGGGTTGCCCCTTGCTCTGTAACAGTATAACTTTACGTCGTCCCCTCGCCCCGACACGGGCGCGAACCAGGGACCCTCTGCACACATCAACAACGGTCGCCCACGAAGCACGGTCGTTACCCATCGCTCCACAAAGGCCGCAGCCCTTGCAGAGCAAGGGGCAACCCTACTTAAAGTCTCAGAGCAAGTGACGTAACTGATTGAAATGCTACTAGCGCGTACCCGCTAACTAGCTAGCCATTTCACATCCGTTACACTCACCCCCCTTTCAACCTCCTCCTTTTCCGCAGCAACCAGTGATCCGGGTCAACAGCATCAATGTAACAGTATAACTTTAAACCGTCCCCTCGACACAGGCGCGAACCAGGGACCCTCTGCACACATCAACGACGGTCGCCCACGAAGCATCGTTACCCATCGCTCCACAAAGGCCACGGCCCTTGCAGAGCAAGGGGCAACCCTACTTAAAGTCTCAGAGCAAGTGACGTAACTGATTGAAATGCTACTAGCGCGTACCCGCTAACTAGCTAGCCATTTCACATCCGTTACACTACCACACATGCCCCCTGGAGTCCCTCTCATCTGTCTCCATCTCAATGACTTCACTAAATCACTAAATCACTAAATTCACTAAATCGATCAAGTAAAAACTACAAAATATGTAAAATGTTCCCTAATGTAATGTTTTTTTATTTTCCTCCACAGGGATGTCCTGAGGGAGACGAACAACCCCATCAACGCTGAACACACATACACACAATACTACTAAACAAGTCATTTGTTTTGACAGTTGATCAAATAACTTAATCATATGAACAATAAAAGCATTTCTCAGGTTGATGCTGTGAAGCTTGTAATAAGTTATGTTTAGATTTTTTTTGCCCTTTGTCCACCCATTTCCATCATATCTGGATTAGGGTTGTACAGTCACAATTTGCTTGTAACAAGCATAGGATCTAATAAAGCTGATGTGAATCACATTAAATAATCTTGTTATCTCTTGTTCTCTCATCCCTGATGGCTCTTTTGCACACAGTGATAATGTGATTAAGTATTACATACATTGGATCATCCTTGTGGAACACTAGACTAGAGCAAGAAAAACGTGCAGTAATTTGTATGCAGTTTTATTTTATTGAAGTACTACTACAGTACATTTATGTGCCACCTGTTGTGCCATTCAATTATCTGAGACGGTGTTGCATGCAAACTATTAGCGGGGATGTCCTGATTAGAATGTAAACCGAGGTGTTATTTCATGAATAGGAAGAAGATATGTGTACATGCGTAAAGGCCTGTGCTCTTCAACTAGCACGGATTTATTTTTGGCATCTGACATTAGCATTCGCCCTTTTCCTAATCTAGCACAGTCCACCATGAAGATTTACCAACTGTGTTGATATCGTTAGTGAGCCAGTTGCTCGTTTGTTGCTTATTTTTATGAAGTGTTTGAATTACGATGGATTTAACTGCATTGTAAGGACTAAACACGCATTGATTGATACGGTGAGTGTTGATCGTGGGAATTTCGTGTTTGTTCAACTTGACAAGACCGCGATTTAAAAGGTCAAATAGTGATGAGTGAAATGCACGACAGCAGTTGATGGCTGATTTATAAGATTTGTTTCCAAAATGGCTTGCGATTCAATCGGTTAATTTGTAACAATGCTGGAAATTGTGTAATAGTGTAACAGGCTTATGATGCTCGACCCACTCAGAACAGAACAATACTGTATCTTGTGTATTCCACAAAATTCAATGCTCGCATGCATTATGATGGTAGATTAATTATATATGGGCATGGTTACATTAGTCCATAAAATATTTCTGGAATACTTTTAACAAAAATGTAATCATTATATAATGTTGCGTTCATTCACGTGCCAGTCGTAACTAGGAAACTCAAATGTCCGACTTTATACACGCGGCACGTATATAACTACAACCAGTTAGTAAGTCGCACATTTCCGAGTTTCCTAGTTCCGATTAGTACCTGAACGCAGCATAATGCGTAGGCTAAATCAATATTGTTTAAAATATATATTTTCATGGGTTTATGAATAACCTAGTGTAATGAGAAATAGCCTAGCTAAAGCTATTATATTCTGTCACACGTTGTTCTTTCCCTCTGATCATGGCCACCTACGGAGGGGGCTGGGGGCGGAGCTTCTAAATGTCATTATATAGCTCGTATTTAAACCAGTTTAACATGGCATCTGCAGCTCTATCCCGGGTTTACCTGTTCTGTTTACACATACATACAGTTGAAGTCGGACGTTTACATACACCTTAGCCAAAGGCATTTAAACTCAGTTTCTCACAATTCCTGACATTTAATCCCAGTAAAATTAACCCGTTTTAGGTCAGTTAGGATCACCACTTTAATTTAAGAATGTGAAATGTCAGAATAATGGTCGAGTGATTTATTTCAGATTTTATTTCTTTAATCACATTCCCAGTGGGTCAGAAGTTTACATACACTCAATTAGTATTTTGTAGCATTGCCTTTAAATTGTTTAACTTGGGTCAAACGTTTCAGGTAGCCTTCCACAAGCTTCCCACAATAAATTGGGTGAATTTTGGCCCATTCCTCCTGACAGAGCTGGTGTAACTGAGTCAGGTTTGTAGGCCTCCTTGCTTGCACACGCTTTTTCAGGTCTGCCCACAAGTTGTCTATGGGATTGAGGTCAGGGCTTTGTGATGGCCACTCCAATACCTTGACTTTGTTTTCCTTAAGCCATTTTGCCACACCTTTGGAAGTATGCTTGGGGTCATTGTCCACTTGGAAGACCCATTTGCGACCAAGCTTTAACTTCCTGACTGATGTCTTGAGATGGTACTGCAATATATCCACATCATTTTCCTACCTCATGACGCCATCTATTTTGTGAAGTACACCAGTCCCTCCTGCAGCAAAGCACCCCCACAACATGATGCTTCACGGTTGGGATGGCGTTCTTCGGCTTGCAAACTTCCCCCTATTTCCTCCAAACATAACGATGGTCATTATGGCCAAACAGTTCTATTTTTGTTTCATCAGACCAGAGGACATTTCTCCAAAAAATACAATCTTTGTCCCCATGTGCAGTTGCAAACCGTAGTCTGGATTTTTAATGGCGGTTTTGGAGCAGTGGCTTACTTGCTAAGCGGCCTTTCAGGTTATGTCGATATAGGACTCGTTTTACTGTGGATAGAGATACTTTTGTACCTGTTTCCTCCAGCATCTTCACAAGGTCCTTTACTGTTGTTCTGGGATTGATTAGCACTTTTCGCACCAAAGTACGTTCATCTCTAGGAGATAGAACGCGTCTCCTTCCTGAGTGGTATGACGGCTGAGGGGTCCCCATGGTGTTTATACTTGCGTACTATTGTTTGTACAGATGAACGTGGTACCTTCAGGCATTTGGAAATTGCTCCCAAGGATGAACCAGACTTGTGGTCTACAATTTTTTTTCTGAGGTCTTGGCTGATTTCTCGTGGTTTTCCCATGATGTCAAGCAACGAGGCACTGAGTTTGAAGGTAGGCTTTGAAATACATCCACAGGTACACCTCCAATTGACTCAAATGATGTCAATTAGCCTATCGGAAGCTTCTAAAGTCATGACATCAATTTATGGAATTGTCCAAGCTGTTTAAAGGCACAGTCAACTTAGTGTATGTAAACTTCTGACCCACTGGAATTGTGATACGGTGAATTTTAAGTGAAATAATCTGTAAACATTTGTTGGAAACATTACTTGTGTCAAGCACAAAGTAGATGTCCTAACCGACTTGCCAAAACTATAGTTTGTTAACAAGACATTTGTGGAGTGGTTGAAAAACAAGTTTTAATGACTCCATCCTCAGTGTATGTAAACTTCCGACTTCAACTGTACATACATACACAACCATTGTCAAACAATTGGGCTACTGTCACCAAAAACCTACATCAATTGTCTCCTATGTGCTTGCCTATATTGCTGTTAGGAGTTTAGAATGGAATTATTTTAGGTGGAATTACATTTTTACTTTAAATTTCATACATTTCACTGTATTAAGTAAATTCAAACTTACTAAACTTTTTGTTAAAAGGGCAATCAACTTCACAAATACAGCTTAGTTTAATGAGAAAGTGAGTTTGCCGTGTGTTTTCTTGTTCCCAGCTTGTTGTCAGCAGCAGCAGTACAATAGTCTAGTTTCCTTGGATAACCAGTCACGCCAACATGACCAAAGAGGACGAGATCCCGGATTGGGTGGGAGCTCAGGAGTTCTATGGCAAATATGACCCCAAGGAGATCCTGGGAAGGTATGGTATCATTTGTATGTCATATGGGATTGTTTACATGTACATGAGGTAAAAAGAACATGAAGGTATTTTCTATTAATTCACTGCATAGAAATAGCCTGGCCCCAGGTCTGTTTGTGCTGTACACCTGTAACAAACTCGCATTTCAACTCAACAATGTTTGGCAATGCATCACAAGGACCATATGAGTTGCCCAAAATGATCTGGGACCAGACGAGAACAGAAATAATAAAAAACAGAAACTCTAAACACACATCGACCACCCCTCAGTCTAGACTGCTTATGGAAGGGAGTTGGGGTTCTGGGAACTCACCATTAAACCCTGTCATCAGGGACATCCTTTGTGTCGTATCACTGTGTGTTGTTTGTTAATCAAGAGAGGTATGCCATTACGTAACTAAACTATGCATTGTTGAGCTGGGCGGCATTCATTTGAGCGTGTTTTAGGACAAAGGTTTTGGCACTGAACAGTACTAGTGATTGGTCAGCTAGTAGTCATTATGTCATCCCACTCGGATTCACACGGGGCCACTTGTGTGATAAAGCAATTTCTTTATTTTCAAATCCAATTTTATTTGTCACATGCGCCGAATACAACAGGTGTAGGTAGACCATACCGTGAAATGCTTACTAACAAGCCCTTAACCAATAATACAGTTAAAAAAATAGTTAAGAAAATATTTACAAATAAACTAAAGTAAAAAATCAAATCAAATAAAAAGTAACACAATAAAATAACAATACAGAGGCTATATACAGGGGTTACCAGTACTGAGTCAATGTGCGGGGGTACAGGTTAGTCAAGGTCATTTGTTCATGTAGGTAGGGGTAAAGTTACTATGCATAGATGATAAATAGCGAGTTGCAGCTGTGTAAAATCAAATGGGGGTGACAATGTAAATAGTCCAGGTGGCCATTTGATTAATTGTTCAACAGTCTTATAGCTTGGGGGTAGAAGCTGTTAAGGAGCCTTTTGGACCTAGACTTGGCGCTCCGGTATCGCTTGCCGTGCAGTAGCAGAGAGAACAGTCTATGACTTGGGTGACTGGAGTCTGTGATATTTTTTGGGGCCTTCCTCTGACACCGCCTGGTATTGAGATCCTGGATGGCAGGAAGCTTGGCCTCTAGTAATGTACTGGGCCGTACGCACTACCCTCTGTAGCGCCTCACGGTCGGATGCAGAGCAGTTGCCATACCAGGCGGTAATGCAACCGGTCAGGATGCTCTCGATGGTGCAGCTGTAGAACATTTTGAGGATCTGGGGACCCATGCCAAATCAGTCTCCTGGGGGGTAAAACGTTTTGTCGTGCCCTCTTCACGACTGTCTTGGGGTGTTTTGACCATGATAGTTTGTTGGATATGTGGAGACCAAAGAACTTGAAACTCTTGACCTGCTCCACTACAGTCTATCGATGTGAATGGAGGTGTGTTCGGCCCCCCTTTTCCTGTAGTCCACAATCATCTCCTTTGTCTTGCTCACGTTGAGGGAGAGGTTGTTGTCCTGGCACCACACTGCCAGGTCTCTGACCTCCTACCTATAGGCTGTTTTATTGTTGTTGGTGATCAGGCCTACCACTGTTGTGTCATCAGCAAACTTAATGATGGTGTTGGAGTCGTGCTTGGCCACGCAGTTGTGGGTGAACAGGGAATACAGGAGGGAACTGAGCATGCACCCCTGAGGGGCCCCCGTGTTGAGGATCAGCGTGGCAGATCCTCAACGCAGAGCCTACCCTTACCACCTGGGGGCGGCCCGTCAGGAAGTCCAGGATCCAGTTGCAGAGGGAGGTGCCTTTCAAAGCACTTCATGGCTACTGACGTGAGTGCTACGGGGCGGTAGTCATTTAGGCAGGTTACCTTAATGTTCTTGGGCACAGGCACTATGGTGGTCTGCTTGAAACATGTAGGTATTACAGACTCGTCAGGCAGAGGTTGAAAATATCAGTGAAGACACTTGCCAGTTGGTCCACGCATGCTCTGAGTACACGTCCTGGTAATCCATCTGACCCTGCGGCCTTGTGAATGTTGACCTGTTTAAAGGTCTTGCTCACATCGGCTATGGAGAGCATGATCACACAGTCGTCTGGAACAGCTGGTGCTCTCATGCATGCTTCAGTGTTGCTTGCCTCGAAGCAAGCATAAAAGGCATTTAGCTCGTCTGGTAGGCTCGCGTCACTGGGCAGCATGCGGCTGGGTTTCCCTTTGTAGTCTGTAATAGTTTGCAAGCCCTGCCACATCTGACAAGCGTCAGAGCTGAGTGTAGTAACATTCAATCTTAGTCCAGTATTTACGCTTTCCCTGTTTATTTTAGTTTTTTGCCATTGTTTCTCACAAGTTTCACAGAACGTTAACAAAGACAGGACAGATCAAAGACAAGATCATTCATCATCGTTTTTTGTACATAAAAAAACACATTTAGTATGTGGGCCACATGAGAATAAAACCCACCACAACCCTGTTGTTGCCAGCATCATACTACAACTAACAGAGAAGGTGGAGAAGGTTCTCAAAAAGAAAATGGTAAGGATGAACATGTTTTTGAGGCTGCCTTAATATATAAAGCTGTGCTTCAGATATTTTAAATATTTTATCTGATAGGGATAGACAATCAGTCTCAGCCTTGTGAGATTTTAGCTCTAGTATATGTTCTGCATTAGATACACATTGTGTCCTGTATTGGTTTATTTAGAGTTGTATTACATCTGCCGGCAGACTGTGGAACGCGACGGCCAACAAGGAACTTTGTTCTGGTACGCAGAACAGGGGAGGGGACATTTTGCCCATAGATTTGCACGAAACTAGCTACATTTCAATTTAGAGAGTTTGAGATTTCGCTAGTCCCGTTAGTACATTTTCTAACACGTCTCCCTTGTAATTGTAGTACATATATGCTCCCCACAGAATTGAATCTTAAATATTTGACGCAATTCCACAAGATTTTAGTTCTGGGTGTCCGAGATGACATCCTAGAAAGTGATGATCAGAGGGTTGTGGATTCAAATCCCTGATGGGGCACATTTCCGTTGTTTCTTTGCAATGGAACAAATCTAACAAAATAAGTTCCACTTGAGTATTCAGCTGTACAAATAAAATAATAACTTGAAATGTGTGTGATGTAATTTACTACCTTTAGATATGATGCTGTTTGTTTTTCTGTCCTTGTGCTTCAGGGGGGTGAGTAGCGTGGTGCGACGTTGTATTCATAAACAAACCCAACAGGACTATGCGGTCAAAATCATCGACGTCACTCCTTCTGACAAGATCTCGGCTGCAGAGATCGAGGAGATCAAAGAGGCCACAGTGAAGGAGATTGATATTCTCAAGAAAGTCTATGGAATGGACAACATCAGTAAGCAAAATAACACCACAATGTGTACATTATTGACACTTTAATGGAACTTAATGTGTATAACAACAAAACTACTTGAAAAAACTTGAGGAAGAAACTCACACATCCATCTAGCCTATTCCTGGAGTAGGCTTAATCTGGATTCGGAAAATGGGCCCTATAAAAACATTATTCACTCATCTGGTCTAATATGGAGTGTGGAGCACATTGACGTGGATCTCTGAAGTTATTTTACAATAACTTTGTTCAAAGGTTATGTCTATGCATCCTAGAGGGTTGGACAACTTTAGCATTTGCTCTCCTCTACTGCTTCATAACCCTATTGACTGTGCATCACTTGTTTAGCTAGAAAAGGTCAAATTGATAATATAACATCTGTGTAACTCTATGGCTGTGTTTACACGGGCAGCCAAATTCTGTTTTTTCCCCCCACTAATTGGTCTTTTGACCAATCACATCAGATCTTTTCACAGCAGATCTTTTCAGAGCTGATCTGATTGGTCAAAATACCAATTTGTGAAACAAATATCAGAATTGGGCTATCTGTTCTACTGGTTGTAGACATACATCATAACAGGCCTATTATCTCTCCACAGTCCAGTTGAAGGACTGCTATGAGTCCAAAGCCTTCTTCTTCCTGGTGTTTGACCTGTAAGTATCCAGACAGACTCTGCAGCATACAATCACGTAATCTGTTAATTTCTTAACAAGGAATCTTTTAAATATTTATAAAACATTTAAAAAATTATTTTCAATCAAGACACAAGGAAGAGTGACATTTTTAGTCCACTGATGATTTAGTGCACTGAAAAGTGATTATACAGAGTACATTTGACTCTACACTTTCTGGCCCTCAGGATGTATGCATACCAATATAATCTGTCTCTCTCCCAGGATGAAGAGAGGAGAGCTGTTTGACTACCTCACAGAAAAAGTAACTCTGAGTGAGAAGGAGACCAGGTCAGAAACTCTACCTCACACACATTCATTCACTATCTTATTGTCGTCCATCTGGGTTCGGTCCCCTCAAAAATGTATATCTGGACAAGACTGTTTGGGGTTGAGTGGTTCATTAAGACATTTGAGGGACATTGAGAGATTTGCTGTGTGAGTGCTTTAGAATTTGAGTGATTTGAGGCTAGTTATTTTGGCACTAATGGGAAGAGTCTTGCATGTTTAGGGAGTGTGAGAGATATAGATCAGAAGGACAACATTTCCCTATTTTCCTGTAGGAAGATCATGCGTGCCCTGCTAGAGGTGGTTAAATTCCTCCATGACCAGAACATCATCCACAGAGACCTCAAGCCTGAGAATATCCTGCTGGATGACAATATGGACATCAAGCTCACTGACTTCGGCTTCTCCCTGCAGATTGAGCCCGGACAGACACTCAACGGTTAGTTAGTAGTTTCTATTAACATATGTGGGGTCTACGACTGGCAAAGAAAATCTAGTTAATTACTGTCCCACTCAATCTCATTCTGACTGAATTAGCAGTGAAATCATTGTAGAAAGTCGTCAGAATACCCAATGTCCATAATTGCATACCACTTAGAATTAAGCATTATAGCGGAAGGTAATGAGCGCTTCATACTGGCTGCTCAGTCAGTGGAAGGAAGTCTCATGTTTTGAACGCTGTGGCGCTAAGTTAGAACACTAGCTGTCAGTGCTATGTAGTGGAACCCTTTCTAGCTAGTCAACGTACCTAAATCCTCGTCCACAACCCACTCCCCTTCTGTCATGCCCCTGTCGTTAGCTCAAGCAAAGGTTAAGATGCAACAGGACACTTGCTGAGCTATTTGCTGTTCCCAAATCATTAGGAGCATGTGTTGACCTTTCAAAAGCCGATGCTGTGACTTCTCAGCATGCACAGAACTTCAGACAAGGAACTGCAGTCAGTTTTTTGTGGTAAAATACAATCCACACTTATACGATTGTCAACAAATACTATATAGGTTCAGGTTGAATGATAAACATGCAAAGAACAGTCAATTACTGTAGTAGACTATGATGTTTCCTGTATCAGCTTGAGACTTTCATATACATTTATTGTACTCATAATTATGAGAATATTAATTATTACTAATATTCACCTAGCAATGCCCCCTCTATCTGTTTTCTACACCAGAGGTGTGTGGGACCCCTGGCTATCTGGCTCCTGAGATCATTGAGTGCTCCATGGACCCCAACCACAGGGGATACGGGACTGCAGTCGACATGTGAGTACTCCGATTACACACAACTACCCATTCACCTTTCCATCTACCCGCTGGATACCAGATCTTGGTTAAATACTGTACATAAAACTTCTCTGTCCTCCCACTGCTCCAGCACTTAATTTATTTTAATGGAAATATTATCACTAATCACCATTTAAGTGCAACATTTATTTCTAAAATAATCCATTCAGTTAAGCTTGTTCCATAGTATTTATTTAGTTTAATATTACTTGGTACCTAGTTTTTACATGGTACCTAACAGCTAACTGCCAAAATAAAGGAAACACCAACATAGTGTCTTAATAGGGCGTTGTGCCACCAGAACAGGTTCAATGCACCTTCACATAGATTCTACAAGTGTCTGGAACTCTATTGGAGGGATGCGACACCATTCTTCCACGAGAAATGCCATAATTTTGTGTTTTTTTGATGGTGGTGTAAAACGTTGTCTCAGGCTAAATTGGGTTGCGATCTGGTGACTGAGACGGCCATGGCATATGGTTACCTCGTTTTCATGCATATCAAACCATTCAGTGACCACTCGTGCCCTGTGGATGGGGGCATTGTCATCCTATGTAGGCATAGCCATGGTATTTATTAATTATTTTACCTTTATTTAACTAGGCAAGTCAGTTAAGAACAAATTCTTATTTTCAATGACTGCCTAGGAACAGTGGGTTAACTGCCTTGTTCATGGGCAGAACGATAGATTTTTACTTTGTCAGCTCGGGGATTCGATCTTGCAACCTTTCGGTTACTAGTCCAACGCTCTAACCACTAGGCTACCTGCTGCCAAAATAACAGCCTGCCCAGCCTTTTTATACATGACCCTACGCATGATGGGATGTTAATTGCTTAATTAACTCATAAACCACACCTGTTTGGAAGCACCTTCTGTCAATATACTTTGTATTCCTCATTTACTCATGTTTCCACTATTTTGGCAGTTACCTGTATATTATATGGTGAAATAAAGTCCTAGAAAAAGTATTACTATGATCCTGATGATTTATTGTGATTCCAGATGGAGTTCAGGGGTGATCTTGTACACCTTGCTGGCTGGATCCCCTCCCTTCTGGCACAGAAAACAGATGATGATGCTTCGTATGATCCTAGCTGGGAACTACGACTTATCTTCTCCTGAATGGGACGACCGGTCCGACACTATCAAAGACCTAGTGGGTTTGGAATGATTAACACTGTAGCTTCAAAACATGGTTAAAACTATACTTCTGATCTCAAGGATAGTCAGATGCATCCATAGCTCTGTCAATGAATCCACTTCATTGGTCCATTTGCACGGATACTGTTTATTTTTTGCTGTCACAGTACACAATCTGACACACATCACAGGCTGGGAGCAGTGCACCTGGGGCAGTGCCTTGCTCAATGGCAGAACGGCGATAGGTTGTATACGGGATATTGAAGGCTCACTCCCTGCAGATTTCCTCGCTGGCAGCTCGGGGGTTCCACCCCTCTAACCTCGAGGCTACCTCCTCCTCCCCCTAATTTGAGAGTGCCTACATTTCTTCAGTCGCATCCTTCAGCTGTTTGTCAGAATGGCCACTTTTTTTGAGGGGGGAATCCTTGATTGCCCCTTAAATGTTGCCTCATGTCTCTCCCTGTTTTCAGATCTCCAGGATGTTGATGGTAAACCCAGATCAGCGTTATACAGCCCAAGACTGCCTGAACCACCCCTTCTTCCAGCAGTATGTGGTGGCTGAAGTACGACACTTCACCCCCAAGAGGAGGTTCAAGGTAAGAGCAGCAACACTATACAAAGATTCCCATGTGATGTGGAATCAACACCACAGTTGGGGTTTATGTTTGAGTTCAGAAATCCTCATGGAAAATGAGTTTTCTAAAATGTCAATATCGGAACTGACTGGGATCGATGGCAATATGACACCGTAATAGCAGTCATAGGTAAAATAAATCCTAACATGCAGTCTGATGTAGAGTTGTGGCCAAAAGTTTTGAGAATGACACAAACATTAATTTTCACAAAGACTGCTGCCTCAGTTTGTATGATGGCAATTTGCATATACTCCAGAATGTTATGAAGAGTGATCAGATGAATTGCAATTAATTGCAAAGTCCCTCTTTGCCATGCAAATGAACTGAATCCCCCAAAAACATTTCTACTGCATTTCAGTCCTGCCACAAAAGGACCAGCTGACATTATGTCAGTGATTATCTCGTTAACACAGGTGTGAGTGTTGACGAGGACAAGGCTGGAGATCACTCTGTCATGCTGATTGAGTTTGAATAACAGACTGGAAGCTTCAAAAGGAGGGTGGTGCTTGGAATCATTGTTCTTCCTCTGTCAAACATGGTTACCTGCAAGGAAACATGTGCCGTCATCATTGCTTTGCACAAAAAGGGCTTCACAGGCAAGGATATTGCTGCCAGTAAGATTGTACCTAAATCAACCATTTATCGGATCATCAAGAACTTCAAGGAGAGCAGATCAATTGTTGTGAAGAAGGCTTCAGGGCGCCCAAGAAAGTCCAGCAAGCGCCAGGACCGTCTCCTAAAGTTGATTCAGCTGCGGGATTGGGGAACCACCAGTACAGGCAGCAGGCAGGTGTGAGTGCATCTGCACACACAGTGAGGCGAAGACTTTGAGGATGGCCTGGTGTCAAGAAGGGCATCAAAGAAGCCACTTCTCGCCAGGAAAAGCATCATGGACAGACTGATATTCTGCAAAGGGTACAGGGATTGGACTGCTGAGGACTGGGGTAAAGTCATTTTCTCTGAATCCCCTTTCCGATTGTTTGGGGCATCTGGAAAAAAGAAGATAAGGTGAGCGCTACCATTAGTCCTGTGTCATGCCAACAGTAAAGCATCCTGAGACCATTTATGTGTGGGGTTGCTTCTCAGCCAAGGGAGTGGGCTCACTCACAATTTTGCCTAAGAACACAGCCATGAATAAAGAATGGTACCAACACATCCTCCAAGAGCAACTTTTCCCAACCATCCAGGAACAGTTTGGTGACGAACAATGCCTTTTCCAGAATGATGGAGCACCTTGCCATAAGGCAAAAGTGATAACTAAGTAGCTCGGGGAACAAAATATAGATATTTTGGGTCCATGGTCAGGAAACTCCCTAGACCTTAATCCCATTGAGAACTTGTGGTCAATCCTCAAGAGGTGGGTGGACAAACAAAAACCTACCAATTCTGACAAACTCCAAGCATTGATTATGCAAGAATGGGCTGCCATCAGTCAGGATGTGGCCCAGAAGTTAATTGACAGCATGCTAGGTCGGATTGCAGAGGTCTTGAAAAAGAAGGGTCAACACTGCAAATATTGACTTTGCATCGACTTCATGTAATTGTCAATAAAAGCCTTTGACACTTATGAAATTCTTGTAATTATACTTCAGTATTCCATAGTAACATCTGACAAATATCTGAAGACACTGAGGCAGACTTAGAAAATTCATATGTCATTCTCAAAACATTTGGCCAAGACTGTACATAGAACCAACACATTCTCACCATGTTACCAGGTCGTCTGCATGACAGTGCTGGCCGTGATGCGCATCTACTGTAATTACCGCCGCGCCAAGCCGATCACCAAGGAGGTGATCAAGAGTGACCCGTACGCCATCAAGCCTATCCGCAAGCTAATTGACGCCTGTGCCTTCAAGATCTATGGCCACTGGGTCAAGAAGGGCCAGACCCAGAACAGAGCCGCCCTGTTCGAGAACACTCCCAAGGCCATCTTGCTGTCCATGGCTGCAGAGCCCGAGGACTCCTCCATGCACTCCTGGTAATGATGCTGTTTCTCAGTCCAGGTCCTAAGAGGGAGGTGGGACTCTACATAAGCTTGCCATCTGTCTCAATTCTCTATCCTTTTAAAATACAAAGGTTTTAAATGTGTGCGGAGTGTACGGCTACACACATCTGGAGAAAGGACAGAATTGGGCTGGTATGTCATTCGCCTCGGCTCAGGATTTGACTCCATCTGTCTAAAATTGGGCTGATTAAAGCATTGGTGTGACGCAATAAAAAAAAAAAAAACTTTGGGTTGGACACTTTATAGATATAGCTTGTTCTTTGTTTTCAGAAAGGAGGGTTGGTGAAAATCCATGCTAATGGATTGCAGCTATTTGTCACTTAACTGGTATGTCTTTTAAACCAGTGGTTCTCAAACCTCTCCTCAGGGACCTCCAGCCGTTCCATGTATTTGATCTATTCCACACCTGATTCAACTCGTCACTAATCAGGCCTTTGAATAGGTGAGCTAGTATTGTGATACGTCTGGGGTGTCCCAGAGGCTTAAGAACCACTGTTTTAAATTATGGATTGATTTTAAGACTTAGGAAATATCCTAGAACCATACCCTCCAACACCTGCACTGAGGAATATTGGTCTGTATTTAGTACATAATGGAACAAATAGCTAGACGACATCCACAGTGAAATGTTATCACTTTTCTATGGCTTATACAGCATTGCAGGTCTCAAATTCAGAGATGGAAATAGTGCACACATCCAGGCTCTCTATTCTTTTCCAACATGAGTATGGTGTCCAGTCTAGTATATAGATGTATTCTGAAATGCTGCTCCCTACTGAATTATTCCTAGATAGTGTTAAAGGTCATTTCAACCATATGAGCCTAAAATTACATATGCATAGAGTTATGTAAAAGACAATTGCTCTGCATGCAAAGCTTCTTAGTGCTAGTGAATCTCCCCTTCGATCAGTATGTGCAATGAACCCGGCATGTACATTTTTATTTTGACATAGTGTGGGTTATACTGTACTTGGTCATGTACTGTAAACTGTTCAAGGGAGCATGAGAAGACTTTAATTGTATGCTAACATTGATTAATTGTATTTATTAAATCTCAACCTGATGTGATTGGTGCAAAATGTATAACTTATGATTGATTATAATGAGCTGCAAAGCAGAGCAACAGGTTTATTACATACTAAGAGTGAGGTTTATACATTCTTGGTATGATCCATAACAAAAAAACTAAACAAAAATGAACACGTGGGATGAAAGTGTCCATCCATGTATAATACGACAGAACGGACATGTCAACAAGCAGGGGAACAAGATAATTCTCCAATCACCACCTAGGATGAGAACCTAATACTGGTCCATTTATTCCCCTAGTTATTCTACAAGGCTGCTCTAATAACTAGTATCTGAAGTGGTAGTCATCCACAAGAGCTCATCTCGGTCATCGGTTCTGACCTTAACCCTTCAGGGATGACATGCCTGCTCTCATGATCTCATCCACCAACAGGATATTGCTGGCTATTACCGTGCTGTGGACAGAAAACAAATCAATAACAGTTTAATCCAAAGGGTCATTGAATCTTAAATCTGAAGGGTCATACTGAATTGAGATTAAAAGGGTGTGTTGTTCTTACCATGAGTGAAGGAGTTGTTTCTTAACACTGTAGTTATCCCAAACCCCAGCTTCCGAAGCGACCATTGGTTCACCTAAAGAAAACAAAAATTGGTAAATTTAAAGTGATTTTAATATTTTGGTTTTGACATAGGAAATGAGTATGATGTGAAATAAATCCATATCCTCAGTTTGAGGTTAAATTCCATACCAGAGCTCAGGTCGACTCCAACCAGCTGACCACTCTCTTTGTACTCAGTCTGGAGTTTGACCAGGGTCTCCATTGGATCATAACCAGAGTTCTGGGCTAGTACCTGGAGAGAAAGAAACAGTCAGCAGTACTTAGATCTATTGCTAAGACTTTTCTTAACTAAAATCTGATTTCATTCATTGTCCGAGTTAAATAGATGTTATATCAATAGAATGACAAAGCACGCAAGGCATTGACAAAAATAAATAACTTTAAGACTCACTACATACCTTGGGGATGATGAGGAGGGCATCAGCAAAAGCCTGCACACCCAGCTGAGCCCGGCCCTTCACTGAGGGTTTGTGCTTTATCAGAGCATCATGCACAGCCACCTCGAAGGCCCCGGCCCCTGACACCACGCAGCCTGCAAAGTCAACATTAGGATCAGACTCTGAACAACAGCTGACTGGCTGATAAGCAATACTGAAGAGATCAGTCGTTGATATGGGTAGGCACACTGAAAAACAAAAGGATTTCTAAAAGGTATTATTATACACACAAAATTAAGTGATTTGAGGCAGAGTGGTGTTTGAAAATGTGAATGGATGCCATCTGACCACAGACTTCTCATCATTCCACAGGGAAGACTTTAGTGGGCTGTTCCTGAAGAGTTTTAGTATGCACTTAAACTAGCTACTCGTATTCACTTCTCCGAGTAGGCGAGGCACAGGTCAGCACTCACCTTTAGTAAAGAAGTAGTGAAAGAATGTTTTTGCATGGTGTCTGATTGCATCTACTACTGACAGAGTAACACAGAATTCATCCATGCCTACAAATCTATTCCAGCATCATTACAGAATCAGTCCCATCTTGATAAAACCAAACTCTCCCCCACTCAATATCAGTGATAGTAGAGCTGGATTCAAATAGTTGCTGAGTTTGATTAATCCTCCCTAGTGTCAGATGAACTTCCGTTGCAGCAGTACGTACCGTCCTCGATGGCGTTCTTGACAGCCCTAAGCCCATCCCTGACTGCGTCTTTGATCTGGGTCAGGGTGTGTTTGTTGGGTCCCTTCACAAGCAGGGTCACCGACAGGGGGTTTCCACACTTCTCTATGAATGTGTACTTCTCCTCACCCTGTGTGGGGGAGAAACCACTACATATTTAACTTCATGATAAACCACAATATTACATGTTTGACATACACATTTTTACCAAATCATAGATTTTCATAGTATTGGAAAGAAGAGGCATGGCAAGCTGATTAGGCCCCTTTTGTATCCTCACTTAGTGGGGTGAATGTGGCCAGTGATTCCACCCACCCACACCAGGAGGAATTCTGTACCAAATGTTTTAGAAACTGGTACAGACCATTTGACGGTTTGTCCTGGTATAAAGGTAAAGACCCAGCATGTTAACTCACCAGGGTGTGTTCATAGACCAGACCAGCCTGGCCCAGGCATTCTGGGGTGAGGTCTTCGAAAGAGTTCATGGCGATACCTCCACAGGCCAGGGTGAGTCTGGGGGTAGATGGGGTAAAATGGTCAGCAAGACACTCAAATATTACATTAGTCTCACACACACACACACAACATTGTATTCACTCCTCCACTGAGTAGGTGAGGCACAGGACAGCACTCACATTTAGTAAAGTAGGAGTGAAAATATGCTTTTGCATGGTGTCTGACTGATTTTACTACTGACAAGAGTAACACAGAATTCGTCCATGCACTAGAGTACCTCTCCAAGATGCACTGTTCAAGCTTGTAAACAAAGATTGAGGAAAGCTATATAGTTATTGTACCTTTCCATGTTCCTCCTCTTGGTCCTACGCAGAGCTACAATGCCCTCTTTGGCCAGAGCATCCAGGGAATATGGGTCAATGCCCTGTAATGAGTAATTAAAAAAATATACATTTGGATTCATTAAATATATAATTCACATCAGTTTTAATATGCTGCAATACTGAATGTACTGGTCTGCTGAATACATGTGGAGGAGAATGCAGCTCCTCCAATGCAGAGGTTACAGACCACACTTTACTGTAGCACAGAGTAAAATCCAAGGGAGCTACAAAGAAGGCACACAAGGGTGTTCACTGTGCTGTCAGACACTTCTGGTTAATAAGTTAGTATTGCCTGAGTCTTCAAAAAATGTTCTTTGAAAGATTGAAGATAAAACATATTTTGGAAATGTGATCTTTGCCAGTGAATAAATTAACTTCCTAGTTATACCTTCTGGTTGAGGACCACAAAGCCCTTGCTGTTATCAGCACAAACTGCGTTCTTGAGCTCGATGATCTTCTTCACACGCTCCTCGATGAACTTCCTCTCAGCAGCCACCAGCTTCTCCCTCTCGCCAGCACTCTTGTAGAAGAAGCCAGAGTTCACCTCACTGAAAGTAAAGCAGGGGTTTATGTGAACTGACAGTTTAGAAATCCATGCTCTTTTCACAGGACACGATTGGGAAAGTATACCAACATAGGCGGTCACACTACAAGCTCCTTTACTGTAGTAGCTACGTCCTATAATATTGACTTTCCAGTGACCAAAAATCATTCCTGCTTAAAAAGAGCATTGCCACATCTCTGAAATTAACTAAACTGCAGGACTTGTATTCACTTCTCCATGGAGTAGATGAGGCACAGGTCAGCACTCACCCTTAGTAAAGAAGTAGTGAAAGGATGCTTTTGCATGGTGTCTGACTGGATCTACTGCTGACCGTAACACAGAATTCATCCATGCCTACACATTTAGTCCACCTAGTAAAAGCCAAAGATAGCTGCGCTAACATTATACTGACGTTTTCTCATATTCCAAAGAGGCATTGCAAGTGAGCACAAAGGCGTCCTCCACCCGCTTCTTCATGTCTGGATGGCGAGCGCCGTGGTCCAATACCAGGCCTCGGATCAGCCTAGGGAGGGGACAGAAAAGGTTACAATGTTGGACACAATTCAAATGTATGCATTGTCAGTGACTGTATATGAGGGAAAGTGATATGTACACTCACTGTGTGTCGCTGTCAGTCTTATGCTTCATCTCCATGATCTCTACCATGAACAGGTCAATAGGCTCATTGGGTCTGTGGATAGCCAGCACAGCATCCACCACAGCCTGAAAAATATCCCCCAAGGGAGTGAAGTTAGATGTGCTGATCATACAATCAAATGACAAGTAGAGCATTGCTTGATTAAGCTTGTCTGGTGCATGGAAGAGCCCCACCAAAAAAGTCCCACATCAGCCAAGCTCAAGTAAATGCTTTAAGTCAGGGATGGGTAACTCCAGTCCTCGAGGGCCTGATGGGTGTGTTAGCTGGGGCAAAAGTGTGACACCAGATTCCAATAGACCAACTAATCATGATATTCAGTTTAAAATGCAATTGACTTAAAAAAATATATATAAATTTAATTTAAAAAAATAATAATAATAATAATTGTCCGTTTGCGCTAGGGATGGTGTGTAACCACTCCGGCCCCGAGGACTACAGTAGCCCATCCCTGTTCTACACGGCTATAAGTATGTGGACACCTGCTCGTCGAACATCTCATTCCAAAATCCTGGGCATTAAAGGTCCCCCCTTTACCAAAACAGCCTTTACTCTTCTAGGAAGGCTTTCCACTAGATGTTGAACCATTGGTGCAGACTTGCTTCCATTCTGCCACAAGAGCATTAGTGAGGTTGGGCACTGATGTTGGGTGATTAGGCCTGGCTCGCAGTCAGCGTTCCAATTAATCCCAAAGATGTTAGATGGGGTTGAGGTCAGGGCTATGTTCTTCCACACCAATCTCAACAAACCATTTCTGTATGGACCTCGCTTTGTGCACCGCATTGTCATGCTGAAACAGGAAAGGGACATTCCGAAACTGTGGCGACAGAATCTAGAATGTCATTGTACGCTGTAGCGTTAAGATTTCCCTTCACTGGAACTAATGGGCCTAGCCTGTACCATGAAAGCTCCAAAGCATTATTACTCCTCCAAACTTTACAGTTGGCACTATGCATTGTGGCAGGTAGCGTTCTCCTGGCATCCGCCAAACCCCGTTTTGTCTGTCGGACTGCCAAATAGTGAAGCGGGATTCATCACTCCAGAGAACGTGTTTCCATTGCTCCAGAGTCCAATGGCGGCGAGCTTTACACACGCTTGGCATTGTGATCTTAGGCTTGTGTGCGGCTGCTTGGCCATGGAAACCCATTTTATGAAACTCCCGACGAACAGTTATTGTACGGACATTGCTTCCAGGGGCAGTTTGGAACTTGGTTGAGTGTTGCGACCGAGGACAGACAATGATTTTACACGCTGTGTGCTTCAGCACTCGATGGTCCCATTCTGTGACCTCCCACTTCGCAGCTGAGCAGTTGTTGCTCGTAGACGTTTCCACTTCACTATAACAGCACTTAAAGTTGACCAGGGCAGCTCTAGCAGGGCAGAAATTGCATTTTTTTTAATGCAACATGGAAGTGTTGGTCTCATGTTTCATGAGTTGAACTAACGTCCCAGAAATTTTCCATATGCACAAAAAGCTTATTTCTCTCAAATTTAGTTCACATCCCTGTTAGTGACCATTTTTCCTTTGCCAAGAGAATCCATATACCTGACAGTTGTGGCATATCAAGAAGCGGATTACACAGGTGTACCTTGTGCTCGGGACAATAATTCCATTAAAAATGTACAGTTTTGTCACAACAAAATGCTACAGATGTCTGAAGTTGAGGGAGCATGCAATTGGCATGCAGACTGCAGGAATGTCTACCAGAGCTGTTGCCAGATAATTTAAATGTTAATTTCTCTACCATAAGCAACTTCCAACGTTGTTTTAGAGAATTTGGCAGTACATTCAACCGGCCTCAACAGCAGACCACGTGTAACCACGGCAGCCCGAGACATCCACATCCAGCTTTTTGACCTGCGGGATCTTGAGACCAGCCACCCGGACAGCTGATCAAACTGTGGGTTTACACAACCTAAGAATTTCTGCACAAACTGCTAGAAACCGTCTCAGGGAAGCTCATCTGCATGCTCGTTGTCCTCACCAGGGTCTTGACCTGACTGCAGTTCAGTGTCGTAATCGACTTCAGCGGGCAAATGCTCACCATCGATGTCAACTGGCACGTTGGAGAAGTGTGCTCTTCTCAGATAAATCCTGGTTTCAACTGAACCGAGCAGATGGCAGACAGCATGTATGCCGTTGTGTGGGCGAGCGGTTTGCTAATGTCAACGTTGTGAACAGAGTGACCCATGGTGGCGGTAGGGTTGTGGTATGGGCAGGCATAAGCTACGAACAAACCAAATTGGATTTTATGGACAGCAATTTGAATGCAGACACAGCGAGAGCCCCATATACTACCCACCACTGCAACTTGTATGCTCTCGTTGGCTGGCCTCGCTTCATATCCATCGCCAAACCCACTTGCTCCAGGTCATCTATAAGTCTTTGCTAGGTAAAGCCCCGCCTTATCTCAGCTCACTGGTCACCATAGCAGCACACGCTCCAGCAGGTATATTTCACCGGTCACCCCCAAAGCCAATTCCTCCTTCGGCCGCCTTTCCTTACAGTTCTCTGCTGCCAATGACTGGAACAAACTGCAAAAATCACTGAAGCTGGAGACTCATTTCTCTCACTAGCTTTAAGCACCAGCTGTCAGAGCAGCTCACAGACCACTGCACAGAGCCAATCTGTAAATAGCCCATCTAACTACCTCATCCCCATATTGTTATTTATTTTGCTCCTTTGCGCGCCAGTACCTCTACTTGCAAACTCATCTTCTGCACATTATCACCCCAGTGTTTAATTTGCCATACCGTAATAATTGCCACTACACCCCTTTTGCCTCACCCCCTTATCCTCCCTCCTTTGCACACACTGTATGTAGACTTTCTCTATTGTTTTATTGACTGTACGTTTGTTTATTCCATGTGTAACTCTGTCGCACTGCTTTGCTTTATCTTGGCCAGGTCGCAGTTGTAAATGAGAACTAGTTCTCAACTAGCCTACCTGGTTAAATAGAAAAAATAAAAGAGATCTGTACACAATTCCTGGAAGCTAAAAATGTTCCTGTTCTTCCATGGCCTGCATACTCACCAGACCTGTCACCCATTGAGCATGTTTGGGTTTCTCTGAATCGACATGTACAACAGCGTGTTCCAGTTCATGCCAATATCCAGCAACTTCGCACAGCCATTGAAGAGTAGGACAACATTCCAAAGGCCACAATCAACAGCTTGAGCAACTCTCTGTGAATGAGATGTCACCCTGCATGAGCCAAATGGTGGTCACACCAGATAGTGACTGGTTTTCTGATCCACGCCCCTACTTTATGTTTTAAAGGTATCTGAAGAACAGATGCATATCTGTATTCCCGTCACAAACACACACCTCTGTGAGGAGATCAGCCAGCTCGGCGTGGACCTTGGTCCTGAGGGAGGTGCGGGCCACGTGGATGAGGGTCTCTCTGTCCATCTCTCTGGTCACCTTCATCTCCTCGAGCACCTTCAGAGCCTTATCCTTGGCTGCCTCAAAACCTTCTGCTATTATCCGTGGGTGGAGACCCTTTTTGGAGGCAAAGACAGAAAAAAAACAGGAATAGGGTGTTAACTAATGGTACTGGGATGCAGATTATGCAACCTGCTTTAGTGGCACCGATTCTACATTTATCAATTAAATAATTTTAAGTCATCACACAACCTTGCTAAAATGAAATGCTTTATCAAAATCCCTTCTTTTATCTAGGAAACTATTTAAATTACATGTTGGGGGCTTCCCCCAAGCCCCATCTCACCTCTGACACGTAGAGGTCAGCTTGTTTCAGGAGCTCGCCAATGATGAGCACATTGGATGTTGTACCATCACCTGTGATGTCATCCTGTGCCGTAGCCACTTTGGCAATCAAGGATGCTGTCGGATGCTGGATTTGCTGATTGAAGACAAAACTTTAGTGTCAAAGCAAGACTATAAGGCAACACATCTCACAATTAGTAAGGTTACAGATGTTAGATGAAGATGTACTGGTCTACTGAATACATGGGGAGGAGAATGCAACTCCTCCAATGCAGAGGTTACAGACCACACTTTACTGTATCAAAGAGTAAAATCCATGGGACTAAAAAAAATTTAAAAAAATAAAACACACATGGGCGTTAACTGTACATCAAACTCATGGGATATTTGTCTTACCATTTCGTGCAACAAGACATTACCATCTTTGGTCAGCTTTATGTCACCAGCCCCTGATACAAGCCTGCAAACAAGCACACAAAACATAATTTGTTAGAGGCTCAACAAATGGATATTTAAAACATGACTAGATGCATTGTACACTAATGTCTCTAATAACGAGTATAGCTAGAAAACAATGAGACTAGTTGTACATAAACTGATAGCCAGATTTTCAGTTATAGTAGTCTCCAAATTATTTAGGTATCTGCTGATTATCCTTTATAGTTAATAGAAATTGATTGGTCAAATAATCCAGTGCCAATTGTAAAACCACTCCCTGATGATAATTCAGATAGCTAGCTATAATTTAGCTAACCGTAGCTACGTATTTTGGAGGTGGCTAGGAAATCCACTATCTATCAAAAAGCTAACATAGTTTCTTAGAGAAACTACTGCGTACAATGTATCTGACAAAATAAACATATCTAATACCACAAATGGTCTACTGGCTGCCAGGATACCACGATGTTAGCTAAACTAGTAGCAGTAGCATGCTAACTGCTAGCGAGCATGGCCAGTTGCACTCACATTTTCATTGTTCCTTTTGGTCCCAAATTACTTTTGAGCACATCCTGAAGACCCCGAGCAGCACTGATATTTACTGCAAGAGCGGCTTGAGCACGTGCTACCTCAGCTTTCGGGTTTAATGCCTTTATAGCAGTCATGGTGTAAACATTTGCTATTCAGTTAATCCACGCTGTAGAATGTACTGTAAAGGCTAACGCTAAATTAAGAAAGGCCGGTTTCTGGAACTCTCTGGGCTTCACATGCGGAAATTGACAGTGATCACTCCTTACTGTCGTCTTATTGGCCAGATGTTAGGCGGAAATCCAAATTACCCTGTGTGATTGGTGATAAAATAGGTAACTCAAATATAGAAAAGGCGGAGTCAACCTTTTTGTTCACGAGGTTCAATTTGGCGCTGAGCGGCGCAAATTCACAGATCTTTATAATACAAAACTGTTCAAACTCAGCTGTTTAGAAGAGGATGCGATTTATAAATCAGATTTTAAAAAGTGCCCTACTCCATTCTAAAATCTACCATCATGAGCAACCACTTTGTATGAAATAAAATATTAATATGGACATAAATAGGTAATGTATATGTAAAAATAGATGTAATTTGTCTCACTGTCAAAAAGGCAATGCAGTTGGGGGCGGTATAGCCATCTCGAGACAACTCCGATATAGTATTTTTTCTGAAAGTTGCCGGGATGTCACGTGTCCTAATTATCTCAGTACACTCGTAACAATTTAATAATTACAAAACGTATATTAGATCAAATAAACCTCACCTAGCAAATAAGCCATCAAATTCGACACTCACTGATCTCCACACAAAAATTCCTTGCTTGGTGGGCGAAGCAACGAAAGAACGCCACCTGCTGGACATTTTTTTCTGCCGAGTTGGGCATCTCACCTCTTCGCCTCTGGGGTTACGTAAAAGCAGAGATATTAGAGAAAGGAGGAGATAAAAATCAAATGGATCAATTAATGCAGGTACGTATAACGCCCCACCCAGCACCATGTGGAAGCTAACCGTCACGCAATCCCTTCTCAAAGTCAGGGTATGAGTCGATAAACGTGCATATTTTCCTCGAAAGTATATAATGTCACGATTCCAAAGCTATACAATATTACAGATAGCAAGTTATTTATCTCACATCGTGTAATGTACTTCTTGTTGACGAAATACATGCTAATGTTGGGTTTTTGAGCTAGCGCCCAACTGACTCCATTTCTTTCCTTGAAGGAGAGCTCTACTTGTCCCAAAATCACAGAGTGCACCACGCGGCTCATTGAAGTTGCATTGGCATCATACACAATGGCCGATAATACGCGGCCAATTGAGTTTTCCATCTCCGCGAAAGTGTCTCTGGTAAAAGCAAACAGTAGTGGGCGGTCTCACGTGCCGGCTTTCTTTTGATTCGCTCGGCTTTCTCTTCCTCACTGAACCTATTGAAAGCATCTGGGAAGTCGGCCAATGCTGAAACCGTGGACAGTGCCATATCAACGCTTTAGCAACCAGTAAGTAAGAACATTTTGCACAAACTTGTTTTCTTGTTGAAGAAAGTAGACTTAGTTTGCAGGACCAGCACATGCCAAAAAATACATATGAATAGTAACATTTAACACCATCAAGGACACTTTGCACAGGTAATACAGACGTATATAATGTCCTTAAACTGATACATTATGTAACGCATTGCATGATTTCAAATTAACTCTACTGTTTTGCTCTGTGATGCCGACCGTGCACACATGTATCGTAGTGGAAACTCAAGTTGGCAATGGCATTCATCACCTTTTGCGTGCATGCCGGGCACTTTTTCGCGAGGAGAGGGTGACGCAACAGTTGCACGATAGTCTTCTCCAAGGCTGCTGTTGTACGCTGTTGCTACTGCCAGCAACTAGAAGAAAACGATGCACGGACCGACTAAGTTAATTCGGTGTAATTTTTAACAATATAATATATATTTTAAAGTTTTGTTTCGTTAAATATTTTTTTGCACTGCATCAGTCGATTAATCATGTACGGTAGACCGTTTCTATCGCATGCTTGAGCTGATCACTCGTGTAATGAAACGTGTCTGTACGTGAGTAAAATAACTACTAACAGTATATCTTTTATGAAGGCAAATTTATTGCTAGCTTCACATTACAAGCCACATGAGAGAGAGCAATGCTTCTTCATGAACCCCTACGTTCCCCAGACGCCATTGGTAATATGCTAATCAGGATACAATATGCAAATAACACCACATCTCCCCTTTTCAGAAGATAAATGGTACACTGCCTTTGTCTCAAAAAACCTCAAGGTATTATTATGTCTTTATGTCGGTAGGTCTAAGGGATTATTCTGCCTTTTTATGACAGTACGTCTGTTCCTGTCTAGTTCAACATAGTCATGATTGTAAAATATTTTCTGTAAACTTTAACCCAAAATGCATCTCTCATTTCTTTTAAAACAAATGTATCACACATGTAAATTAGAACTGACAGCTGTTGTTTTGTCCTATTTTTTACTTTGAGCTCAGTCTTTTGTTTTTGCTCTGATTTAAAAGTCCAGTCTTTGAGGTTTAACTATTGCTCGCCCAGACCTTGTTCTGGATGTAGCAGGTACATCCAGGATTACCTTGGGTGTTGGTGTGTCGGAGTGGTGAAGACACTTGAATCTTCTCCTGCGTAGCGTTGTTGTTCTCAGGTCCATCCATAGGGATGAGGTGATATCTGTTCCTGTGGACAGAACCGTGGGGAACTTCCACTATGTAGGATTGTGGTATTGCATGTTCCCTCAGCACTGTTCCTGTGATTTGAGTCCGTCATCAACACCTGTTTTCCAGGTGGGTGTCTGCTGAGGTTGCTGAATCTGTGACGCTTGTTGAAGCGTTGCTGATCCGCACTCCTTCTCTCCTTTTCCTTTGAGCTGACCACACCTGTGTTTGGGATTGATGGGTCTAGCAGCGATGGGAGTTTTGGCACTGTGGTACGAAGCTGTCGTCCCATCAGCAGTTGCGCAGGGCTGAAGATATTCTGGAGTGGGGTTAGCTGCTTTCTTGAGCAGGTTCTTCACCGTCTGAACGGCGCGTTCCATCTCTATGTTGCTTTGCGGGAACTTTGGACTGCTTTAACAGGATTAAATGTCAGGAATTGTGACAACTGAGTTTTTAAATGTATTTGGCTAAGGTGTATGTAAACTTCCGACTTCAACTGTAGCTTTCGCCTTGATCTCAACAAGCGCATCTACTCAAGACCGCTGATGCTGTAAAAACGGTCCAGTTCAAAGTGAATTTCACAGATCCATATATATGGCAATGGTCTATTTGCATATATGTCTACTGCACATCTGATTGGTAATGGCACACCGGTTTGTGTAGAGTACATGTCTGAGTCGTGCCTGTCATCGCATAGACTTCTACTCCGATCTGTCTGCCTGCAACAATCTCTCGTATAGTTAGGTTTGCATACTAAGTCTTGCATAGTTCGTTTTGTTTCGGTATGTTACATTGAATGTGGCTAATATTGTGTTGATTCGATCACAATTCCCACAGTAAAGTGAAACGTTGATCGTGTTAACTAAGGGGAATAATTCTAGAAAGTTGAGTGAAGTTCAATCTTGTGCTTTTCTGTCTACTATTAACAAATGTAATTACTTGTCCTTCGATGCACTCATCACTTTCAAATAGAAATTACCGCTGTCAGTTAAACAATCAATGATGTTTTTGTCTCTCCTGCGTGCTCTTGCTTCAGCATAATGACAACTTTATCACAGACAAAGGAAATCTTCCGGAGAGCAGATGCAGTGTGCTTCGACGTGGACAGCACTGTTATCAGAGAAGAAGGCATTGATGAGCTAGCCAAATTCTGCGGGGTTGGAGATGCTGTCACAGAAATGTATGTTGTGTAGCAATTCGTAATGATTTTAAGTGTGCTGAAATGCATGTTTCTTTCTTCTCTCCTTTCTTTATCTAGGCCCATCTACATTTCCCTGTACATTTCCCTGTGCCATAACTTTCTACATGTTACTTTCTAAAGGTTAAATTTGCAACATATTTGTTGAGTACATTGTGCTTCTCTCAATTCAGGACTCGCAAGGCCATGGGGGGGTCAGTGACTTTTAAAACTGCTCTGACGGAGCGCCTGTCCATCATCCGATGTTCAAGGGAACAAGTGAACAAACTGATAACTGACCACCCTCCCCAGTTGACAGCAGGTATTAAGTAAGTGGTTGTTGATTTCAATTGGTCAGTCTTTTTTTCCCACTCAACACTATTTGGTTATTAGCAGAGGCTATGGTAATTTGATCATAATTCTCACATAAAATGGTTGAACTAGTAGTCTCTTCAAGCTGGGCGTCTAACCTCAAGTTACAATCGCTTATGAAACCTGTACTAATTTCTGCATGTTGTAGAATAAATGCACATTTCTGTACATTGTCCAGGGAGCTTGTTGATACTCTGCACCAGCGCAACGTGAAGGTGTTCCTGGTCTCTGGCGGTTTCCGCTGTATCGTGGAGCATGTCTCCACTCAACTCAACATTCCCCTCCATCACGTGTATGCCAACCGCCTCAAGTTCTACTTCAATGGTAAGAGCAGATCAGAGCAGTATCAGAATCACCTCTCACACTGTGGAAGGGATGAAGTGTGGTTGATGACAGTATGATCATTCATGTTTTAATATTATTGGTTGTTTTGGTTTGATGGCTGGAAGCAAAATCGGGTGGCCATCTTGTTACTCCGGTATCCCTGTACATTTGATATTGGCACTGACTCTGTATATAGCTTCCTCTCTTATTTCTTAATTCTCGTTTCCTTTATTATATATATATTTTATTTGTATTAGTTATACTCTTTTGATATTGATTACTGCACTGTTGGTTAGAGCTTGCAAGTGAAGCATTTTACTGTACTTGTGACAATAAAACTTGAACTGGACTTCAGAGGGCTGGTTTCAATCAAGCAAGCAGTAGATTGGCCTCTACAGGGAGGAATTCTTTACTAATTTGTTGTTCTATTTTCCTTCTAGGTGAGTTCGCTGGCTTTGACGAGACCCAGCCCACATCTGAGAGTAATGGGAAGGGGAAGGTTATCAGCATGCTCAAGGAGAAGCACGGCTTCAAGAACGTGGTGATGATCGGTGATGGAGCCACAGACCTGGAGGCCTGTCCCCCTGCAGTAAGTGTTGTCTTCTCAATACACTAAAAGACAGGTGACAAGCTAGTATTTATAGCTGTTATTTATGTAATCTCCGGCTTTCTGTCATGGAATACTTTCTTGTCCATTTTGTGGAGGAAATTTGTATTTTGTCTCTGTTCCCAACACCCCTAGACACCACAGAAATACGCACACAACACATTTTTAGGTGGAACACAGAGTCAACAGCAGTGCAGTGCCTCTGGAGGAGTTAAAAGACAAAAGACATCCATTGTTCATTATTACTTTACATTATAGCTGCCTCTAACACCTGACAATCTAGTATTGGGATGTATTCATTAGTCGCAGACCGTAGCAAAAAAAAAATTTGCAATGGAAACGAGTTTCTATTCGACAAATTCAGGTAGGTTCCTCCCCGGTTCAATCCAGTTGCTTCTGTTTGGTTCCTAGTGAATACACCCCTGCAACTGTGTCTTTAAAAAAGGTGCTTAAAACTTCTTATGGCTGGGGGCAGTATTGAGTAGCTTGGGTGAATAAGGTGCCCAGAGTAAACTGCCTGCTACTCAGGCCCAGAAGCTAAGATATGCATATTATTAGTAGATTGGTAGAAAACACTCGGAAGCTTCTAAAACTGTTTGAATGATGTCTGTGAGTATAACAGAACTCATATGGCAGGAAAAAACCTGTGAAAAAAATCCAACCAGGAAGTGGGAAATCTGAGGTTTGTAGGTTTTCAAGTCTTTGTCTATCCAATATACAGTGTACAATTTGGTCCGATTGCACTTCCTAAGGCTTCCACTAGATGTCAACAGTCTTTAGAACCTTGTTTCAGGCTTCTACTGTGAAGGGGGAGAGAATAAGAGCTGGTTGACTAAGAGGTCTGGCAGAATGCCATGAGCTCAGTCAGGGGTGCGCCCGTGAGAGGTAGCTGTGTTCCTTTTCCTTTCACTGTCCAATTTACAGTATCTATTACAGTGAAAGAATACCATGCTATTGTTTGAGAAGAGTGCACAATTATTAACTTAAATGTATTAATAAACCAATTAGGCACATTTGGGCAGTCTTGATACAACAGTTTGAACATAAATGCAATGGTTCATTGGATCAGTCTAAAACGTTGCACATACACTGCTACCATCTAGTGGCCTAAATGTAAATAGTACATTATGGCCTTTCGCTTGCATTTCAAAGATGATGGTAAAAAGAAAAATGTGTGTTTTGATTCTTTGTGTTATCTTTTACCAGATCTAATGTGTTATATTCTCATACATTCATTTCACATTTCCACAAACTTCAAAGTGTTTCCTTTCAAATGGTATCAAGAATATGCATATCCTTGCCTCAGGTCCTGATCTACAGCCAGTTAGATTTGGTTATATAATTTTAGGTGAAAATTGGGGGAAAAAGGGTCGGATCCTTTAATTAAACAATTATCCTCACCACATTGATTTGTTTTTCAGAATGCATTCATTGGATTTGGTGGAAACGTGGTTAGGCAGCAAGTAAAGGAGAGAAGTTTGTGGTACGTCACAAGTTTTAGAGAGCTGCTAAAAGAACTGGAGAAGATTTAACAACAAGGAAATACCATAACCTGAACCCTCTTACAACTATTGTTACTAATGCTAACATCAGTGTTTTATTTTCACCTAATGGTGTTATCCAGTGCACAATATTTTTTATTTCCAGTCAATAGATTTTTTTTATTAATAAATGTTTACACTACAATAGTGTCTTCTTGGGTTTGACCCCTGTTGATTTTTATACTAGATGATACTAAAAAAAATTAAGTTAACTAAATGTTATCCTTTTTGGAGGGTTTTGAGCAGGGTTGGAGTCCATTCGATTTCATCATCGTTTGTTTAATTCCCGAATTCAATGAATTGAACCCAACCCTGGATTTGTGTGTTTTTTAAACTGCACTTTTGTGGTTTTGTCCTTACTTCAAACTTTTGTAGGAAAGGTAATAAAACTACTGCATTTTACAATATGTGCCATTAAATGACTTTATAGATGTAAATGTCTTGCCATTGACACTAAAAATAGTAAACGTGTAAAATGCAGTTCTGAGTATGTGTGGTCATTTACTTGTTTGTTTTCTTTGTGTCAACAGCACAACAGCCTCTGATGGTATCATCCACTAAACAATGACATAACTACACTGTGAGCTCAAAGTATTGGGACAGTGACACATTTTTTGTTGCACTTTGGATTTGAAATTATACAATGACTAAAGTGCAGACTGACCGCTTTAATTTTAGGGTATTTTCATCCATATCGAGTGAACCGTTTAGAAATTAAAGCATTTTTGTACATTGTCCCCCCATTTTTAGGGGACCAAAAGTATTGGGACAAATTCACTTGTGTATTAAAGTTGTCAAGAGTTTCGTATTTGGTCCCATATTCCTAGCACATTAAGTGTTTTCTAAACACTTGTACATTTAATATGAATGCTACCATGATTACGGATAGTCCTGAATGAATTGTGAATAATGATGAGTGAGAAAGTTAGAGGCACAAATATCATACCCCCAAGACATGCTAACCCAACGGTTCCCAAACTAGGGGTCGCCTGGTATTAAAATCGGGTCGCAAGAGAATTTCCAAAACCCTGAGAAAAAAAATATTTACAGTATGTATATTATCTTTGTATCTCAAAATCATTGTAATATGGTTAACTTTAAAAATGAAAATTATTCAAATCTAAAATATCAATTTCAACCAGGGAGCGCCCTTAGATCATGAGAAAAGGTCGCACTTGACCGTTGCACTTGAATCATTCCCACGGGGAATGACTAGGCCCTCAATGCTATGAAACCACAGGCTATTGCAGAGACTTATTACTGGCTGCAATTGATATGGTGAAAACAATGTGTTGGGAGTCAGAGGCACAGAAACACACATCAATACCTTTGTCAGATAGCACTGTTAAACAAATAATATATGCTATTGCTAGCAATCAAGAGGAAACTCTGACTGAATGACTCAAACTCCCTAGCTTAGGCTCTCCAAATGGACATTAGCTGTGAGGGCCGAGATGCCCATGCATTGACTTTTGTTCGCTATACATGGCGGGGGATGCTATTCACGAGGACATTGTTCTGTCTCGTTTTTCCAAAGCATGAAATGGCATATGGGATGTTCAGTTTGCTGCGTGGCTATAATGACGAAAAACAGATTCTATATGGTTATTTGGGGCTCCGTCTATCACGGCACGGTGGGCAGGCCTCTGCACTCAAGTTGTGTGTCTCCCTCTGCCAAATGGATGTATAGTATGATACACCGAGAGCAACTGGCGGCAAAAGAGCTGAGCACAACTCAGAGATATACTGCAGCAGGTAACTTAGATTGTAAACTACATCAAACCATGTCCACTGCGCGCACGCCTGTTTGCAAAACTGTGGAGATATGGGATCGGAGCATGACAATGTTCTATTTCACACCGAGGTTTGGTGGTTATCGAGGGGGAGAGTTAAAAAGATTTTTGAGAGAGGAACTGTTGTCATTCACAATGGTTGTAAAAAATAAATAAAAGACTTTCGGTTGACTTTCTGTGTAATGAAAAGAAAAGAACAGAAAACAGCACGATTGCTGTAAACCCCACGCTTTAAGATGACCACAAGCATCCCTGTTCCTAAGAACTCTAATGCCACAATGACTACCGCCCTGTAGCACTCACTTCTGTAATCATGAAGTGCTTTGAGAGGCTGGTTATGACACACATTAACTTTGCCACCTTAGACCCACTCCAATTTGCGTACCGCCCCAACAGATCCATAAATGACTCGATCTCAATTGCTCTCCACACTGCCCTCACCCACCTAGATAAGAGGAATACCTATGTGAGAATGCTCTTCATTGACTACAGCTCAGTGTTCAACACCATTATCAACCCAAGCTCTTCACCAAGCTTAGGACTGGGAATGAACACCTCCCTCTGCAACTGGATCCTGGACTTTCTGAAGGGCAGACCCCAGGTGGTGATAGGCAACATCACCTCCACCACGCTGACCCTTAACACATGGGCCCCACAGGAGTGTGTGCTTAGTCAACCCCTGTACTCCCTGTTCACCCACAACTGTGTAGCCATGCACGACTGCAACACCATTATCAAGTTCGCTGTCGACACGACGGTAGTAGGCCTGATCACCGGTGACGATGAGTCAGCCTACAGGAAGGAGGTCAGTGACCTGACAGTGTGGTGCCGGGGCAACAACCTCTCCCTCAACGTCAGCAAGACCAAGGAGCTGATCATGGACTACAGGAAACGGGGAGGGCAAGCACGCCCAGCAGTGGAGCAGGTAGACAGCTTTAAGTTCCTGTGTCCAAATAACTAAGGACTTAAAATGGTCCAAACACACACACACAGTCGTGAAGAAGGCGCGACAGTGCCTCTTCCCTCTCAGGATGTTGAAAAAGTTTGGCATAAACATTTCCTGTACATAGTATGTTTACTTAGTGTATTCATTTTCTTTCTAGTAATACATTGTTATTGATTATTGCATTGCTGGGCTTTGAGTTTGCAAGAACGGCATTTCACTGTACTTGTGCATGTGACATTAAAACTAAACTTGAATTCGGGAACTTTGACCTCATTTTTCAGAGTTCCTAGTTGTCTTGAAAACACCATAAAACTCATGGTATGCTACCTTTTGCCAGCTCATATCTGTGTGAAGCTGGATTCAGTGCTCTCTTTTGCATTAAAACTAAATAACGATCCAGGTTGGATGTGACAGCAGAGATGAGATGGCACTGTCGACCACGCTCCCTGACTTTGAGAAGCTCTGACGCGACATGCATCAAGCACACATCTCATTAGTGGTGGTGAGATAAGAGACATGTCAGACTAATATGCAATTGACTACCCCACATTAAAGCATGTGATGGTGAAGACAATCATAAATACTGTTAGAATGTTCTTCTTGACTGCCATAGCCACAAATAAAAATGTAAACATTGGCTGTTAATTACATACTTTTTTTTCACATGGGTGGGGTCACGAATCTTCAGATATCAAAATAGGGTCGTGGGCCAAAAAAGTATGGGAACCCCTGTACTAACCTCTCACCATTACAATCGGGGCAGCAGGTAGCCTAGTGGTTAGAGCGTTGGGCCAGTAACCCAAAGGTTGGTAGATCAAATCCCCGAGCTGACAAGGTAAAAATCTGTCATTCTGAACAAGGCAGTTAACCCACTGTTCCTAGACCGTCATTGTAAATAAGAATTTGTTCTTAACTGACTTGCCTAGTTAAATATGTATTTGTTTTTTAAAACAATAATGTGGCATTTTTTGGGGGGTATAATTTAGTCTAAATTTCTCTCATTATTCATGATTAAATCACGATTATCTGTATTCATGGTAGCATCCACATTAATGTAGAAGTGTTTAGACACATTCTATTCTTATTTACAATAAAAGTGACTCCAAAATGACACATTACATTATTTACCATTCAATTCGGCACAAAATAATCTGTAACACAACCAAAGCAAACAGCAAATGTGTGACTCTACAAAACGAGTTTGTAGTCACACGCTTTATGTAATCATTGCGTGCTAGGAATATGGGACCAAATACTAAACTTTGGACTACTTTAATACACTTAAGTGAATTTGTCCAAATACTTTTGGTCCCCTAAAATGGGGGGGGGGGGACGGGACATTGTAGAAAAAGTGCTGTAATTTCTATATGGTTCATTCAATATGGATGAAAATACCCTCAAATTAGTCTGCATTTTAATCTTATATCCATATAATTTCAAATCCAAAGCGCTGGAGTACAGAACCAAAACAACCAAAATGTGTCACTATCCCAATACTTTGAGCACACTGTACTGGCTAGCACACAATCCGGCAACAAAGAGCAGCATTACCACAGTTTCTCTTTGAATAACTTTATTTATGTGCTGACATTCTTGCCACCTTTACCATAAATACCCTGTAAATCAGGGAATAAAACTAGGATGAGGCATGCTACTACCAACACTGAAACCTCTTTAAATTCACAATGAGTAGCATCATGACTCCACAATTACAGATTTTCCTTTCAATACATTGGTAGTTGTGCCTGGGCACATAAATGTTCCATGACAGTATTAGATCAGATGTTTACGAAATAGGCTATTCATTATGCCCAACCGGAAACATGTTAAATCTGATAAAACATGTCTTGAAAAACTGGACATGCAGGTAATACAAGCCATGTTCACTAAACCAGTACAACAAACCAGTACAACAAAAGCTTATTGCAGATGATGGGAAAGAAATGGGGAGAGAATGCCCACAATTGCAATCAGTACATTTACTTGAAAAATTCAGAGAAGATATTTAGGGTTAAAATGGGCATGGCTTTAGCTCTGTATTCATACCAGTTCTCAAATAAATCAAAGTTTATTTGTCACGTACAGAGATTAGCAGAAGTTAAAGCAGGTGCAGCGAAATGCTTGTGTTTCTAGCTCCAACAGTGCAGTAAATGTCTAAGAGTACAATACTAATACACAAATGATTCCAATAAATAATGTTCACACTCAATGCCTTCACTTCAATTAAGTTTAAATATTTGACTATTTAGTGGATATTCTCTCCGCTGACAAAATACAGTAACAATTCACTTATACCATTTTACCAGTCTTTCTAGCGCTCCAATTGAGTCAGTAACAACATTTTTAAATCAGATTTCACCCAAAAGCTTGATTTAGCAATTTAACAATATGATTTATATATTTATTCAATATTTACATTAAATAAACGAAATAACCATAAAATCACACATTGTGCATCTATCGTGATTTTTTGTCAAGTCGTGCCATAGTTGCCCAAAGCTCAATTCTTATTCACTGCAAACAGAACACACTGCTAGGCTAGGTCTCTTTTCAAAACAGCACTTTGGTTGTAAAAATAGACTAGATCAGCTGTGGCAATGTGACCAGTGTTAATATGACCCAGTATGTTGGACATCAGTGCTCCACCCAACCACTATCAGGAGGTTTCAATATTCAGATTTTTCCCATCCTGTCTCCCAATAACAAAAAAGCAGTTGTGAGCTCTCGTGCCAGACAGACAGATCTTCCAATTATGGAAAGAGTGTTTTAGCCCACAGACTCAATATGGGATACGATGATACTTTAACCTCCTGTGTCTCAGTGATGTTTTTAAAGTACCAAATATAGTTTGCTGGTACAAAGTCAGAAATAGGGAAAGTAAAAGACAAACCAAATTAGAGGGGAGTTAGTTGGCAACAATAATGAAGAGGTTGAGACCACGGCAGTGAGATTTTGGACTTTTTGTTACATTTAAAAACCGGCGAGGCTTGGCGTTCGGCATTCTGTGTTCTCTCATAGGTTACTGCAGCGGGGAAGCCTTCATTGGGATCATGATTCTGGAGTCCATGTGCTGAATGAGAGGAACTGCAATAGAGATACAAGATCAGAGTAGAGTTCAAAGTATTTAATCTTGTTTTTTCATTTAAAAAAAATGTGCACACTATGTGAAAGTACACTTCATAACTGATTTTGCTCACCTGTATAATACACAACCTCATCCCAACCCTCATGTTGCCAAGCTGCGTTCCTTGTGGCTTCTCTGGCCTCAAGGTCTTTGTAAGCTGAAATCAACAATGAAACACTATTATAAAATGAATGTTAGTCTTCTTTTAGAAAAAGAATAACAGCCTTGTCTATAAGAAAGCCTAAAAGCCTAGTACGAGACGCTACATGAATGTTAGATCTGTGTGAATGAACGAGACTGGAGGAACGGAGAGAAGAGCGATAGTGCTGGTCTGCCTGGCCTCACCCCAGAGGTGGTGCACCATGTAGAGGTTTCCGATTTGGGAGAAGAACCCTCCCACAGCCTCACTGTTGTGCTGGCGGTAGCCAATAGCTCTGGCCCTTGGGAAAACAACAGGACAATCAAAACAGTCACAACACTTTCCCACAACCAACGCTTCATCTTCTACACATTGGCTCAAGGCCACCCCATGCAGATTATTTTTTATATTCATTTAACTTGTATTTATACAGTTATTCAATTAAGAACATATTATTTGTCATGATGACCTGTCAAAGATGCAAGCACAGCTGCCATATACAATTATAATGGGCTACTGTCCATGTGGTGTCTCAACCATTGATGATAATTTGACCAACAAATGTTATTATTCATACGGTTTGATTGAACTTGCTTTAAAACTATCATTCCAGTTTGGCAGAACCGGTTGGCTATACAGACAGTAGCTGCACAGTGCCAGGATTAGTTGGATTGGATGTACTCATGCATCGAGACTGCTAATTGTACGGTGTGGGGTTGGAGAAATGTCATTATTGGCTCTGAACCAGTCCCATTAGTCATCGTACATACAATCATATAAATTTCAATCATGTATAGTTATTTTGATTAGCCAAATCATACTGACTTAATTCCCGCTGTCAGCATTTCATGTTGTTTTAGCAATGTGGCATGACCCCCCCCCCCCAATTATAATGAGTTATTCTGATCAATTACTGAACCAAATAATCAGAGAGAGTATGCACAAATCACAAATTAAACTTATTTTGGCAGACAAGTTTGAAGAATTCAGAACAATGAATTAACATTGAAATATTTAATATTTGTCATAAAGGAACAAAAATGTTTTCAACATAAACCTGAGAGAATGGAATCGTCCAGGCTCATAGGCTCCTGTTGAAAGTAAACAACTAAATTGAATCTGAAAATAGCAAGGACAGCAGTAGAATCTCCCTGTGCACTCTGGGATCTAACAACAGAGTATCAAAATAGCGTCTCTCAGTGGAATAGCTCTTACTAATGAGAAAATGGGGAAGGAAGTTTCAAGCGAAAAATAAACTATATGCTGTAAGTAAAGATGAGAAATTCAAATGTAATCAGGTTGCCTTACCAGTAATTACCCCACTCAATCATGGTGCCAGGCTGAAAAAAGAAAACATGAGAAAAAAACTTTTTGTATTTGACAGGAATATCAATGTGTGACAATTTCCTCCAAGATTAAAAATGATTCATAATGGCCCTTTCACATAGATTGCAAGATATACCTACATTTATGAGCATACTGTTTCCATAGAACCTACACAAAATCTCCAATGTTCATGTTAACAATTGCCCACTCTTTGTATCATCTGGTGGTGATTCATATTTATTCAGCAATGTAGCACCATCCTAAACTAAACCCCTAGTAGTGCTGTGGTTAATGAGGTTCAGTCACTCAGTACTCACTCGGAGCTGGTAGGACCTGAGCTCGTAGATGTTGGGTCCCTTCCTGGGGATGGGCTCATTCCAGAAGCTGAACTCCAGGAGCAGTTGGTTCCTACGAGACAACAGCATCTTTCCTCTCTCCTCCCGGTACTTCATGAACTCCTGTGTCAACCTCACATCAATAAGCACATCTGATCCCTCACTGTCTATTTAGGGAAGGGTTCATTAGCTGCAGATTATAAGCCAGGGGTTATAGTAGGGCTGGAGCAAAAGCCAGCACACCCAATAGCTCTTCAGGAGGAAGCTTGGCCACCAGGTATAGGAGTTAATGTGACAGGCAACCTCAGACAATACTAGCATATGAAGCTATATTCAAGACTACTATATTTAAAGTGAAGACTTCTAGATGCTGCCGGGGAAGAAATGACAGTCATGGAACATTTTGGTTACCTTGTTCTGCCTGAGTTTGCTCATGACCTCGGTCAGAGCTGGGTAACCTCCTCTATACCGCCACATATGGACTGGAAAAACACACACACCAGCCATTATTTGCAAAGCAATAATACGCATATTCAGAGACATATCCATAATCCTTCTGATAAGTGTAAGGGTATTATTTCAGTAATGCAGTAATGCAAAACCAACAGCCAGGGAACTATTGGCAACGTGTAGGCTAGGGTTAGGCAACACCAATCACGGTTTTCGATTTTGATTATTTCGGTTGATTGCTGTAACACGGGATAAACAATTCATAAAAGTCCCATGATGGTAGTAGTGACTGTCCATTAATGCTTATCCCTTAATAAACATTTATTGACATGACTTTACTTGAATAAATTATTTCAGTTGTGTATATTACATATGACTTTATTTAATTCCAAGTAAAAATCTCATCTCTATAGTGCTGCTGCCTGTGCTGTCTGACAAAATCACTATTTTGTAGTTCTTCAAAGTAAACAAGGCATACTTTTTGACTGCTGAATATCAACTATTAATCACTTAGTTCATGTATTTTTAGGGAGATGCTTCGCGAAGCAACAGCTGCTCTCTATATCCCCTCATGATCACACATTCTCTCTTCTGTGGCAGGCGTAAAAGACACAGACCAGCCAAGTATATGCACAATGGATTATGGTCACTGTAGTTAACTACCACGTTTTATGTACTAAACTATGTACAATATTGGCCTGTTGGAAACTACAAACCCCTACTACATTGCACAGTACAGGCTGGATCTGATTGATCTCTAAAAACCTAACGAAATGGAATTCTAATAATTGAACCGACGTCGGTTAATTAGTTGTTTAAAAAACTAAAAATAACCAACATTTCGGTTAATTGCTCAGCACCAATGTTTGCAGGCTTTTGTTATTATTGCCAGGTAGGTGTAACACCAACTTAATTGAATCATCATCTCACTAGAAAAATTAGCAAAACTGGTTCAATGAAGCCCATTTCTCCTGAACTAAGTTTTTCTATCCCTGCAGGTGTGTCAATTCGAAGTGAATGTGCAGTTCAACTAGACTAGAAAGTGGAGGAGTGTGTGCTCTACTGCCAGCATTCTTACCAGCCTGGTCCTGCTCTCCATACCAGGTGTTCCAGGTACCCACCAGCTCACAGGGATAGTACTTATCATTATGGATAGATGGCAGGGTCTCCTCACTGTCAAGGGAAAGCAATAACAAACACATATTCTACTAGGGAGCCTAGCGGTTAAGAGCGTTTGGCCAGTAACTGAAAGGTTGCTGGTTCGAATCCCTTGGCCGGCAAGCTGGAAAAACCTGCCGTTCTGCCCTTGAATCTGATTCATAGGGGTTGGGTTAAATGCGGAAGACACATTTTGGTTGAATGCTTTCAGTTCTGCAACTGACTAGGTACCACCTTTCCCTTTCCCCTAATAATAATAATAATAATAATAATAATAATACTTGTATGATATATAATATGACCGTTATTATGACTATAACAGATTAACTGTTATTGTTGATACCATCATTTGACGTTAGCAGACACCACTGCAGCTTTCTTGTCAGGTTTCTCTTAGGACTTCAACATACACTTCCAAGCTAAATATAAATGTTCTATAACAATCCCCATCCCAAATGTTTAAAATAGGCATTTTGGCTGTGTCTTCTGTGTGTTGTGTCTAAACCAGTTGTGCAGATTCTACGATAAGTAAAAGGTATTATGACTGAGTCATCTTAAGTATGAGCATAGATAAATTTTTCTACACAGTGTTGTCATGTCAGTATATCAATTGCATCACAGGAATAAAACATTTTGTCTAAACTCTACCCGTATGCAAAAAACACATGAATTTCACATGATCTTATGTGAAGTTAATGTGATCACATGTGAAATGTTCCAAAAACACATGTTTTCACGTGCACAACCCACTGGTGACACCAGCTATGCACTCATAATATCACCACTACTACGTTTTACTTTATATCACACATACTCAACAACCAAATGAAACAATAATTTGGGACGGTACTACCCTCAGTACGGCTACTATTTGAGAAGCTTTAGGTATAAAGGCCTAGACTAAACAAGGTCCATACTACTTACCAAAGCTGGTTGTAGGCATCCAGGCACTCTGGTTTCACATTATGGACTGTAACAGAACAAGCTCTATTAGACATAGTGCCCTCTGTGTTGGAAGGGGTTAAATTTGTCAAACTTTACATTACAGTCAAGGTCCGTAAGTACAGTGAAACAAGTATTGTAATTACTAATTTCTACATTATACTTACTTCTTACACTATAGTTATTACACTGCACTCAATTCTAAAATATAAAAAGTAATTTGGAATTGAAGTAAACAAGTTACAGTAAAGCACAACTTACACTGGATTTTGTAGAGGTTGCTTTCCTCATTCTTGGTAAGCAAGTGGGAGTGGGCATCCTTTCTGGGATCAACTTTACGCACAAATAGTGACTTGAACCAGCTATCTTCACGATTCCTATGGTTTGATGCTGACAACCCCCTGGAGAAAGAAATACAGATGGTAGTGTTAATACACATGTGAACGGAGACATCTTATGAAGAAAGTGACTCATCTATTCCTGCAGCAAAGGATTTCACTGCTGAGTAGTGAGCTGAAGTCAGATCTGCCCATGCAGAATAATAACAGTAACACATGCACTGTATGATGTTGTTGCCTAAGCTACCTACACACAATGTTTGAGAAAATGCACACTGGTCTCCTACATGCAGTACCAGTTCTTGCATGTCCCTGGCTGTTTCCGAAGTAAACAATAAGCAGTGACAGTTACAGCTAGCCACAGAATACCCCTGCTGCATAAGTATTAAAATACAAATGATATATCATTGGCTAATGTTGACGTTATAATGTAAAGAAATGCCGATGTAGTAACATACTAATGTCATGCAAAATACAGTAAGCTACACTATATATACAAAAGAATGTGTACACCCTTTCAAATGAGTGGATTCGGCTATTTCAGCCACACCCGTTGCTAACAGGTGTATACAATCGAGCACACAGCCATGCAATCTCCATAGACAAACATTAGCAGTAGAATGGCCTTACTGAAGAGCTCAGTGACTTTCAACGTGGCACCATCACAGTCAGTTCATCAAATTTCTTCCCTGCTAGAGCTGCCCTGGTCAACTGTAAGTGCTGTTATTGTGAAGTGGAAACGTCTAGGAGCAACAACGCGAAGTGTTAGGCCACAGAAGCTCACAGAACAGGACCGTCGAGTGCTGAAGCGAGTATAAATCGTCTGGCCTCGGTTGCAACACTCAAAACCAAGTTCCAAACTGACTCTGGAAGCAACGTCTGCACAAGAACTGTACGTCGGGAGCGTCATGAAATGGGTTTCCATGGCCGAGCAGCCACACACAAGCCTAAGATAACCATGCGCAATGCAAAGCGTGTAAAGCTCGCCGCCATTGGACTCTGGAGCAGTGGAAACGCGTTCTCTGGAGTGATGAATCACACTTCACCATCTGGCAGTCTGACGGACTAATCTTGGTTTGGCGGATGCCAGGAGAACGCTACCTGCCCCAATGTGTAACAGTATAACTTTAAACCGTCCCCTCGCCCCGACACGGGCGCGAACCAGGGACCCTCTGCACACATCAACAACAGTCACCCACGAAGCGTCGTTACCCATCGCTCCACAAAAGCTGCGGCCCTTGCAGAGCAAGGTGCAACACTACTTCTAGGTTTCAGAGCAAGTGACGTAACTGATTGAAACGCTAGTAGCGCGTACCCGCTAACTAGCTAGCCATTTCACATCCGTTACACTTGCATAGTGCAAACTGTAAAGTTTGGTGGAGGAGGAATAATGGTCTGGAGCTGCTTTTTTTTCATGGTTCGGGTTAGGCCCCTTAGTTCCGCTTTAGGGAAATCTTAACGCTATAGTTAACAACAACATTCTAGACAATTCTATGCTTCCAACTTTGTGGCAACAGTTCAGGGAAGGCTCTTTCCTGTTTCAGCATGACAATGTCCCAGTGCGCAAAGCGAGGTTCATACAGAAATGGGTTGTCGAGATCGGTGTGGAAGAATTTGACTGGCCTGCACAGAGCCCTGACCTCAACTCCATAGAACACCTTTGGGATGAATTGGAACGCCGACTGCGAGCCAGTACTAATCGCCCAACATTAGTGCTCAACCTCACTAATGCTCTTGTGGCTGAATGTAAGTCCCCACAGCAATTTTCCAACATCTAGTGAAAAAACATCCCAGAAGAGTAGAGGCTGTTATAGCAGTAAAGGGGGGACAAACTCCATATTAATGGAACGAGATGTTAGAGCAGGTGTCCACAAACCTTTGGTAATGTAGTGTTTATCCACAACAGTAGCCCTAGCTTTATAATAATGACCTTGAGCAAGTGTAATAATAATTCCCTATTAGACAGACAAGTACACTAGTAACTGGATATGCTGTGTATTAACTTTAACAGGTTAACCATTTTAGAATAGCTCAAATTAGAAGTTGCACTAATTTGTAGTTTATAAAATCGACTACAGGCCAATAGTTGACTGGCTAGCTATTTATGCTAGCTTGCTAACAGTCACTTTTTCAGGTTCACTCCTGCACACTTGCAGCATAGACGAGTCAGTAGGAACCTCTATTCTCAAAAATCGTCAATGAAACAAAAGTCAGAACCCCAACGCTTTAAACGTGCAAAGTAATAATAGTCACACCTGCTTAAAACGAAGATCTGTCCTGTCGACTGGGCCGTGTTTTTAGCCTGATTCAGGCCATTGCCAAATCTCTGAAGGACTCGGGTCGCCATTTTCCATTGATAACACTGGAGCGTATTCATTACGCTGATTCGGTTGCAAAACGTTTATTAAACGGAAGCAAGCGGGGAGGGACGTACCCGAATTTGTTCAAAAGAAACTCTCGTTTTACTGTTTGCTTCCGTTTGGTTCTTAAACGATAAACAGTTTCCGTAATGAATACACCCCTGTCCTCTTTGCAAAAACAAAGTGGAGTCTGTGAGTCTACAATGTAGCCACCAGGTGGTAGTAAAATACCAACAAATTAATGGTGTGAACAGTGGCGGACCACTTGTCCTCGGTACTAGTTTTGTTAGTTTTTCCATAGAACCATGAAAAGGAGCATGATGTGTGTGTTCCTCTTCTTTGCAGACTTCACTTATTTTTTGTGTTGCTTGACTGAATATTTCTACCTTATTTTCTATGATTGGGGATATATTGAAGACTTTATTAATGCAATCTAACATATTTGATGACATGCCTGTTCTAAATTCCCGTGCCTCCAAGACAGTTTAGTTGACGGGAATGACGTTCTCTACATGTCAAACTCAAGGCAAGCACACTGGATCCAGAACAACCTCTGGCTAAAACCAGAGATGAAGCTATGGAGCCAGATAGCTGTCAAAAGGTTGAAGGTACGTATCATTCGGATCGCAAGAAAAGCCATGCGTGAAACATAAACGTGAAATTTCATCTGTGAGCATGCAAACTCCATGTTATGATTACAGACTAACATTTTAGGCTTAAACAAATCTTGTGTTGCAATTCTGACATACAATAATACCTTTCAGAGTTTTGGCAGTTTCATCTCACCAACAACAAAAAAAACGTACACCACACTGCCTGTGAGGAGTGCTACACGAACAAGCCTAACACAGTATAAAACAAACGGAAGTCAGCGAAACCGGAAAGAGGTGTCCTGCAAGTTTGAAGTTATAAGTCTCAATTCTCTATTACTCCTCAATTGAGTTTACTTCAAATTTAGGTAGCTAATGTAATGTATTTGTTTGCCAGCGCAAGTCTAGACAGCACTAGCTGTATTATGCCTACAACAGTGATGTTTCAGTTTGCTAGGTGTACATAGAATAATATATGTTTGGTAAATCTACAAATTATGTATGACCACTGGAGTCTTTGCTACTCAAAATGTTTTTGTATAGAATATTTGACATTTATTGAATCACTCAAAATCTTGCCAAAGCATATTCTGTAGGAGGGGTTAATATGAATTTAAAATAATTTGACATGATTTATTTGAATCGTGTCATGAACATATGGACTTTGAAAGGAACAAGGGAAAGGTTAAATGTAGTCTAAGTCTAGCATAAGTTTATTGCCACACTTTACAATAACTCTGTTAGCTGTGGTCTTAGGTAGTCTCCGTATGGGCTATTCCCTCCAGCACGACACTGCTGCCCAGTTGAAGAGCTTGTGATCTCCATGCAGCGCCACAGCAGCATTCGCCTTCAGAAAAGCACCCCTCAGCCTCAGAAGATCCCCTTCTGGAGGCATGCGGTCATAGAATCATTATACCCTAATGTAGGCTTATTTGCTTACTATCCAAATAAAGTGCAGAGCATGCATGATGTGTGCAACTCATCATTCAAACTTATTTTATAATTTAGTTCATCCTTCATTCAGTTCAGTCAGTCAGTATGTCATCCATTCTGTCATTTGTCTGAGTTGCAATAGGAACTAAATAAAAGAGAACAGAACAGTCATTCATTTGTTTATTGAAATCCATGTGTGTATTCAAAATTATTTAAATTCTCCAAAGTTCTTTAGCCTATTATTTAAATAATTCAATGTTTAATTTAGACCTATCCAAATAAAAAAAACTAGGCCTTCAACTTGTAGACATTGCAATTTAGGCTATAATTGTGGGTACTGGTGTCTTGTGGAATAATTTCAGAACTCTATTTGTGTTTTATAACTGTTTTCACAGTACTGGCAATAAGAGTAGGCTATAGATAGTCTTGACCATTTAGGAAACCCTTGGCTAATTCGCTCAGGACAGGCTATAGCAAGACTTAATCAATATTTTGTTTTGTCTCATTTATTGATAACGATATAGCCTCAGTGTGATGGGGTTTTGCAACGCAAATGGCTATAACAAGTCTACATACAGAGTGGAATTCGCAAATACAATAGTCAAAATGCCTAATATAAGGCCTACAGTACAGCCCGTCTTCCCAAATACTGGAAAAAGTGATTTATTAGGTTACATGATCACCACAGTAGCCCCACACGTCTATACAAATAAATTGTGCAATTATATGGCCATTAAATAACACACAACAGCATGGGATATTTAGATAGTGGAATAGGCCTAGCCTAAATTATATTATAATTACTTTCTATTTTGCAGATTAGGCGGTTATTCTAGACAAGGCTCTTCTGTGTGTAGTATAGGCCTAAGCCTAGATGGTGTAGTAAAGGCCTAAGCCTATACTACACCATCTACTGATATAACGTCGTTATTTAATGCAGTTCTAAAACAAGTTCTAGACTTGTATTTTAGAAATGAAACCAGAAGCTGCAAAGCAACTCTAATGTCTGGTCTAGAGTTGCTTGATTGACTAGTTAACTTCGACTACCTACATTCGGTTCATGTCCTTTGCAGTTGCCACATTCCTGACAAAAGTTTGTACATATAAAAAGATCTGTAACCGAGTAAAGGGAGATGTAAAGTAAGAATTGAACGTGTAAATGCTTTTCTTACGATCCTAACAATTTACCTATGGATTTTCTTACCATCCTAACCATACGTACGTTCAACCTTTTGGCAGCTATCTGGCTCCATAGGAAGAGGCGAGGCAATAGGGGTAACTGGGCCCAAAATCTGTCTTCTCCAACAGATAGCGTTTTTTAGTTTACCAATCCAGGAATTGTTGTATGGAGGTCAATGAGAGTGTCGAATTTGGTTAACAAAAAAGTAATGGCTATTTGTTACGGGTGGCTTATTTTCTCAAATAGAAGTTTCATAATACTTTGGTTGTTACGAGTGTACCGATAGAAGTAGGACACGTGACATCCCGGCAACTTTGAGGAAAACACTTTATATCGAAGTTGTGCCTGTTCACACATGTTTCTTCCCTCCCATTGACTAGAATGGTTCCACCTGATCTTACCTCCTCCTGACTACCTTCCATTTTTGATGACATTTATTTTCATTGTTAGAACGGCCACTTGATGATCTGGTCAATATAATGGATAATCTGTGCTAAAAAACAAATAAAAACTATAGATGTGAGCTGGCCAGTCCCCCCTTGACAAGTAAGCCAGATGCCATACCCACCCATTGTAACAATTTGAATGAACTTTCCCGCTACTCACTCAACATCATGCGACTCACCTACAGTTGAACGCCCACATCAAACCGAATAAATGTTCCTGAAAAAAAATTAATGGAGAGAGCGTGTGCTAATAGAAAAGGGGACTGGACCGGTTTGAACAAATTTTCAAACCTTATGAAGACAACAATTTGGTAAGTTTTATAGGCTAGGTAGCTGACTTTGCAACTTGTCGCAAGATAGCCGCGCAACTAGCCAGCTACCCAGCACAAGCCACATCACTGGGGATGTGGTTGCTAGAATAGCTTAGAGCAACCCAGGGACCCAATGTCTTGTCTTATCAGGTGAATAATAATGGCAAGGAGAAGTAATTAACATTTTAAAATGAATAGAATTGGTAGATAGTTTTTTATTATTTTGGCCTCCCCACATTACAATTAGAAGAGAAAGTGTAAACTGAATTCTAACATAACCTATTAGCCAGAAAGGTAACTCCAAACACATTTTCGCTAATAACAGCTGTTTAGCTGGTTAATCAAACATTAACCATGTGTTGGCAAAAATGTATGTCCAAGTCAAGAAAGTTTACCAAAAGCCAGCGGCACTTACCGTGACTGGTCTGCGGGCCCCAGGTTGATATCCCTGAACTAGAGAGACTCACTGGCTACATACATTTTGATATGGCTGAAATATAATTTCCCCTGACACTTTAACTAGTTATTTGAATTTTCTCAATCATTGCAACTATATACACAGTACCAGTCAAAAGTTTGGACACACCTACTCATTCAAGTTTTTATTTTACTTTGACTATTTCTTACGTTGTGAAGACATCAAAACAACGAAATAACACACATGGAATCATGTAGTAACTAAAAAAGTTCAACAAGTCAGAATATATGTTATATTTGAGATTCTTCAAAGTAGCCACCCTTGGCCTTGATGACAGCTTTGCACACTCTTGGCATTCTCTCAACCAGCTTTACCTGGAATGTTTTTCCAACCGTCTTGAAGGAGTTCCCACATATGCTGAGCACTTGTTGGCTGCTTTTCCTTCACTCTGCGGTCCAACTCATCCCAAACCATCTCAATTGGGTTAAGGTTGTGAAGACCAGGTCATCTGATGCAGCAGTCCATCACTCTCCTTCTTGGTCAAATAGCCCTTACACAGAGCGGAGGTGTGATGGGTTATTGTCCTGTTGAAAAACAAATGATAGTTCCACTAAGCGCAAACCATATGGGATGTCGTATCGCTACAGAATGCTGTGGTAGCCATGCTGGTTAATTGTGCCTTGAATTCTAAATAAATCACAGACCCTGGTTGGTCAATCACAGGCCGAATTGGTCAATCTCTACATTTTCAAGTACATAACTATAGAGAACATACAAAAATGCAATGGTCAAATTTTTGGGGCGGTTTACACACTCCCAGGAATGTCATACATGATGGATCATTAGCTTCCATACAGAAAAGACACTAACCTTCACACATCTAGATGGCGGAGCGGGGTGGGTGTGGAGCCAGAGACAGCAATGAGGTCAAACTGTAGAACCGAGTTGCTACATTTGAATATTTTTTATAATTTTTTTTCAAACAAAACTTCACTATATTTTATCTCTGGGACCCTCAGGATGACAAATCAGATCAAGATTACTGCATGTACGTACATTATTTACCTTCAGAGGTGAATGTATCAAACCCGTTGCCGTGATAAAAGTGTTTTGTTGTTGTGCACTATCCTCAAACAATAGCATGGTATTTTCTTGCTGTAATAGCTACTGTAAATTTGACACTGAAGTTAGATTAACAAGAATTTAAGCTTTCTGCCCATATAAGACATGTCTATGTCCCGGAATTGGCTGATGTTTACAGCATCATTCTAGTCACATTATCGCATATTGAGCAACAACTGTTCTGGTTTAGGGACACCGATCCCGTAAAAGTAATGATGGACTGTCGTTTCTCTTTGCTTATTTGAGCTGTTCTTGCTATAATATGGACTTGGTCTTTTACCAAATAGGGCTATATTCTGTATACCACCCCTACCTTGTCACAACACAACTGATTGGCTCAAACGCATTAAGAAGGAAATAAATTTACTTTTAACAAGGCACACCTGTTAATTGAAATGCATTCCAGGTGACTACCTCATGAAGCTGGTTGAGAGAATGCCAAGCGTGTGCACAGCTGTCATCAAGGCAAAGAAAGGGTGGTTACTTTTTTATTTACATGATTCCATATGTGTTATTTCATAGTTTGATGTCTTCACTATTATTCCACAATGTAGAAAATAGTAAAAATAAAGAAAAACCCTTGAATGAGTAGGTGTGTCCAAACTATTGACTGTTACTGTATATATGCTGCATAACCACACTGACAGTACACAGACAACTCTCCCTGCAAATCACAAGTTTGGGTATGCGGGGCTTAAATTGAGAGCATCATGACAGAGAGGACACAATGCGGACGCAGATAGCTAGACCCAAGACACTAGGCCCAAGATGATCTTCTTAAAGTATTTCTGGCTAGGATAATTATAGCCACAGCCAGTCAGCGGTTGAAAGCTTGTTACGCTAAAGTTAGCTGTCACGGTACATGCGAAATACACTCATTTAAAATATCATTTCTGAGCTCCATTTAGCTAGATACCAATTTTGTGTCTGGTGAGGATGTTTATGCCAGGGCACAAATGAATAAGGCTCTGGATGTATTTCCTGCGCATCTATTTCCGCCTAACCCAACCAAAGCTTTTACCAGACGTGTATGCTGGAACACTGTTAATGTAGGAGGCAAGTTCTCTGCCTAGGGATACTATGTTTGTCCCAGTCGAGTTTTTGGGAAACATGCATTAACTTCTTATCAAAGCTACCTCAACTGTGTAGTGAACAGTTTTGACTCCTGAACATAAAAAAACGATATTCTGGTTATTTTGAACGAGTCGCAGCCTTTTATGGTCACTTGGTGTGTGGAATTAACAGAAGAAATGGGAGGTGTTTGTGTCCAGGCGTTCTAGCGGTTGTAATTCTTGGCACATAGCACCAGTGGCCTCAATCATGGTCCTGACAGGGGCCAAAGGCAGCTCACAGTTGGGAATGAGGGCCCACCGAGCCCTCCCAAAACATGGAGGCCTCTCTGCAAGCCTGGGAACAGTTAGGCCTAGGCTGCCTCTTTCTCTGAGTGGAATATGTTTTCAGTATTCAGTGACATGCTTTTCAATGCAATAAAAATAACACAAAAATAGAACACAAAAATAAAAAATATTAATTTGCATAAAAATTTGTCCAGTTTGTATTTCTTCTACCATTCATGGTATGGTGGATAGTAATGATCTATTATCACCTTTTTAAATATCTATTGTTTTGCACGGTGCTGTAGGAGAAATGCAAAACAGACCCTGTAGTCTGACTGTGAATTGTTTTAGGAAACTGGATCACAAGTTGGCTTCTCCCACCTCGTGGTTGCTTTCAAGTTCACTCTGGCCTTGGTACTCACAGTAGATCTTAGCTGATGGTTGTGTTTTCAAATCTCACGACTGAATGCCGCAAATGATGGAAAACTCTGTGTGATTCAACTTTACAATGCCAAGAGGAAATGAGCAATGGTTTGTCTGTTAAGACTGTTTACAGAACATGGAAAGTGAGATGGTGTCAAGGTCATGTAAACATTCAGTATACATTTATTTTATTTTATTGTTGAGTATTTTACCTCCCCATACCGCTAAACAGCTTTAAAATAGAGCTGTATAGGGTGTTGGAAGCATGTCTGCTTGTGGTTTTATTTCTGTATGAGAGATTTGATCTGGATTCTAGAATTCCTGTCTGTTAATCTAATCTGTTCTTTGATGGTTTTTGGAGTGTCTTGCGAGTAAGATCAGGGATCTTGGCCTTCACTTCCTGAATAGGTTACAGTATTTCCTCTTTGTTGCATGTAATGTGTTCAAATGTTGATTTGTATAGAATGGATTAATGACAGTACACTGCACAAATCCAAAGGGGAAAGTGCTGAGACACTGGCCAAATTGGTTTGATGATGATGCATGATGCATTTAGGGGGCTTTTCTTTTTTTCTTTTTTTTTTAAATGTGTGAGTTAAAGTAGTTTACTCCTTTTACTCCATTAGGTTTATGTAGTCCTATGCTAGTTTAAAAATTAATTTGTGCAGCAATTTTCTCATTATGCCATTGTTTTGTTTTAGGAATATTTTTTTATATCAATCTCATGATGTATAAAAACATCTGTGATGAATTACAATAATCAGTACAGTACATGAAAACATGCTGGTTTCTGTAAACTTCTGCCATCGTCTTTTTGGATGTGTTGCGAAATAGGTTGACCTAAATCTAGGTCCTCTTGTTGATGGGGTCTTGTAGCAGTACTGCATTTGAATATCACCACAGGAGATTTAGACTAGGCAGGTGAATTAAAATGTTCCCAGACCCTATTGCTATATGTACAGTAGGCCTATCCTTATTGAGAATCCCAATGTTAGCAGCTCAAGATTATGTGCTTAAACTGAAAGGCTGGAAACCATGATGCTCTCTGAACATCCAAACGCTGCTTCGTCTTAATGTAAACAGAATAAACAAGGACTCTAATTGCTCAAAGCAGCCCTTAGCTCCAATTCGAGTCTACATTTGCTCCAATTCGAGTCTGCATTTGAAAAACTGTGACAGAACATTATGGAAAATTAATCTGACAGTGCCCAGGACAGCAATATAGCCAATAATACTGGTTTGGTAGATGATCTTTATAAAAGCGATGCTGAAAGCCAACCCACTTCCTCCCTTCTTCAAAATTGCTTTCACAAATTGCATAGGCTTGTATATTGGTTAGGCATCAGCATTCAGCAGCACACAAAACTAAATCCAAAAATGGTCATTCCACTGCATTACTGGATTATAACAGAGCGAAAAGCCCAGGCCCGGCAGCAGATACACATTCCAGTGGAGTTTCCTTTCCTCTGTGTGGAGATACACAGATAACCTAACACTGAGGTATATTCAGGCAGACATGCTGCATTTTTGCTGTGAAGTCGTATTTTTGTTTGTTTGGTATCAGCTGCTTCAATACACTACATTACATCCTTTTCTGGAGTTGTTGGTTGAAGAGCCCTGTTCCAAATTTTGTAGATAAGGGCAAGTGATGGGGAAAGAGTGGAGTGGGCATGGCATGGGTGGTGGAAAAGGTTGTACGGATGAACCAGATTAATTCATCATGTGAAGAAAGACGGAAAAAAGAAGGATAAGATTTTGTGTTCTCTGCTTTAGAAGAATGCTTACCACCCCTGGAATTCAGCATGACTCTTAAGAGGGATTTGTTTTTAATCCCGAGATTTAAATCATGTGAATGCATCAAAGGCCGACATTTTTGTCCAGAGCTGCCTCGAGTTGAGGCAAAATTTAGAAATGTCTGGACTAAACAGAAGATTGGGCCGCTTGGCTAACATTTGCCTGAGATCTACAGTTGAAGTCGGAAGTTTACATACACTTAGGTTGGAGTCATTGAAACTCGTTTTTACACCACTCCACAACTTTCTTGTTAACAATCTATAGTTTTGGCAAGTCGGTTAGGATATCTACTTTGTGCATGACACAAGTCATTTTTCCAACAATTGTTTACAGACAGATTATTTCACTTATAATTCACTGTATCACAATTCCAGTTGGTCAGAAGTTTACATACATTAGGTTGACTGTGCCTTTAAACAGCTTAGAAAATTCAAAAAAATTACGTCATGGCATTAGAAGCTTCTGATGGGCTAATTGGCATCATTTGAGTCAACTGGAGGTGTACCTGTGGATGTATTTCAAGGCCTACCTTCAAACTCAGTGCCTCGTTGCTTGACATCATGGGAAAATCACAAGAATCAGCCAAGACCTCAGAAAAAAAAGACCTCCACAAGTCTGGTTCATCCTTGGGAGCAATTTCTAAACACCTGAAGGTACCACGTTCATCTGTACAAACAATAGTACGCAAGTATAAACACCATGGGACCACACAGCCATCATACCGCTCAGGAAGAAGACGCGTTCTGTCTCCTAGAGATGAACGTACTTTGGTGCGAAAAGTGCAAATCAATCCCAGAACAACAGCAAAGGACCTTGTGAAGATGCTGGAGGAAACGGGTACAAAAGTATCTATATCCACAGTAAAACGAGTCCTATATCGACATAACCTGAAGGCCCGCTCTGCTCCAAAACCGCCATAAAAAAGCCAGACTATGGTTTGCAACTGGATAAATGTCCTCTGGTCTGATGAAACTAAAATAGAACTGTTTGGCCAAAATGACCATTGTCATGTTTGGAAGAAAAAGGGGGAGGCTTGCAAGCCGAAGAACTCCATCCCAACCGTGAAGCACGGGGGTGGCAGCATCATGTTGTGGGAGTGCTTTGCTGCAGGAGGGACTGGTGCACTTCACAAAATAGATGGCATCATGAGGCAGAACAATTATGTGGATATATTGAAGTAACATCTCAAGACATCAGTCAGGAAGTTAAAGCTTGGTCGCAAATGAGTCTTCCAAATGGACAAGCATACTTCCAAAGTTGTGGCAAAATGGCTTAAAGACAACAAAGTCAAGGTATTGGAGTGGCCATCACAAAGCCCTGACCTCAATCCCATAGAAAATTTGTGGGCAGAACAGAAAAAGCATGTGCGAGCAAGGAGGCCTACAAACCTGACTCAGTTACACCAGCTCTGTCAGGAGGAATTGGCCAAAATTCACCCAACTTATTGTGGGAAGCTTGTGGAAGGCTACCTGAAATGTTTGACCCAAGTGAAACAATTTAAAGGCAATGCTACCAAATACTAATTGAGTGTATGTAAACTTCTGACCCACTGGGAATGTGATGAATGAAATAAAAGCTGAAATAAATCATTCTCTCTACTACTATTCTGACATTTCACATTCTTAAAATAAAGTCGTGGTTCTAACTGACCTAAGACAGGGAATTTTTATTAGAATTAAATGTCAGGAATTGTGAAAAACTGAGTTTAAATGTATTTGGCTAAGGTGTATGTAAACTTCCGACTTCAACTGTACATGCTGTATTGCATTAGTGGAAACCAAGACTATTTTCAGGGCAGGTTTGCCGGTTTTGACTAGCAGAAGTGACTTTTCATAGCATGTTAGGAGAACCTAAGCACCAGGTTAGGATAATTTACCTGGCAGGTTAGGAGAATTAGGTTAAGGTTAGGAAACGGTTAGGGTTAGCTAAAATGCTACAATTGTCCCTGACACATCTTGAACACATTTAGCTGCAACCAGGCATGCCCTGAGAACAATCTTGGTTTCCACTAATGCGATGCTGCCTTCTACACCCATGCGCATCTAGCTGATTAGCTGCTCTAGCATCAAACAACAGTTGGAAAGAGGAGATGTACAGTTAGCAAAACAATTACTTATAATCATAAGTAAGTAATCAGTCCAGCTATTAGGTAAAGTTTATCTACTTTAAAAAAATATATGTTTTTCCAAAAATGTGTGTCGGTGTATTTCAAAGATTTTGACGGTTATTTTATTTTCATGATGGTCTTCATTCATAACCACCAGTTACACGGTTATTCAGTGGCTAAGGTGCACTAAGATTGAGGAATTAAGATTTTACGTCATTGTTTTTAGCACTAACCCACAGTTCATAAACTACTATGCAAAACATGATTTAATGTGCCTGTAAATCAGCACAACCTACTTTAAAAAAAAAATCAAATTGTTGCCATCTTGGACCTAGAATTGGGATCAAGAATACTGCGGTAATGCCGATACATAAAAAGAGTAATGGAGAGCAATGTACAATACGTCGAACTGAGCAAAAAAGGCATATGTGGTAAGCTCATGGGGGCAGCCATCTTATGCACTTTCACCATTACCGTCGCACCCCTATCTAGAGGTTGCCATATTTTATAAATATCAGTAAGCCACAAATCCGCCTCAAATGACCACTTTGTGAGGTAGAATCTCCAGAATCAGCTGACCTGTGGCTTACTAACACCTATCTCCTACAGTATACTTGCTTGTTTTGTCACACAAACTATTAGAATTTTAGCAACCAGGAATGTTTTCATTATAATTCATCTGTATTTGGACTGTTTCAAAGATTCAAATTATATAACGGATGGCCCTTTGCCAGACCCCTGCCAGAGTTTTAAATAACTTATCAAATTATGTCTCTGTGGAATACATAAACACACAGAATAAAACCCTTTCTTATGAAGTACCCTATCACAGTAATAGGATTCAACACATTTATGCTCTTTAATTTAACAGATTCAAATAACTACAGAGACAAAACATACTTAGTGTTGCAGCCACACACACACAAAGGACATGGCTTGTTCTAGAAATGAAAAGCTAAGCAATGTGATATAAACAGATAAAAAGTTTGTGGTCAGACGCACATCCTTAAAAACATAGGTGCTAGGCTAATGAAGAATACCAGTAAAGAACAAGAAGGCCTGCACACTGTTAAAGCTCCCAAAACGGATATGATCACAAATATACACTTTATTCGTTTATTAGGTACATCACCCCGTTCGTGAAAGATTTGTGACCTATGTTACATTCAACGTGGTATGGTGCCAGGCCTGCCGGATCCAGTATCTCTGAAACGTCTGTTCTCCTGGGCTTTTCACTCATGACAGTGTCTAGGGTTTACCAAGAATGGTGCAAAAAACCAAACATCCAGTCAGCGTCAGTCCAGTGGGTGAAAACAGCTTGTTGATGAGAGAGATCAAAGGAGAATGTCAAGAATTGTGCAAGCTAACAGGCGGGCCAACAACAGACAAATAACGGCGCAGTACAACAGTGGTGTGCAGAACGACCTCTCGGAATGAACAACTTGTCAATCCTTGTTACGAATGGGCTATTGCAACAGACGGTCGTGTCCTACTCCTATCAGCTAAAAACAAGAAGAAGCAGGCACACGATCACCAACACTGGACAACACTGATGGTGGAGGTGTACTGGTGTGGGGAATATTTTCCTGGCCCTTGTTAGGTCCCTTAATACCAATTGCGCAATGAACATTTCCGACGCCTTATAGAATCCATTCCCCGAAGAATTATGTCTGTTCTGGAAGCAAAGGGGGTACTAGATTGGGTGTACCTAATAAACCAACCACTGAGTGTATTTCATCTAAGTAGCCTACTGATATTATATGTCCAAACTTTAGGTGGCCAGCCGGATCTGTCCTTTGCTGAACTTGTTTTTTCTTCATCACTTGTTGTTTGCTTAGCAGCCGAAGAGATGCATCATTCTCTCCCTCATGTGGGGATTGTGTTTTGTAGTTGAAATGACTAAGCAGGCAAGGAGCAGAGGTAAGCTTATGGGCGAGGCCGCTATGGAGAAAACTATCCAGTGTTGAAAAAATATATTAGTGTAACATTGGGTGAGTCATTGCAAGTATTAATTCGTACAAAAAAATGTAATGAAGCCTAATGAATACTCCCTGAGGGATGTTGTCTGGATTTTATAGATGTTTGCAGAGATGCTATCATTCCTCTGAATAGCTTTTCCCTGGTTTATTTTCTTAACCGATTTACATGGATTTGGTATCAATTTATTGAGGGGACGTGGTATAAATGGAGTGAATTAATTCAACTCAGAAATATTTACTGCACCAGGATTTACATGGAATGATATAATTTCTAATATTGAAATCTTGTCCTCAATCTTTAAGTTTCTGAGTTCAACGGATGTCTCCAGATCTTGCCTCCAAAAGAGCACAGGAAAGTCTGGACTGCTATCTATCAAGAGGTGCAAAAAAACGGTCATTGCTGAAGTCTCTTGTTCCCCCCACACATGGATCACTGGCTTACTAGTGCTCTTCCATGCCGTCCCTAGGAGGGGTGCGTCACTTGAGTGGGTTGAGTCACTGACGTGATCTTCCTGTCCGGGTTGGCGCCCCCTCGGGTTCGTGCCGTGGGGAAGGTCTTCATGGGCTATACTCGGCCTTGTCTCAGGGTAGTAGGTTGGTGGTTGAAGATATCCCTCTAGTGGTGTGGGGACTATGCCTTGGCAAAGTGGGTGGGGTTATATCCTGCCTGTTTGGCCCTGTCCGGAGGTATCGTCGGATGGGGCCACAGTGTCTCCCGACCACTCCTGTCTCAGCCTCCAGTATTTATGCTGCAATAGTTTATGTGTCCGGGGGCTAGTGTCGGTCTGTTATATCTGGAGTATTTCTCCTGTCTTATCCGGTGTCCTGTGGGAATTTAAGTATGATCCCTCTAATTCTTTCTCTTTCTCTCGGGGACCTGAGCCCTAGGACCATGCCTCAGGACTACCTGGCCTGATGACTCCTCGCTGTCCCTAGTCCACCTGGTCATGCTGCTGCTCCAGTTTCAACTGTTCTGCTTGCGGCTATGGAACCATGACCTGTTCACTGGACGTGCTACCTTGTCCCGGACCTGCTGTTTTGGACTCTCTCTCTACCGCACCTGCTGTCTCTAACTCTGAATGATTGGCTATGAAAAGCCAACTGACATTTACTCCTGAGGTGCTGACCTGTTGCACCCTCTACAACCACTGTGATTATTATTATCTGACCCTGCTGGTCATCTATGAACATTTCAACATCTTGGCCATGTTCTGTTATAATCTCCACCCGGCACAGCAGAAGAGGACTGGCCACCACTCAGAGCCTGGTTTCTCTCTAGGTTTCATCCTAGGTTCTGGCTTTTCTCGGGAGTTTTTCCTAGCCACTGTGCTTCTACATCTGCATTGTTTGGGGTTTTAGGCTGGGTTTCTGTAAAACACTTTGTGACATTAGCTTATGTAAAACGGGCTTTATAAATACATTCAATTGATTGATTGATGCCCTTGGTGGATCTTGGGCAAATTGGACAACTCCAAGTCCAATGTCTCATGGCTGTCTTTATATTTTCCCTATCCTTTCTTTCTGCTTTCTTTGTTCCATGGATCGCATGATGACTGTTATCGCCTCCCCAAAAAATGTTTGTCAGAGTTGCGAGAGTGCTGGGAACAAAATATTTCAGGACTGTCTTTTTTCATATCTGTCTTCATCAGATATGGAGACTAACTGCTGACATTGCCACACACAGTGCTTTTGAATGTTTTATTACATGATTGAAACCGGTTGAGATTGGCATCAAGATCTCAAAGAAAGTTATATTTTAGAGTTCCTACATGGATTATAAGGCTAAGAAAATATGTTAATATTTATTGATACATTTCCTTTAGATATAACCTAACCAGCTTTAAACTTGGTTAGCTACCTGGTCTGCTGGTTTTGTAACGGCTGTCGTCGGTGGAAGAAGGATCGGACCAAGGTGCGGCGTGGTAAGTGTTCATGTCTTTTTAATAAACAAAACTGAACACTGGAACAAAACAATAAACGAAGTGAACAAACGAAACAGTACCGTGTGGCGACAAACACTGACACGGAAGACAAACACCCACAAACCAAAATACAAAACAGGCTACCTAAATATGGTTCCCAATCAGAGACAGTGACAAACACCTGCCTCTGATTGAGAACCATATCAGGCCAAATGACAAACCCAACATAGAAACACTAAACATAGATAACCCACCCAACTCATGCCCTGACCACACTAAAACAAAGAAAATACAAAAGAACTATGGTCAGAACGTGACAGGTTTTTAGTTCAGTCCTTAATTGCTTTAAACGGGTGTGATTATTATTTATGAAAGTCCTCTCACCTACCATCTCTGCTGTGGAGTCTGAAGAGCATAATTACAGGTGAGGATCATCTATTGAGAGGTAATTGCTCAATAGCCTGTGGTCGTCTGGTGATGGATTGCTGCTGGGGTGAGGTGCAGAAAATAAGTATTCTACGCCTCATTACTGACTGGACTTCACGTTTGTCCAATGAATGTCACCTCGAAAATGATCTAAGGAAGGTAGTACCTGTTAAGAAAAATAACCATTGAGCTGTTTGGGTCCAGTCATGTGAGATACCTAAGACAATTCCTATGCTTTACCTCATGGGACAAGTTTTGAAGTATAAAAATTGGTTGATGTTAAGTAGTAACATATTTATAGTGAGAATTTGCGTTGAATTACATTATGCTTTACAGACACAGTCAAATTCAGATTTCATTAACTCCAGAATGCACAGCACAAGTGTGTGGAAGACAAACCAACTAAGTGTTACAACTTCCGCCGAACTCGGGTCCTCTCCTTGTTTGGGCGTCGCTCGGCGTCGCTGGTCTTCTAGCCATCATCGATCCACTTTTCATTTTCCATGTGTTTTGTCTTGTTTTTCCTCACACCTGGTTTCAATTCCCTCAATCATTTGTTGTGTATTTAACCCTCTGTTCCCCCCCATGTCTTTGTGTGGGATTTTTTATTGTAAGTGTTTGTGCACGTGTTGTTTGGTGTGCGACGGGTTTTTGTACCCAAATATTCTTGTTATTTTTATGCCGTTGGTTTTGATAATAAACTGCTCCGGCTGGTACCAAGTTCTGCTCTCCTGCGTCTGACTTCCCTGCCACCAATTACGCACTTCCACTAAGATTATGAAAGAAACCACAAATGAGATATATGAGGAACGTCGACATTGGACCGCAGCCATCCAGACGCTTTAAGACAAACAGCCCAATGGGGTGTCTGCTGTCTGGTACAGTACTGAGGAGAATTGACACCCTGGGCAGAAGGTAACGGAAATGTCTTGGAGGTGTCTGACAGGACAGATGGGACTGGGAGTCAGCCATTTTGGCCTTTCTCACACACAGGAAATACTGAGGGGTTCCTCATCATCATCCTTTCTTCAGAAATCTTTAACCAGGAAACACTTTCACTCTGCCTTTTCAAGGCCCGAGAGTACAGTTTTTCAAAATCAGAGCTAAAGTTTTGAGTGTTGTTCCAAAAAGACTGCTTTGCCTTTTCTTTACATTTCTTTGAATGCAATTTCAGAACAATGCCCTACCCTCATACAGTCTGTTGGAGTCTCCTCTTCTGGCCTGTTAGTTTTTTCTCCACAGAGAGTGTTTGTGTAAGTCTCAATATTTTCGAAACCCTCAAGTTTTCAAAAGGCGATTTGCTTCTCAAGTGCTCAAGCTGTTGGGATTGGAAGTGGGAACCGCTCTCTCTATCCCTCCCCCCCCCCCCCCCCTCTCTTCCTCCTCTGGTGGCGGTAAGTAACCTTCAGAATTTCCTGTTTTAGCTTTAATTACTCGTTTTAACAAAGAGCTCTGGAAGCAGACATCATTACCTAATGGCAAATCTATTCGCTCATTGAAAGCTGTGGAACTGGCAGCAGAAGTTAAAAAGTATCTCTGGTGGCCTGATCTGGCCTGCTCACTGTAGTTTAACAATACATATCAGATCTACTTGATAATAATCATATATTATAAAATATATTATTTGCATAGTTATAACAACATTTTTACTATAAACAATGTTTTCACTTGTCAGTCCTGTGATGTTTATACGGTAATAAACATCCATCATAGGACCCTTTCTGAAACTTCAAAGTAGCAACGTGTCCAGGATCAACCAGTCCAGGAGTAGGCTTTGTCTTTGTCAGTGTAACTGGCCCATAGTTCACAAAACCCTGTCAGATTTTGTGAAACCTAGCCTACACATTCAAGTGCTGGATCATATCAATCTCAGAACATAGCCCTGTGACCTATTCCTAAATGTACAGTGACAATTCAAAACATGGCCGTTCTTACAGTGTTCTCTCTGTACACCAAGTCAGAACCGTAGGATAAATGAAGGGGGCATATAAGCAGTCAATGAAAGCTCTTACAATATTCAATGATTACATTTCTCTAAAACAAGTTGTAGGCTACATGTGCACCACCAAGTCAGAAAAGTAGGCAACATTAAGAGGGATAAATAGACCAAATCTTTAGGGTGAGACACATTGGCTACTAACATCTTACTACATAACTGTCACGATCGTCGTAATGAGGCAGAGTGGACCAAGCCGCAGCGTGATAGAAAGACATCTTCTTTATTATGAAGACGAAACAAACGAACAAAAACAACCAACAGACGACCGTGAAGCTATTCAAACAAATAGTGTTAACACTAAACACTACACATAGACAATTACCCACATTAACCTAATGCCTATGGCTGCCTTAAATATGGCTCCCAATCAGAGACAATGAATGACAGCTGTCTCTGATTGAGAACCATTCAGGCAACCATAGACATACCTAGACACCTACACTCAACACAAACCCATACACTCTACCAAAACCCCCTATACCATACAACCACCCAAGACGAGACAAATACACACACACATCCCCCCCTGTCACACCCTGACCTGACCAAAATATTACAGAAAACAAAGATAACTAAGGCCAGGGCGTGACAACAACATACACTTAGTATTACTTTCTTATCTACAGTATACATATCTCCCTGGCATATTACATCATTTATGCAGCAGCATACAATACATTTTTGGACTGACCTTGGTTGTGCTGTGCTCACTTAAACAGGAAGGTCGCGCGGCGGTCCTTTGTGGGCAAATTTTGTCATCAAAGTCTGGCATTCTCTGGATATATGGTGCTTTCAAAACAACTTTGAACTCGGAGAAAAACAAGGTTGAATCATGATGACGTCATTGATCTTCAGGTCGTAGCTCTAGAAAGACTCAAGATTTACAATTCCGAGTTGGATGTCCGTTCAAAACGTATTTCCCAGTTGTCTTGAGCCCACTGAAATCAACTTGGAAAAAGTACCTTAATCCCAAATTTGGGACCACACATCCACTCCACTGAATAGCAGGCTAGTGATTGCTTTGCAATGCTTGCAGTTAGCCACTGTCACTGATTCCTTCCAAACCACTCATTGTTGACTTTGAGATTTCCAACTTTTTGTGTAATGTTTATGTCCAATGACCGATGAGCACCGATACATTTAATCTATATTTTCTCTTCATTATTTATCTTCATTTGACAAGGATTAAAAATGATTCACCAGTAGATTGCCGACTTGATTCATGATGAAAGTATGATGTTGACATGATCAGTTCATTCAAAGTTACTGTACATATAACGTGATTTGACCTAATTTTATATGTGGCCAATGACCTTGTGCCTTCTTGGATGGGCACTTCTATTGTAACTCTATGGCAGCACCCAAGGGGCTAGAATTTTCTAGCTCTACCCTTAGACAAACTAACATCGTCATAGCACACCAAGACAGTCGTGAAGAGGGCACGACAAAACCTATTCCCCCTCAGGAGACTGAAAAGATTTGGCATGGGTCCTCAGATCCTCAAAATGACCTACAGCTGCACCATCGAGAGCATCCTGACTGGTTGCATCACTGCCTGGTATTGCAACTGCTCGGCCTCTGACCGCAAGGCACTACAGAGGGTAGTGCGAACAGCCCAGTACATCACTGGGGCCAAGCTTCCTGCCTTCCAGGACCTCTATACCAGGGGGTGTAGGAAGGCCCTAAAAATTGCCAACGACTCCAGCCACCCTAGTCATAGACTGTTCTTTCTGCTACTGCACGGCAAGCGGTACCGGGGCACCAAGTCTTGGTCCAAGAGGCTTCTAAACAGTTTCTACCCCCAAGCCATAAGACTCCTCAACACCTAATCAAATAGCTACCCAGACTATTTGCATTGCCCCCCCCCCTCCCCCTCTTTTACACCACTACTACTCTCTGTTGTTATCATCTATGCATAGCCACTTTAATAACTCTACCTACATGTACATATTACCTCAACTAACCGTGCCCCAGCACATTGACTCTGTACTGGTACCCCCCTGTGTATAGTCTTGCTATTGTTATTTTACTGCTGCTCTTTAATTACTTGTCACTTTTATTTCTTATTCTTATTTTTTTTAACTGCATTGTTGGTTAGGGGTTTGTAAGTAAGGATTGCACTGTAAGGTTGTAAGGCTGTAAGGTACCTGTTGTATTCGCCGCATGTGACTAATACAATTTGATTTGATTTGACTTGGCGGTGACATAGTGTCCCCATGAGTGACAGAACACTGAGCCAATCATGGCGCAATGCTCCGTATTTTCTGCTGGCTTGCCCCACCACCACAGAAAGCACTGAGCTAGGCTGAAACACCTACATTTTGGAGCTGAAAGCTCAAGAAAACAAAAAAGAGACCAAGTTTATTTGCAGATTTATTAACGCAACGATATATATATATATATTTTACATTTTTTGCAAACTGATATGTGACACTATTAATGCCAAAATAACATGCAAAACATTTTGGGGGTTTTGTTTTGAAAAAAATGTGGGGCTCAAAACAGGTGGGGCTCTGCCCTGAATGTCTGATGGCTCTATAGCTAATGACATCATGCCAACTTTGCAAGCCTTCCAGAAGCATAGGAGCATAAATAACTTGCTAATTACCAAAGATGACATTTGGTCGCGGAGGATCAGGTTATTAGCAACACTCTGTAGTGATGTATTAATGTAATGAATAGGCTACATCTTCATCACCACTCCCTAAAAGTAAATATATTTGCCATAATGCCAGTTATAAATCAATCCGGGCCTAGCGTTGAACAAAGGCAGCATAGTTTGCCGTTGTACCAAGAGGCTCAGTGAAAAGCTTACATAAAACTTGTTTAAAGAATGGTGATTTATTTTCACAAACATTATCTCTCGCTCCTCTGAGAGAATGCCGAATGACAGTATGACACAAGTCATACAAACATTTCAAAGTTCTTTGTAACTGCTGAGGGATTTTCATGGCGCCCAAATCTACCCTCTCTGTCTGAGTTGCTGAAACGCTCCACGCATTTTCCATAACGCTCAAGACAACAGGTCAGATGTGCGAATTAAGAATTAACTGGTCAATGTCCCAAGGCCAAAATAAGATTATGTGGAGGAATGAAAATGGGCCTCATACCCAGCTCCTGCTCAGGGTCTGTTTTGCCTGGGAGCAATCTCTCCTGTAGATCATGTCTCGTGGCATACTGACAGGTATCCAACATATCGGCAGCGGAGTGCTTTTCTCTGAGCCAAGCATCACAGGCTGCCTGGCTGATGAGAATGTGGCTACGGCTACGGTGTTTTGATTCAATGAAATGGCAGACACGTTGCATAGCCCAACCTGGCTCTTGTCTTCCTCGTTCCACTGGGTGGGTTTGACAGGGAACATGCTGTGGTTTGACATATGAATGGTACATAGTTTCTTTCTTTAGTTTCTCTTAATCTCACTTTTTTTGCTGTCATTTCAATGGAGATGTTTTCCCATGGATGCACATCTCAGTAGTGGATTGGATACGGCCCCTTTGTATTGATGAGTGCTTATTACCATCTTTAACAAGCTCTGATTATTAGCAGACGGCATTTCCAGGGTAACAGTGACTGACATTGATCAATAAATGGTGTGCATTAGATGGCCTACATTGCTTATATGGTACACATTCTTTTTAGATCTGTTTTTGCATTTAATAAAAGTTCTGGTTTGATACTTTTCATTCAGTTGAAGGTCAGTCTGGAACTCTGAGGTTCTACTTTGTGTGGACTTTTGGGTGGATAGAACTCTTGTTTGACCTCATTTTCCATTTTCTGTCGGGGTAAAGTATCCCCTAACATGCCCTCTCGAATCTCATAAATCTGTTCTGGAATTCTAGGGAATCGCTTCAGTCATTCTTGCCAGGCGAAGGCTGCAACGATGCGTGTAAAAGGCTGTTTTCCTCTCTAGAGAAGTTTTCACTGTTTCTCTGTGACACATTGGTCAAACACATTGCCTCATCTGCATGTCGTGTCACTGCTTGGGTTTTAATATGAGGGTTATGAGGGTTGCTTGGTTATTCAAAAGCAGACGAGAGCAATTGAATCAGGTTAGGTTGGTATAATTTTCTGGCACATAAGGTTATACAGTGCCTTGCAAAAGTATTCACCCCCTTTGCGTTTTTCCTATTTTGTTGCATTACAACCTGTAATTTAAACACATTTTTATTTGGATTTCATGAAATGGACATACACAAAATAGTTCAAATTGGTGAAATGAAAAACAAACTTGTTTAATTATTTTTTTTAAACTGAAAAGTGGTGGGTGTATATGTATTCACCCCCTTTGCTATGAAAACCCCTAAATAAGATCTGGTGCAACGAATCACCTTCAGAAGTCACATAATTAGTTAGATAAAGTCCACCTGTGTGCAATCTAAGTGTCACATGACCTGTCACTTGATCTCAGTATATATACACCTGTTCTGAAAGGCCCCACTAAGCAAGGGGCACCACCAAGCAAGCGGCACTATGAAGTCCAAGGAGCTCTCCAAACTGGTCAGGGACAGAGTTGTGGAGAAGTACAGATCAGGGTTGGGTTATAAAAAAGTATCAGAAACTTTGAAGAACTTTGAAGATTAAATCCATTATTAAAAAATGGAAAGAATATGGCACCACAACAAATCTGCCAAGAGAGGGCCACTCATCAAAACTCACGGACCAGGCAAGGAGGGCATTAATCTGAGAGGCAACACAGAGACCACAGATAACCCCGAAGAAGCAGCAAAGCTCCACAGCGGAGATTGGAGTATCTGTCCATAGGACCACTTTAAGCCGTACACTCCACAAAGCTGGGCTTTACGGAAGAGTGGCCAGAAAAAAGCCATTGCTTAAAGAAAAAAATAAGCAAACACGTTTGCCAAAAGGCATGTGGGAGACTCCCCAAACATATGGAATGAGGTACTCTGGTCAGATGAGACTAAAATATAGCTTTTTGACCATCAAGAAAAATGCTATGTCCGGCGCAAACCCAACACATCTCATCACCCCGAGAACACCATCCCCACAGTGAAGCATGGTGGTGGCAGCATCATGCTGTGGGGATGTTTTTCATCGGCAGGGACTTGGAAACTGGTCAGAATTGAAGGAATGATGGATGCCACTAAATACAGGGAAATTATTGAAAGAAACCTGTTTCAGTCTTCCAGAGATTTGAGACTGGGACGGAGGTTCACCTTCCAGCAAAAGGTTGTTACAATGACCCTAAGCATACTGCTAAAGCAACACTCGAGTGGTTTAAGGGGAAACATTTAAATGTCTAGGAATGGCCTAATCAAAGCCCAGACCTCAATCCAATTGAGAATCTGTGATATGACTTAAAGATTGCTGTAACCCATCCAACTTGAAGGGGCTGGAGCAGTTTTGCCTTGAAGAATGGGCAGAAATCCCAGTGGCTATATGTGCCAAGCTTATAGAGACATATCCCAAGAGACTTGCAGCTGTAATTGCTGCAAAAGGTGGCTCTACAAAGTATTGACTTTGGAGGACTGAATAGTTATGCATGCTCAAATGTTCATTTTTTTCTTATTTCTTGTTTGTTTCACAATAAAATATATTTTGCATCTTCAAAGTGGTAGGCATGTTGTGTAAATCAAATAATACAAACCCCCCAAAAATCTATTTTAATTTCAGGTTGTAAGGCAACAAAATAGGAAAAATGCCAAGGGGGGTGAATACTTTTGCAAGCCACTGTATAGCCTGCTGTATAGCCACTGTATAGCCTGCTTGATCAGTGAACCTTGGTCCACTGATCTACTTGGGTGTCCCAGGATGTGCTGTCATGATGCCGGTGTTGTCACCAGAAAAGCATGTCCCATGAATGTGTACCACACAGAGACTTAATGTGGTTTGGACGAGGTCATATGTTGGTACATTAACATGTCTCTATGTTGGGGAATCATCCTCCTCCCCATTCAAGCCTGTCTTCCTCTGCGATTTGTCCCTGTCTGGTTTCAGCCATGACTGCATATATGTCCCTAGCTCCAACATTCTCTAAGCAAAAAGACAGACACTGATGTCACTGGTTGTTGTAGGATATGAACCAAATCAGGCCATCCCAGTTCCCTTAGCCATGAGGGAAACATATAAGTAAATCTTGCGAAAATGTTATTTTGCTTATGTGAAGGCAGAATGTCTCAATGTCTGCGGAGAATAATCTCTTATGTGGTTGGAGACATTGTTATTCCGTTTTGTTAATAACAAGATTTCTATCAGTGCATGTTTCCTGGACCAGCAATTGATCTGGAAAACAAAGAGGCTTGGATCAAACAAGCCAATGGGTTGAGCCACAAATTTAATTATTTTCATTTGAATAGCCTTTTTGTCCTGAATAACAGTTGACATGAACAGAGCTTACCCTTTGAATCTGTGAACTGTGAGTGGGAATAGGAAGAATTTATATTTTAGTTGAGGGCTCGGATGACTACATACTCAGCTTTTTGTGTAAGGGTATCTGAGTTAAAAAAGATGAGAGCATTCCACTTCAGAGATTCACCTGGGTATGACATTGTCATTATTCTGAGATTTCTGCTTTTAATCACTTAATAAACCACATAGACTGAGGCATTAAACAGTTACAAAAGTTAGGCAGCATTTGTGCCAGGATCTCTTCCTGGCTTTTATTTAAGAAGAGAAAAAAAGCTTTAAAAATAATGACGTTAATGTTTTAATAATATCCTATCTACAAACGATTTTCAGGAATCTGCCCTGAATTAGGTTGATAAAAAAATATATACAGTACCAGTCAAAAGTTTGGACACACCTACTCATTCCAGGGTTTTTCTTGGTTTCTTGTAAGACATCAAAACTATCAAATAAAACATACGGAGTCATGTAGTAACCAAAAAAGTGTAAAACAAATATATATTTGAGATTTTTCATAGTAACAACCTTTTGTCTTGATGACAGCTTTGCATACTCTTGGCATTCTCACAACCAGCTTCATGATGTAGTCACCTGGAATGCATTTAAATTAAAAGGTGTGCCTTGTTAAAAGTTCATTTGTGGAATTTCTTTCCTTCTTAATGTGTTTGAGCCAATCAGTTGTGTTGTGACAAGGTAGGGGTGGTATACAGAAGATAGCCCTATTTGGTAAAAAACAAAGTCCATATTATGGCAAGAACAGCTCAAATAAGCAAAGAGAAATGACAGTCCATCATTACTTTAAGATATGAAGGTCAGTCAATCCGGAAAATTTCAAGAACTTTGAAAGCTTCTTCAAGTGCAGTCGCAAAAAACATCAAGTGCTGTGATGAAACTGGCTCTCATAAGGACCGTCACAGGAAAGGAAGACCCAGAGTTACCTCTGCTGCAGAGGATAAGTTCATTAGAGTTACCAGACTCAGAAATTGCAGCCCAAATAAGTTCAAGTAACAGACACATCTCAACATCAACTGTTTCGGAGAATATTGTGTGAATCAGGCCTTCATGGTCGAATTGCTGCAAAGAAACCACTACTAAAGGACACCAACAAGAAGAAGAGACTTGCTTGGACCAAGAAATATGAGCAATGGACATTAGACTGGTGGAAATCTGTCCTTTGGTGTGATGAGTCCAAATTTGAGATTTTTGGTTCCAACCGCCGTGTCTTGCAGAGTGAATGCAGAGTGAACGGATGATCTCCGCATGTGTGGTTCCCACCGTGAAGCACGGAGGAGAAGGTGTGACGGTGTGGGGGTGCTTTGCTGGTGACTCTGTCTGTGATTTATTTAGAATTCAAGGCACACTTAACCAGCATGGCTACCACAGCATTCTGCAGCAATATGCCATCCCATCTGGTTTGCTCATAGCGGGATTATTATTTGTTTTTCAATAGGACAATGATCCAATACACCTCCAGGCTGTGTCAGGGCTATTTGACCAAGAAGGAGAGTGGATTGCTGCATCAGATGACCTAGCCTCCACAATCACCTGACCTCAACCCAATTGAGATGGTTTTTGATGAGTTGGACCGCAGAGTGAAGCAAAAGCAGCCAACAAGTGCTCAGCAAATGTGGGAACTCCTTCAAGATTGTTGGAAAAGCATTCCAATTTAAACCAACTGGAACTGAAAAAATAGACAAAAATGATTGGGCCGTATTTTCACTGCACACTATGATTAACGTTACCTTGGACCTTCACTGATGCACATCTCATTTCTTCTTACACTATATATAGAATAAACAATTCTATAAGTCAGATGTACTGTTGGACAGTACACACTTTGTTGTTTAGTCTGTGGTTAACAATGAGAAATAAAATAAGCATGCAATAAAAGTATGCAATAAAATACAAAATCCCATCCCTCAAGTAGGTATTTTGCACAGGTTTTTAACAGTAAAATGCTTTCTAAGGACCTTCAATAAATGGCTTGGAGCACTGGCTTACAAATACATTTTAACATCACTTTGTTAGTTTTTCCACCAAATGCATTCTTTCCACACTTCAAAACGGATACATAATTTGATATTTTTCTGTCAGTGTTAGATTGACAAAACAAATCAAATAATTGGATTCAATAACTTTTTGGGGGCACATTCTTTTGTGTGTGACTTTGTTGACTTTGCACATATTTTCTTATGGAGGCAGCTTTTTGCCATTTGCCGTCAGAGCGTAATTCCATGACAATGTCAGAGACCTCCCATAACCTCCGTGGAAGACCTTATCATCCTGGAATGACATGCATCTGCAAACTAACACGAACAACCATAAGAATGTTATCAAACTGTCACGATCGTCTTGCGGTGCGAGAGAGGACCAAAATGCAGCGTGTGAAAAATACATTCTCTTTTAATAGAGAAGATTGAAAACACGAAACGAACACTTATAACAAAACTAAACAAAACAACAGTGAAGCTACAAACGTAAGTGCAAATACAAAAGCTACAAAGGTTCTACATAGACAATTACCCACAAACGCATAATGCCTATGGCTGCCTTAAATATGGCTCCCAATCAGAGTCAAATGAAAGACAGCTGTCTCTGATTGAGAACCACTCAGGCAACCATAGACATACCTAGACACATTCACTATACACAATCCCATACACTAAACCCAACACCCCCTTTACCATATAACCACCCAAGACGAGACAAAACACAAACATTCCCCATGTCACACCCTGACCTAAATAAAATAATAAAGAAAACAAAGAATACTAAGGCCAGGGCGTGACACAAACACTTACATTTACATTACATTTAAGTCATTTAGCAGACGCTCTTATCCAGAGCGACTTACAAATTGGTGCATTCACCTTATGACATCCAGTGGAACAGCCACTTTACAATAGTGCATCTAAATCTATTAAGGGGGGGGGGGGGCAGAAGGATTGCTTTATCCTAGGTATTCCTTGAAGAGGTGGGGTTTCAGGTGTCTCCGGAAGGTGGTGATTGACTCCGCTGTCCTGGCGTCGTGAGGGAGTTTGTTCCACCATTGGGGTGCCAGAGCAGCGAACAGTTTTGACTGGGCTGAGCGGGAACTGTACTTCCTCAGTGGTAGGGTATGGTAGGTATACTTCAATCAAGTATATAATTAGGAAAGAGATTCTTAGAAAAGAGAGGGTATTCTTTCAAACTCAAACCAGCTACTACATTTCCTTTCTCCTTTTAACGTATGGATTCTCTAATAATCTCTGAAGTTGTAATGTATCAAATAACATGGGTTTTGCACTCTTCCTCAATCAGGCTAATTCACTGCAACATCTAAATTAGCTTCCCATGCTAATCTGAGTCAGAAACCCTCTTTATCTTTTGAAAACAGTCCATGACATCCATGCTCTTAAAAAAAATATAACGCAACATTAAAAACATTTTTGGACTGCGTGGAGGAGGAGGTGTGATGGTGTGGGGGTGCTTCGCTGGTGACACTGTTGGTTAAGTGATCCTTGAATTCTAAATAAATCACAGACAGTGTCACCAGCAAAGCACTCCTACACCATCACACGTCCTCCTCCATGCTTCATGGTGGGAACCACACATGCAGAGATCATCGGTTCACCTACTCTGCGTCTCACAAAGACACGGCGGTTGGAGCCTAAAATCTCAAGTGAAGGTAACATGATATCTCACAAAGTGCCTGCCCATATATCACATAAAACGGTCTTCAGGGAAGCAGGTCAACCTGAGTTCTACAGTGGTGCATCTCTAAGTGCTTGTTTAAATACCAGACAAGGGTTCAATAACTTACAAGTGATGAAGCCAGTAAAGTTAGTCATAACTCATGAAGAGGACAGAGGTTGAATCTCGTGAGGACGTTCTTATCCACTTAATTGGTGAGCCATAGGCTTAAATCCTGTCACCATACAGCGCATTCGGAAAGTATTCAGACCCCTTGACTTTCCACATCTTGTTACCTTATTCTATTCTTATTCTACTCTACAAACTTGTTGGATACATTTACAGTTAGTTTTGGTTGTGTTTCATACTTTTTTTGTGCCCAATAGAAATGAATAGTAAATAATGTATTGTGTAATTTTGGAGTAACTTTTATCGTAAAAAATAGACTATGTTTATAAACACGTATACATTAATATGGATGCTACCATTCTTATTTATAATAAAAGTGACTCCAAAGTGACACAATACATTATTTACCATTAATTTGTATTGGGCACAAAATAATCTAAAACACAACCAAAATGAACTGCTAATGCATTCAACAAGTTTGTAGAGTTACAAGCTTGATGTAGTCATTGCGTGCTAGGAATATGGGACCAAATACTAAACTGTTGACTACTTTATTTATAAAAATCTTTAGGGGTGTCAATAATTTTGACACCTACATTACCATTCAAAAGTTTGGACACACCTACTCATTCCAGGGTTTTTCTTTATTTTTACTATTTTCGACATTATAGAATAATAGTGAAGAATAAGAAAAGTAGCAATCATTTCCCTATTGCGGACTACAAATTATCTATAACTGGGCCAATAACTAGCAAAGGATATGAACAAAATGTGCACAAGTGGCTACATGCAGCTCTGGCTTTGATCTCAAAACAAGCGCATCTACTCATGACTGCTCATGCTGTAAACACAGACCAGTTCAAAGTAAATGTCACAGATGCATATACGGCAATGGTCTATTTGCATATAGGCCTACGGCATCGCTGATTGTTTATGCCGCACAGGTCTGTGTAGGGTACAGGCTGAGTTGTGCGTGTCAATGCAATAGAATCCTACTACAACACAATCTTTTGCATAGTTGTTTCAGTATGTTGCATTGAAAGTGGCTAATATTGCGTTGATTCGATCAGAATTGACACAGTAAAGAGAAACACTGATAGTGTTAACAGGGAAATCCCTAGAACAGTGGTCACCAACCTTTTCTGAGTCAAGATCACTTTCTGAGTCAAAATGCAAGCCAAGATCTACTGCTCGGTTTTGTTTTAACATGACTTAAAAAATGTAAGCCTATGCAACATAAACCAATTAAAAACAGTACTGTAGCAATGAGGTTTGTGCAGTAAACTATAGGCCCAATACATTATCACCTCATATTGGCTTTGCTTGAATTGCCCTGCCAAAGTATTAATATTCGGGCCGTTGTTTTACATTTTATTTCAACATTTTAGGTAAGCTATATGATTTCACCGGTAATAGATCCGTTGTTGTATTACTTGTGAGGCACAGCTGAGTGAGCATACAGTTAAATCATTTGCTTTTTATTTTACTGGGCTGATGGTGCTTGCATCTGATGGTCAGTCTCAGCGGAGGGAAGAGAGGAGAATGAGGGTCCCCCTCAACATCCCTTCACTCTCCCTTTCCTCCACTGACACTGACCAAAAAGGGACACTGTCTTCCAGCTGATGGCGAGACGCGAGTCTCACAGCATTAGTTCTGCCTCATGCACAAATTCATGTTGTTACTCCTATAAACAGAGAAAGTGAAATAAATATTCCTCGATATTAAAAAAGACCCAAGTCGCTAATAATAACAACGCAAGCCTATAAATACACTTTCCTACTCATTCATTACTGCTGCAGTGCTTGTTGTAGCGCTGAGTGGAAATAGGAAGAATGCACATTTCATGGGTTATAAAAGTGTTGAATACAAAATAGTTGACAGTGCTGCGTAAGAACTTTAACTCACTCATAAAAACAGCAGCTCTTTGCTGTATTCATTGACAGTCTCTCTCTAATCATGGTTTTAAACATTTTGAAATCTCATAGTATCAACTTTGCTGTAGCTTTCTTTTATGCCTGATACGTTACTGCCGACAGGGTAATCTGAGCCATCCGATTGGCCAGCGGTAGGCCTATAGTGCACTTGTTTCGGGCTATTGCACACTGGCGTTTGGCAGCATAGAGGGAACATTGCCCTGATTATGTGAAAGGAACTTTAACTGGCGAGTTCATGCCACTTCAGCATCACCGTTCCCACATAAATGATTAATCTAGTCATTACAACACACCATTTCGACCTAGTTTGCATGACTGTTGCGTGTACACTTGTGGGAGTGAAATCACAACCATACCAACTTCGAATCATGAAGACGGTCCTTATTATTTCTCAGAACAAATGCAATCATTAGAACAATTGAGCAGGTCAGCTTGTCAACATGCATGCAGCATTCATTTCTCACAAACACCAATGCTGTATGTTGCTTGCTTTCTTACTGTTGCTTGGGGCATTAGTTTCTGCCAATGCAGCTTTGATCTGTCCAACGGGGTGTGAAGTATTCATTGAATCCACAGATGTAATCATGGTGTGAACTATGTGCCAACATGACCTTGAATTTATAGGAGGTTGATTCGTTCTCTGGGTTTATGAAATTATGCTACCCAGCTGGGAATCATTTTCATGTTCACAATGACATAGTCGTTTGGCAGATATCGCTGTTTGAAATTCCTGTGTTTGTCTTTTTTTTGTCGCCTAAACATGATCGGTGTTTGGTGAAAATGTTTCATTAGATGAAGTATTTTCATCACAATCATCATTTGTTTTCATCGAAGCTATAGTTATAATTCAGTGACCTCATTTATCCCAATTAAGTTGGATTTCATGCATCCATTTGGCGTGAACATTTTGAGAACTCTCTCTCTAATTTGTTTGTATCTAGATGTTTTCCATGCACTCAATCCACATTAGTGGCCCTTCTTGGTTGAGTTGTAGTAGTCAGTGTATAGGCAGTCCCTGGCATGCTGTAGATTTATAGCCTACTCATTCACAGCTTTGTTCTCCGGGCAATGGTCTAGGTTGCCTGTACCCATTCCTTAGACTTGCATGTTCAGTGCAAAGAACTTCCTTCAGGTTACTTTAGCTCAGCATGTAGTCCCTCTCCACATAGCACCTCAAGTCTGCATTTTGCTGATCACCTCTGTTACTACCATGTTGATTTTGTGAAAATGCACCTGTTGTGACTCTTGAACAATGAAAGGCAGTGGTCACTCTGACAGTGAGTTTCCTGATCATATTAGATTATAAATAATAATTATACAATTAATCTACAAACATTAAAAGTTGATCCTTGCTTGTAAACGTCTTGTAAATCAATTATTAGTTCACAAATAGCTTCACAGTAACTAATAAAAAGGCTTTGGTGATACTGCTCTGTGTAAGGTTCTAAGGACCAGCACATTGATGAGGAGGCCATGTTGAAAGGAGATATTTTGTATTGGCATAGTGCATAGACCAGACCCATTCCGATACATGTTCTTACCTCGTTAAGGGATCAAAAACTCACAATTATTAGGCTATCACCAAACACCAAAAGGAACATTTCATTGCATCCTAAAATGGTGTCTCAAATATGTTAAACCAAGTGTTAACTGATTATTCTTCCCTCTTGTGAGAAATGGTGTAGGTCTAAAGAGAGGTCAGGTCAAAGTGAGACTGTGTACCCATCAAAGCCCTAAATTCCCATCACTAGTGTGGAATGGATGGTCAACATGTTGACGTTCTCTGTAATTGAAATGTACAGCACATTCACCATTCATCATAGCACAACATCCCTCAAGAGTCTTTCACCACAATACTACAGCTGAACCAACAGTCAGAGGTCACCAGAACAAATAAGATGTCACGGTCGTTTGTAGAATTAACGGACCAAGGGGCAGCGTGCATAGAGTTCCACATGTTTAATTAAAGAAACTCACCAAAACAATACAGAACAAAACGAAACGTGAAGTCAAATGCAGTGCACACTGGCAACTACACACAAACAAACAAGATCCCACAAAAACCCAGTGGAAAAAGGCTGCCTAAATATGATCCCCAATCAGAGACAACGATAAACAGCTGTCTCTGATTGGGAACCATACCAGGCCAACATAGACAAATAATAACCTAGATAACCCACCCTAGTCACACCCCGACCTAACCAACATAGAGAGTAAAAGGATCTCTATGGGCAGGGCGTGACATAAGAATCATTATTATTTTAGTGAAAACGCAATGACTGCTAAGCACAGTATGTCTATCAGACTATGTTGCAAGTTGGACAAGAGTTTAATTTGTGCCAGTTTGACCTTCTCGTGATCATTTGGGGGGAACTGTAGCTCTCTGAAGGCTTAACCTCTGGAGATAAGATTGGACTGGACAAGATTGGGTGCTCAACACGTCAACAGAAAGTGTATTATCAAAAATGCTGTTGTTGGCAACTGTGTGCAATTTCTCTTATCCATTTTATTACTGTAGGCCTACATCAGATTTATTTGAAATGTTACTTGTTCTTTTGGACAGCTTTGCTCACTGATGTCTGGCCTTGCTACATCTGCTATACGTCACGGTCATGTTGAGAGATTTTCACCTGAAATCTTAGAGAGAAGGTTCACATATTAGCAAGCCGGCTATGATAAACATGTGTGCCTTGAAACCGGTCAGGCTCCAATGGACACGTCCTCATGGTTTTCCAACCTAGTTGTTCTTCCTGATTTGGGTAACTCAAGACAGAACGGTGGATTTAAGAAATCCACACTTTTAGTCCTTTGGCAACTGAATGCAAACATTAGTGAATGCATTCACTGAATAGAAGTTTGTTTTTCTCTCTAGTGGTTAGTTATTCTGTGTAGTGCTTAGTCATTCTGTCTAGTGGTTAGTTATTCTGTCTAGTGGTTAGTTATTCTGTGTAGTGCTTAGTCATTCTGTCTAGTGGTTAGTTATTCTGTCTAGTGGTTAGTTATTCTGTCTAGTGCTTAGTCATTCTGTCTAGTGGTTAGTTATTCTGTCTAGTGGTTAGTTATTCTGTCTAGTGGTTAGTTGTTATTGTCTAGTGGTTAGTTGTTATTGTCTAGTGGTTAGTTATTATGTCTAGTGGTTAGTTATCATTGCCTACAAATGTGACTGTTTGCATAAAATAAGTTTGGAAATAACCACTAAATGACATCCTCCCTTTATAAAATCATGAACGCTGGTATGTTCCATGTCTACTCATTTTTCTTTCTCCAGGTGTTTGGCTGAAGCAGGCTCTAGTCTGGAAATATTGTAGCACTTCCTCTAATCATGGTTGGGTGTGTGGGTGCATTTTGGGTATAGTGTTCACTGTGCCACCTGCCATGCCAACACCCAGTAACACACGATTTGTGGGCAACTCAGTAGCACAGGCATTGCACTGGGAGAGATTCGAAGGCAGCAGAAAAGGTCCCTTAAAGCAAGGTTTCCCAAACTCTGTCCAGGGGCCCTCCCTGGGTGCACGTTTTGGTTTGCCCTAGCACTACACAGCTGATTCAAATAATCAAAGCTTGATGATGAGTTGGTTATTTGAATCAGCTGTGTAGAGCTACAGCAAAAACCAAAACTTACACCCAGGGGGGCCCCAGGATCGAGCTGGGGAAACGCTACTTTAAAGGTACCTGTTTTTATTAATGTTTTTTTAGGAGGTTTATCAGCTTTAATATTGCAGATAGACTGTAGCATCCATCAATGTAATTGTCTATATAGCATTCATTATATTGTGGCAGATGGCAGGGAGAGGTGAGGGGAGGGGAGTGGTAATTGAGGGAAGATATCTTGCAGGTCGCTGACTCCACCCCTGAGCCTTATATGGACTTCCTGCCCCAACGAGGCAAGGCTGCGGGTCGTTAAGCCATGGAGTGCTTGGGGATAAAGGAGGAAGCAGCCTACACAAAGGGAAGACTGGGAGAGAACCAAGAGCGGTATGAAGAGTGAGAGAAGCGAGAACATTATCTGTGTGATTACCCGTTGTGACCTGGACTGTCGGATTACCTTCCTTGTGTACCAGATTGGCTGAGAACCCGAGTGTGAGGATTACCCCTGGAAAACGGCACGGACAACGAGAATGGCTTGTGGACTGTGAGGTGATTGGTGCATTTCCCCCCCCATCCCCAGTGTACCAAAACCCCTAATAAACTTCCCATTTGCATTCTATTTGTGCTACTGGTGCCTGTTTTTTGAACTTGGTGTGGAAACCCCACTCCCTTGAGCCTGCTACAATATATATATATATTATTTTCCACTAACCCTTTCACCTCTCCCCTAATGGTCAACAACAGTTAGGCTTCTACTTCTAGCTTATACATACGGACATAATTTACAGTAGTTATCTTTTGTTTGTTTTTAATCCCTTCCTTCAGCTACCCTCAACCGCTCCCATCTATCTCTGAAGACTATCCAGTTTGATTTCTATTTGCCATTTATTTGTAACTGTGTTGTTTCACAAACGATCTGAACCTATATAAATTTTACAGACATTGTATATTTTACATTAGTTCTTGTTTTTAGTCCCACCCTCCAGCTCCACTCAACCCTTCCCATCTATTAAATCTAGAATCTGCTTCCTATTTCGCAACAAAGCCTCCTTCACTCATGCTGCCAAATATACCCTCGAAAAACTGACTGTCCTACTGATCATTGACTTCGATGTAATTTACAAAATAGCCTCCAACACTCTACTCATCAAATTGGATGTAGTCTATCACAATGCCATCCGTTTTGTCACCAAAGCCTCATATACTACCCACCTCTGCGACCTGTATGCTCTCGTTGACTGGTCCTCGCTACATATTTATCGCCAAACCCACTGGCTCCAGGTCATCTATAAGTCTTTGCTAGGTAAAGCTCCACCTTATCTCAGCTCACTGGTCACCATAGCAACACCCACCCGTAGCACGCGCTCCAGCAGGTATATTTAACTGGTCATCCCCAAAGCCAACACCACTTTTGGATGCCTTTCCTTCCAGTTCTCTGCGGCCAATGACTGGAACGAATTGCAAAAATCATTGAAGTTGGAGACTTATATCTCCCTCACTAACTTTAACTTGTTTGGGATAGGGGGCAGCATTTTAACTTTTGGATGAATAGCATGCCCAGAGTGAACTGCCTCCTACTCAGTACTAGATGCTAATATATGCATATTATTATTAGTATTGGATAGAAAACACTCTGAAGTTTCTAAAAATGTTTGAGTGATGTATGTGAGTATAACAGAACTCATATGGCAGGCAAAAACCTGAGGAAAAAATCCAAACAGGAAGTGGGAAATCTGAGGTTTGTAGTTTTTGAACTCACCGCTATCGAATACACAGTGGGATATGGGTTATTTTTCACTTCCTAAGGCTTCCACTAGATGTCAACCGTCTCTAGAACGTGGTTTCAGGCTTCTCATGTGAAGGGGGGCCGGATGGGAGCTGTTTTACTAAGGGGTCTGCCTACAGCCTCGTTCTCAGTCACACACTTTCACTTGAGAGGTTGTTCCAGTGCATTTCTACAGACAATGGAATTCTCCGGTTGGAACATGATTGAACTTTTATGATAAAAACATCCTGAAGATTGATTCCATACTTAGTTTGACAACTTTCTTTGACCTGTAATATAACCTTTTGAACGTTTCGTCCGAATGGACCAGATCGCGCTTTTGGATTGTTTACCAAACGCCCTAACAAAAGAAGCTATTGGACATAAATGGACATAAATTATGGACGTTATCGAACAAAACAAGCATTTATTGTGGAACTGCGATTCCTGGTAGTGCATTCTGATGGAGATCATCAAAGGTAAGTGAATATTTTTAATGGTTTTTATGAATAATGTTGAATACCCAATATGGCGGATATTTCTCTGGCTGGTTTGGGCTCTGAGTGCCGTTCTCAGATTATGCTTTTTCCGTAATAAAAATAAATAAATCTGACAGCGGTTGCATTAAGGAGAAGTGTATCTAAAGTTTCATGGATAATAGCTGTATTTTCATCAACAATTATTATGAGTATTATGAGTATTTCTGTGAATTCACGTGGCTCTCTGCAATATCACTGCATGTTTTGGAACTACTGAATCTAACACGTCAATGTGTAAAATAAGATTTTTGGATATAAATATGAACTTTACCGAACAAAACATACATGTATTGTGTAACATGAAGTCCTATGAGTGTCATCTGATGAAGATCATCAAAGGTTAGTGATTAAATTGATCTCTATTTGTGCTTTTTGTGACTCCTATCTTTGGCGGGAAAAATGGCTGGGTTTATCTGTGACTTGGTGGTGACCTAACATAATCGTTTGTGGAGCTTTCGCTTTAAAGCATTTTTTAAATCAGACACTGTGGCTGGATTAATGAGAATGTTATCTTTAAAATGGTGCCTAATACTTGTATGTTTGAGAAATTTGATTTATGAGATTTCTGTTGATTTGTATTTGGCGCCCTGCAATTTTATTGGCTGTTGAGGAGGGGTTCTGCTAGCGCAACCCCAGTCCTAGTTAAGCATCAGCTGTCAGAGCAGCTTACCGATCGCTGCATCTGTACACAGCCCGCCTGCAAATAGCCAATCCAACCAACTACCTACCTCATCCCCATCATCCCCATTTATTTTTTTCTGCTCTTTTGTACACCAAGTCTTTTTCTACTTACACATCCTCATCTGTACATATATCACTCCAGTGTAAATTGCTAAATTGTAATTACTTCGCCACTATGGCCTATTTATTGCCTTACCTACCTTCTTACTTAATTTGCGCACACTGTATACAGATTTTCTATTGCGTTATTGACTGTACGTTTGTTTATCCCATGTGTAACTCTGTGTTGTTGTGTTTGTCGCACTGCTTTGATTTATCTTGGCCAGGTCGCAGTTGTAAATGAGAATTTGTTCTCAACTGGCCTACCTAGTTAAATAAAGGTGAAAAAATAAATAATCTCTTAACACCATACATTTTTTATTTGGCATATATTTTTCAACTATGCTGTAATGTTTCACAAAAGTTCTGAACCTTACTATTATCATCGTTTCTACAGATTGTAAATTAAAGATACACATTTTAGCTAAAAGTGTTAGTATATTGATCACTTGACTATGACTTTTCATATCACCAAGCAGTGCTATTTGCAGAGTCAGCTCCAGATAAATTTTGCAATTCTTCAGCCATTCCTGGACCTGTGACCAAAAACAAGCTGTTTCTTCGCAGCAAAATCTGCAGAGCTGGGGCGGTTGTTGTATCCCCAATATATATGTATATATATAAACATTCTATTGGTTGCAAGAACTTTATAATAATTTACATTGTAAAATTTACGTTTACATTGGTGTTGTTGAAAATCTCTTCCCAACTATTTTGAAATCTATATGGCACAGCTGTCAATTTGTTTGTACTTAAATGAAACTGCTACTTTTTTTATTCATCACAATTTTCTTTAACCCATTTCGGTCTTTAAAGCAGGGCCAACAGACAAGTTCCTTACCTTCTTCCCCTTCCACCTACCCCTTCCATTTTTGCGGTAATGCTGCAATTAGTTGGTTGTAATTTTGAGTAGAGCAGACATTTCCATACATTTTTGTTAGCTGCATGTGTGACATAACTCCACCAGTCCTATTTATGATATCATTTGCAATATTATAACTTTTTTGAAATGTTTTTATAATCAATTATTATATTTGAGTTTAACCATAATATTTGTTGTATTATCTGTTCTCTATTTTCTGGTGAATGAAACTGAAATTGCAATTGACTTTATATGGCTTGTTTTAAAAATAGCGATATTTTGGATATGATTTCATTTTCAAATAACCGAAAGTGAGAGGTTGTAATCTGAATAAAGGGAAAACGGCCATTCTTGTGGTGAGACATTCTTACTAATCCGCTAGAGAACCAATTTGGATATAAGTGTAACTTTTCTATGACTGAAGCTTTTAGTTGGAGCTCTAATGCTTTAATATTTAATCATTTCTGCCCTCTGAATTCATATTCATTATATAAATATGCCAATTAAATTTTGTCTGGCTTGTCTTTCCAAATAAAATGGAATATCTTTTGCTCATATAATTAAAAAAAGGTCGCTAGGTAAGCAAATGGGTAAACTGGGATATGACTAAAATGTTAATCAGGGCAATTTTTTCACAAATAGATTGTATCTATTTTTGCTAACTTTCTATTAAAATGTATTGTAGTGAGAATTTCTTTCTTTTGGGATATGAATACCGAGTATGTCCACATCACCGTCAGACCATTTTATTGTTAAACTACACGGTAATGTGAAAGTTGTATTTTTTAGTGATCCAGTATGTAATATAGTACACTTAACATAAATGGTTGTAATCCAGAGAGGTTAGAAAAAGTATGTAGATCCTCTATGAGGCTGTGGAGGGATCCAAATTGTGCATTTCAAAAAACATGAATCATCAGTGTACAATGACACCTTTGTTTTTGAGCCCTAGATTTTCTAGCCCCTTGATATTATTATTGGATCTGATTTTAATAGCTAACATTTCGATTGCCATAATAAAAAGATATGCGATAGTGGACAACCTTGTTTTACTCCTATTGACAGTTTAATACTTTACTATACTGTACATAACTTCAATCCATTTTATAAGAGATCCTCCCAAAAATGTTTCAGACATTTTTATATAAATTCCAGTCATACTTTATCAAAGGCCTTTTCAAAGTCAGCTATGAATAGTAGGCCTGGTTTCCCATAGTGTTCTATTGTTTACAGTACTTGTCTTATATTATCTCCAATGCATTGTCCATGTAAGAAACCTGTCTGATTAGGATGAATAATATTCAACAATACCTTTTTAATTCTATTCGCAATGGATTTGGCTAGAATTTTTTGCATCACCACACTGAAGTGTAAGGGGTCTCCATTTTTTTAATATTTTCCACTTAGGTCCTGTTTCAGTAATAATGAAATCGAACCTACCTGTTGAGTATCTGATCATCTACCAGGAGTGGTTAAAACATGCTAATAACGGTCCTCTGAGTACATACCTAAGCTTGTATGCCATCCAGCCCTGGAGTTTTCACAGATGTAAAGACTTTAATTGCTTAAAGAAGTTCCTCCTCTGTAATTTGGCCTTCACATGAGTCTTTCTGTACAGCTGTTAATTTTACATTATTGATTGAAAAAACATCCATACAATTAACTTCAGTTATTGGAAATGGAGGAAACAAACAAAAACATATGCTTAAAGTACTTTGCTTACTCTTTTGAAAATATTGTTTGGCGAATCATGGCTGACTCCATCATTTGTAACAAGTTTCAGTAAACTATTTTAGGTAGCATTTCTATGTTGAAGGTTAAAAAACAATTTGGTGCATTTTTCCTCATATTCTATCCAATTCGCTTTATTTTTGTAATATATTCTTGAATAACTTCCTCCATTTATTTTTGTTTTTCCTCCAACTGATTTTGTGCCTCTATGGTACAGTTTTTATTGCTATCTATCCTTCTATTTCCTTTGTTAATATGGACTTTTTTGACCTAAATCTCCTTTGTTTTAGACATTAGTATTGAATTGCATTGCCTCTAAAGCCACATTTAAAAGTGTCCCAGAGAATAAGGGGATCTGCTGTACCTATGTTATGTCAGAAAAAGTCCATTATAAATTATTCTGTCCTAGTTAAACACAAATTATCATCCAATAGGCTTTGATAAAATATCCAATATCCACGTGGAAATTCTTTGAGTAATGTATATGCTAATTATTTCATGGTTCGAACGTATTCTATCCCTTATCAACACTTTTTTTTGTACTTTTAGTGCCAGCGAGAATGACATAAGAATGTATTCAAGACGACAGGCTTGATTGAGCCTCCGCCATGTATATCTCACTCTATGTCAAGATATTGAAGCCTCCATATGTCCACGAGTTCCAATATATCCATGATATTCGTGATTTCCTTATGTGCATGAGGGTGCTAGTTTGTAGAGTGATTTCCTTTATGGTCCATTGAGGTATTTAAAACCGTATTATAATCTCGCACCCTAATAATAGAATCTCGTATTGCTTATAGGTTTGATACATTATTATATATATTTTCAAAGAAGCGTGGATCATCCTTATTTGGACCGTATAGATAAATGAGCTAAATCTGTTTATGATCCAGAAAAGTTCACTATATAAACAAAAGTATCTGGACACCCCTTCAAATTGTTGGATTCGGCTAATTCAGCCACACCCATCACTGACAAGTTTGGCACACCTGTATTTGGTGAGTTTCTCCCATTCTTCTCTGCAGATCCTCTCAAGCTCTGTCAGCTTGGATGGGGAGAGTTGCTGCACAGGTATTTTCAGATCTCTCCAGAGATGTTAGATCAGGTTCAAGTCCGGGTTCTGGCTTGGCCACTCAAGGACATTCAGAGACTTGTCCCGAAGCCACTCTTGCGTTGTCTTGGCTGTGTTCTTAGGGTCATTGTCCTGTTGGAAGGTAAAACCTTTGCCCCCAGTCTGAGGTCCTGAGCGCTCTGGAGCAGGTTTTCATCAAGGACCTCTCTGTACTTTGCTCTGTTCATCTTTCCCTCATTCCTGACTAGTCTCCCAGCCTCTGCCTCAGAAAAACATCCCCACAGCATGATGCTGCCACCACCGTGCTTCACCCTTGGCTTTCAGGCCAAAGAGTTCAATCTTGGTTTCATCAGACCAGAGAATCTTGTTTCTCATGGTGTAAGTCTTTAGGTGCCTTATGGCAAACTCTAAGTGGACTGTCAGTTGCCTTTTACTGAGGAGTGGCTTCAGTCTTGCCACTCTACCGAAAAGGCCTGATTGGTGGATTGCTGCAGAGATGGTTGTCCTTCTGGAAGGTTCTCTCATCTCCACAGAGGAACTCTAGAGCCCTGTCAGAGTGACCATCGGGTTCTTGGTCACCTCCTTGACTAAGGCCCTTCTTCCCCGATTGCTCAGTTTGGCTGGTCTTGGTGTTTCTAAACGTCTTCCATTTAAGAAGGATGGAGGCCAGTGTGTTCTTGGGGACCTTCAATGCTGCATAATTTTTTTGGTACCCTTCCCCAGATCTGTGCCTCGACACAATCCTGTCTCGGAGCTCTACCCACAATTCCTTTGACCTCATGGCTTTGTTTTTGCTCTGACATGCACTGTCAGCTGTGGCACCTTACATAGACAGGTGTATGCCTTTCCAAATCATGTCCAATCAATTGAATTTACCACAGGTGGACTCCAATCAAGTTGTAGAAACTTCTCAATGATGATCAATGAACACAGGATGCACCTGAGCACAATTTTGAGTCTCATAACAAAGGGTCTGAATACTTATGAAAATAAGGTATTTCTGGGTTTTTATATGTACATTTCAAAAAACCTGTTTTCACTTTTTCATTATGGGGAATTGTGTGTAGATTAATTGCAAACAGGGAAAAAAAATCCTAGACCACCTTTACTTCACACACAGAGATGCATACAAAGCTCTCCCCCGCCCTCCATTTGGCAAATATGACCATAATTCTATCCTCCTGATTCCTGCTTACAAGGAAAAACTAAAGCAGGAAGTACCAGTGACTCGTTCAATACGGAAGTGGTCAAATGATCCGGATGCTACGCTACAGGACTGTTTTGCTAGCACAGACTGGAATATGTTCCGGGATTCATCCAATGGCATTGAGGAATACAGTCATCGGCTTCATCAATAAGTGCATCGATGACGTCGTCCTCACAGTGACTCTACGTACATCAGGCAACATCCGCATCGAGCTAAAGGCGAGAGCTGCCGCTTTCAAGGAGCGGGAAACTAATCTGGACGCTTATAAGAATTTCCGCTATGCCCTCAGACGAACCATCAAACAATCAAAGTGTCAATACAGGATTAAGATTGAATCCTACTATACCAGCTTTGACGCTCGGCGGATGTGGCAGGGCTTGAAAACTATTACGGACTACAAAGGGAAACCCAGACGCGAGCTGCCCAGTGACGCGAGCCTACCATACGAGCTATATGCCTTTTATGCTCGCTTCAAGGCAAGCAACACTGAAGCATGCACGAGAGCACCATCTGTTCTGGATAACTGTGTGATAACGCTCTCGGTAGCCAACGTGAACAAAACCTTTAAACAGGTCAACATTCACAAAGCCGTAAAGTACTCAAAACATGCACGGACCAACTGTCAAGTATCTTCACTGACATTTTCAACATCTCCCTGACTAAGTCTGTAATACCTACATATTTCAAGCCGACCACCATAGTTCCTGTGCCCAAGGAAGCGAAGGCAACCTGCCTAAATGACTACTGACCCATGGCACTCACGGTGGTAGCCATGAAGTGCTTTGAAAGGCTGGTCATGGCTCACATCAACAGCATCCTCCCGGACACCCTAGGTCCACTCCAATTTGCATACCGCCCCAACTGATCCGCAGATGACACAATCTCAATCACACTCCACACTGCCCTTTCTCACCTGGACAAAAGGAACACCTATGTGAGAATGCTGTTCATTGACTATAGCTCAGCGTTCAGCATCTGCATCCTGGACGTCCTGACGGGCCGCCCCCATGTGGTAGAGTAGGCAACAACACATCTGCCACGCTAATCCTTAACACTGGGACCCCTCAGGGGTGTGCACTTAGTCCCCTCCTGTATTCCCTGTTCACCCACAACTACGTGGCCAAACATGACTCCAACACCATCATTAAGTTTGCTGACGACACAACAGTGGTAGGCCTGATCACTGACAATGATGAGACAGCCTATAGGGAGGAGGTCAGAGAACTGGCTGTGTGGTGCTAGGACAACAACCTCTCCCTCAATGTGAGCAAGACATAGGAGCTGCTCGTGGACTACAGAAAAAGGCAGGCCGAACAGGCCCTCAGTAACATTGACGGGGCTGTAGTGGAGCGGGTCGAGAGTTTCAAGTTCCCTGGTGTCCACATCACCAACGAACTATCATGGCATACCAGAGGCAGTCGTGAAGAGGGCACAACAAAACTTTTTCCCCCTCAGGAGACTGAAAAGATTTGGCAATCCTCAGATCCTCAAAAAGTTCTACAGCTGCACCATCGAGGGCATTCCTGACCGGTTGCATCACCGCCTGGTATGGCAACAGCTCGGCATCTGAATGTAAGGCGCTACAGAAGGTAGTGCGAATGGCCCAGTACATCACTGGTGCCAAGCTTCCTGCCATCCAGGACCTATATAATAGGCGGTGTCTAAGGGAAGCCCAAAAAATTGTCAGAGACTCGAGTCACCCAAGTTATAGACTGTTTTCTCTGCTACCGCACGGCAAGCGGTACCAGAGCACCAAGTTTAGTACCAAAAGGCTCCTCAACAGCTTCTACCCCCAAGCCATAAGACTCCTGAACAATTCATAAAATCGCCGCCAGACTATTTACATTGACCCTCCCTTTTGTATACTGCTGCTACTCGCTGTTTGTTTGTTATCTATGCATAGTCACTTCGCCCCCACCTACATGTACAGATTACCTCAACTAGCCTGTACCCCCGCACACTGACTTGGTACCGGTGCCCCCTGTATATAGCATCGCTATTGTTATTCTTATTGTGTTACTATTTATTCGTACTTTTTATTTTAGTCTACTTTGTAAATATTTTCTTCTTGAACTGCACTGTTGGTTAAGTAAGCGCTTTACGTTAAAGTCTACACTTGTATTTGGCGCTTGTGACAAAGTTTGAATTGAAATTACTATTGTAGCCGGAAATGGCAGATTTTTTTTATTTTTTATATCTCAACGTCAACAGTGAAGAGGTGACTCCGGAATGCTGGCCTTCTAGGCAGAGTTCCTCTGTCCAGTGTATGTGTTCTTTTGCCCATCTTTTCTTTTTATTGGCCAGTCTGAAATATGGCTTTTTGTTTGCAACTCTGCTTAGAAGGCCAGCATCCCGGAGTCGCCTCTTCACTGTTGACGTTGAGACTGGTGTTTTGCGGGTACCATTTAATGAAGCTGCCAGTTATGGACTTGTGAGGCGTCTGTTTCTCAAACTAGACACTCTAATGTACTTGTCCTCTTGCTCAGTTGTGCACCGGGGCCTCCCACTCCTCTTCCTATTCTGGTTAGAGCCAGTTTGAGCTGTTCTGTGAAGGGAGTAGTACACAGCATTGTACGAGATCTTCAGTTTCTTGGCAATTTCTCACATGGAATAGCCTTCATTTCTCAGAACAAGAATAGACTGATGAGTTTCAGAAGAAAGGTCTTTGTTTCTGTCCATTTTGAGCCTGTAATCGAACCCACAAGTGCTGATGCTCCAGATACTCAACTAGTCTAAAGAAGGCCAGTTTTATTGCTTCTTTAATCAGAACAACAGTTTTCAGCTGTGCTAACATAATTGCAAAAGGGTTTTCTAATGTTCAATTATCCTTTAAAAATTATAAACTTGGATTAGCTAACACAACGTGCCATTAAAAAACAGGAGTGATGGTGGCTTATAATGGGCCTCTGTACGCTTATGTAGATATTCCATTAAAAATCTGACGTTTCCAGCTACAATGGTTATTTACAACATTGACAATGTCTATACTGTATTTCTGATCAATTTGATGTTATTTTAATTGACAAAAAAATTGCCTTTCTTTCAAAAACAAGGACATTTCTAAGTGATTCCAAATTTTTGAACGGTACTATATATCAAAACATATTGCGTATCTTTCCACAATTAACAAATAACATGCATAACAATGTAGCCAATAACCAGGATGTCACGCCCTGACCTTAGATATCTCTGTTTTTCTTTATATTTTGGTTAGGTCAGGGTGTGACTAGGGTTTTTGTATGTCTAGGGTTTTTGTATGTCTAGGGTTTTTGTATATCTAGGGTTTTTGTATGTCTAGGGTTTTTGTATATCTAGGGTTTTCGTATGTCTAGGGTTTTTGTATATCTAGGGTTTTTGTATGTCTAGTGGTGTTGTCATCTAGGTGTATTCTATGTCTATTTGGCTGTTTATCGTTGTCTCTGATTGGGGATCATATTTAGGTAGCCATTTCCTTGTTTGTGTTGTGGGATCTTGTCTACGTATAGTTGCCTTTGTGCACTTCAGTAGCTTCACGTTTCGTTTTTGCTTTTAAAAAAAGTTTTTTTATGAGTTTCTCTTTATTAAATATGTGGAACTCTACTCACGCTGCGCCTTGGTCTCCTCTTTACAACGACCGTGACACAGGATGCCATTACAAAAATAAAAATTTTGGCAAGCAATTATTGTGATTCATCCTATTCTGTCACCAACATCATTAACCCATAGCAACAGATGTGGAATAAACACACATACACACTCCCCACCCTTCCCCCACAAACTCAGGTGTTCAACAGTTGTTCCATCCCAGAGCCCAACTCAAGAAAGGACTTGATGTGCGAATGCATATACAGTTGTAGCTGTTTGAGAAGGAATGCAAAGTTGAGCAAGAATGGGGAGATTTAATTAACCAATGTCAAGTCTTAGCTGATGGCGCTCAGTTACACCCCCTTGCCCTGAAACACACACATGCGGGTCCCCCGTTGTGATAATTTCAAAATTCAAATATATTACTATAACAATCGGTCTTTCATGAAATCACACATGAAAGACACCAAATTAAATCTACACATGTTGTGAATCCAGCCAACATGTCTGATTTCAAAAAGGATTTACGGCGAAAGCACACCAAACGATTATGTTATCTCAGTACATAGCCACAGAAAAACACAGCCATTTTCCCAGCAAAAGATAGTAGTCACAAAAAGCACAAATAGAGATAAAATTGATCACTAACCTTTGATGATCTCATCAGATGACACTCATAGGACATCATGTTACACAATACATTTATGTTTTGTTTGATAATGTGCATATTTATATCCACAAATCTCGGTTTACATTGGCGCCATGTTCAGAAATACCTCCAAAATATCCGGAGAAAGATACACTTGTTCTTAATGCAACCGCTGTGTCAGATTTCAAAACAACTTTACGTAAAAAGCACACCATGCAATAATCTGAGACTGCGCTCAAACATAACAACATTTCTCCGCCATGTTGGAGTCAACAGAAATACGAAATTACATCATAAATATTCCCTTACCATTGATCATCTTCATCAGAATGCACTCCCAGGAATCCTAGTTCCACAATAAATCGTTGTTTTGTTCGATAATGTCCATTACTTATGTCTAAGTAGCTACTTTTGCTAGCATGTTTAGTGCACATGTCCAAACGCTCGCGCAAATGCAGGCGAACTCGGACGAAAACTTCAAAAAGTTATATAACAGGTCAAATAAACTGGCCAAACTAAGTAGAGAATCAATCTTCAGGATGTTGTTATCATATATATCCAATAACGTTCCAACCGGAGCATTCCTTCATGTCTGTAGAAGTTATGGAACGCAAGGCGATATCATGAGGAAAGCGCGTGACCAGGAACTGGCAATCTGCTAGACCAATGACTCATTCCCCTCCCATCCGGCCCCACAACACAGCATAAGCTTCATTCCACGTTCTACAGACTGTTGACATCTAGTGGAAGGTGTAGGAAGTGCAAACAGATCCATATCTTACAGGGAATTGAATCGGCGATGAGTTGAACATTGACCAGTCTCAGAATTCTCACTTCCTATTTGTTTTTTTTCTCAGGTTTTTGCCTGCAATATGAGTTCTGTTATAATCACAGACATCATTCAAACAGTTTTAGAAACTTCAGAGTGTTTTATATCCAATAGTGATAATATTATGCATATATTAGCATCTGGGACAGAGTAGGAGGCAGTTCACTATGGGCACGCAATTCATCCAAAAGTGAAAATGCTGCCCCCTATCATAAAGAAGTTAAACTAGTGGCACCCATCGTGATCATTGATAATCAGCTACATCTGGTCAAGATGTGGTAGACAAAGGGGTTGATGTCAATGTCGAGTTTTTGGCATCATTAAAAATGAAGATTTATTTATCAAATAACTCCCTGTAATTATTATTACGCGATTAAACTGATTAATCATGTAACTGTAATTAACTAGGAAGTCGAGGAACCAAGGAAAATATTCAGATTACAAAGTTATAATTTTTCAATATATATATTTATTCTCAGTGTGTCGTCGGGATCTCTGTTGAAAAGTTTGATTCTGTTGGAGAGTTTGTCCACCCTCTCTCTGTCTCTGTCGTGGTTAGAATGGATAGTTCAGAGTGACATTCCTTCATGTCGTTATAGAATAGATGTTTCGGCGGTTGTCGGTCTTCGCGTTCAATGATACCGAATTCCTAGTTGCAGACTAGTAATTAATATCAAAGACTTGTTCTTATTCTGTCGGTATCGATAGTCTAAGAGTTTAACCACGTAGGATGGTTAAAAGTTCAGCAGTCTGGTCTGCAACCTTTAGGTTTATGGTCTCATCTCAAACCTTAGCCCTCTCGTCATCGAGGTAAGCTGGTCTGGTGATAGAAAACCCGGGTGGGGGTTTTATTCGGAAGAGCAGAAAAGGGCCTGTCCCAGGATGCCCGACCATAACTGTGCTCATGGGCGGTCCTCTGATTTAGTTAAACTCCAAAGGGAATTGGAGTTTCCTTCATTAATCAGTCCAAAATCACATTACACAATTTCACAAACAGTATCATCCTCACTCATTCATCTTATACAACAATTAGATGTAAGCCTCATTACTGAAGCTACTATATAAACAGCATTATGGTAATGTGGCCGTATTGTCTCCCATGAGTTTCACAAAATTGTACCAAATGGACCAGTTCGTAGCTGGATTCTTCACCGATCTTTTATACCTTCTCCAGAACATAAATGTTGTTCGGACCTCAAGTTCTGTGAGGTGGAAGAAATTCCTTTGTTCTCTCTATGAAAACTCACTCTCTCTCTATACTGTGGCCATGAGGAGATCATCTCCTCCAGGAATCTACGACCTGAGGTCGCAGCAGCCTGAGTGTAGGACACAGAGAGAGGGGAATGTGCTCGCTGTACCCAAAGAGGGCAACGTCATGACATCAATCATGAAAGGATGTGTCTACGGTCACAGTTCTGTAGCATCCTATTTATAGTCTATGTGCTTTATATCACTCATCTTAGCTTCAACAGCAGGCTTGATTTCTTACAAAGCCTTTCATTTTCAATTATGTCATGGCAAAGGAAAATGTATTAGAGAAAGATGGCCTACTGTTTGTTGAAGTATTATTTGGTCTGATCTCTGAAGTCTGATGCACCCTACCTACCCTCTGCCAGGCCTGGGCAGCATACATCACGTTGTACTCACAAATCCTATGTAATTAAACAAACAATGGTGGCTGTGTTGTGTACATATCACTGAGTGTTTGACAAGCTTGCTTCCTCTGTTTTCTTAACGAACCCTATCAGCAGTGCTTTTCTGGGGCCACCATAGTCTGACAGGATATTTGAGAAACATGCGGTGTGTAGGCTAGGTTTCAACAGAAAATGTTCATCTTCTGGTAATATTTGTATTATCAATTAAAAGTAATATGCGTGGGATCACTCTGGATCTCCCTTAACATACTTCTGGTTATTACTTTTTAAAAGTGTCCTAATATGACTGAGATACAAGGAACTAAGAGTAAAGCTTTCCGTCGGTGTGGGTGTGTTGTTCCCAGAGGTACTATACTGTTCTCCTTCAACATGGAGTACGTTCAGTCCTTCTCCAAGTGAGTGAAACAGTATACCTGTCTATGAACTTTGATTTAAGATGCTCTGTATCTCAGTCTGGGAGTTATCCTGTCACTCATATGTTCTTGTCTGCAAAACATTTCTTTAGCAGCTCCTCTGTGGGAATGTTAGTCTCTAACGTTAACAAGAGAATGATGGATCCTGTCAGAATGCCAACTTGAAGACAGACATGACAAACTCCAGTGATGTTGAATTTTTGGTAGGCTCTGCAATGCGGTGCTGTTCTGTCTGTGCGTCTTGTTTGGTTGCCTTTGACTTCAAGAGTTTCATGGGAACTTTTCATAGTTTTGAGAGGATTGATGGATTTTCTGGTATGCCAGAGTTCATGTGAAAATACAGAGGCTGTCGTGTTATGTATCCTGTGTCATTTGTTTAAGTTTAATTAGAAAGCAGGCTTGCGTTAGCATCATGGTTTGACACGGTTTCACCAGTCCAAACAATTTGGGTATTTTCATTTTTTAAATTAATTTTCTGGATGGAAAAACACTTTCAGTGTAAACTTAGATGACTAAAACCATATTTATTGTATGTAGAAAAGATAATGGACCTTTTATATTTTCAATAATATAATCTAACATTCGCCAAAATAAAAGCTAGACAGTCAAAGAATTGAAAAATCCCAAAACAATGAATTTAGCAGTATACATTGTGCTATTATGTTTGAGCAAAAGAACACGGCAATAGCAGGAAATTAATTTAAAAACTGCAACCTTTTTTCTCTCAGCTCCATGGACAAATGTGTAGAATTGCTGGAAATTGGCTTAACAATGCAACAGTTTCTATACAACGCCAAGATGGGGGGCCTCTAAAATGTTCTCTAGAATTCAGCCGTGCCAATGGGCCAACCGCGCCCCCTGCCATGCCCACCACCTAAGCCCTTTTTGTGATCCAGAAAAAAACGTGGGTTTTCACGGAACTGAACATGGTTGAAATTACTTGCTTTACATACAGTACCAATCAAAAGTTTGAACACACCTACTCACTCAAGGGTTTTTCTTTATTTGACTATTTTCTACATTGTATAATAATAGTGAAGACATCAACACTATGAAATAACACATGGAATCATGTAGTAACCAAAAAAATGTTGAAAATTAAAATGTATGCTATATTTTAGATTCTTCAAAGTAGCCACCCTTTGCCTTGATGACAGCTTTGCACACTCTTGGCATTCTCTCAACCAGCTTAACCTGAAATGCTTTTCTAATAGTCTTGAAGGAGTTCCCACATATGCTGAGCACTTGTTGCTGTTCAAACATAAATATATTTTGATTTGTTTAACACTTTTTTTGGTTACTACATGATTTCATAGTTTTGATGTCTTCACTATTATTATACAATGTAGAAAATAGTCAAATAAAGAAAAACCCTTGAGTGAGTAGATGTGTTCAAACTTTTGATTGGTACTGTATGTAAAGCAAGTAATTTCAACCAACTCTACTGTACTGTGTAGGCCAGCATTACACCATTGTCAATCTGTCTACTGCTCACTTCGTCAGCTTTTGCCAACAATTTGGTATGCTAGAAATGAGATTGAATTGAATAATGCAGGTGGGAATGATGTATTTATTATGCTTTTATATAGTATTTACCCATTACAAGAACCGGATAAATTGATAATAATATCCTGCTAGACATAATAACCAGATTGCCTGCACCGTAGCTAGCTAAAAGGAAATCCAGACATACATCTGTTTGGCTAGTTTCCAGAATGTTGGAATAATTTAGATGGCTCTTCTCGGTACAGTTTATAGAGACAATTCAACCTCCCTGGGCCTCTCTGTGGTTCCTTTTAGAGAGATGGTAGTGAGAGAGGACTCTAAAGGTATCAGACTACAGTTATAGCAGGAAACCCCCGAAGTGAGTATTACATGGTAACATCAGACTCAGCTGTGGCTTCCATCTGTAGACAAGTGTAGCTGTGTTCCCTAATGCAGGTTTTTTTCAGAGCATAACAGCACTTTGTAGCCATATATTGATTTATAGTAAATTATCTAATGTAAGGACTCATGAGGTTGTATTGCTTAAGATATTGAATGCCTTAATTAGGTTAGAGGAACATAGTGATGACATTATGAGTGATGAGATGGTGATAAGTTATGGTTGGCAACTTGTATGGTAAGTTTATACACTGACTAGCTGTGGCTTTGAGTCGTGTTATTTCATATAGGTGCAGTTATATTTAGATCAATCAATCAATCAATCAAGTTTATTTTATATAGCCCTTCGTACATCAGCTAATATCTCGAAGTGCTGTACAGAAACCCAGCCTAAAACCCCAAACAGCTAGTAATGCAGGTGTAGATCACATTTAGGCTAGTTTGAATCAATGTAGTCTATCAAACCCAACTCCAGGTTCAATTCACTGGTAAATTAGAACAGTCACAGAGCTGACCAACTATAACACATGGGACAGAAGTCGCAGGGTCATTTCTACATCTTTAAAGCCTTCCTTTTAATGAAGTTTCGCCATTCCCTTCTGCTTCACATCATTAATACCTTTCTCCCTCCAACTTTGACCTAATTCTCAGATTGTTTAAATTTAATTCAGTCCATTTTCTCTATGGATGTGACCGACACATCTCACATGCGTTACAGATGCTGGACATTCTCAGGGTTTCTGCTCCTTCAGAGATATTAGGTCATTGTCTTTTAAGTTTAAACAACTGGAGACGAGTTCGTTCGTATTGTTCTCTGGACCGAGCCAGTGCTCTCCAAGAAATGGCTTGCAAATGTGGAAATGTTTGCTGCACGTTTGGGAGAAGAACAGCAGGAGTTGAAATTGTCTGAATTAAGAGGCCAAGGTGAAAAGAGGCCAGTGACTAGCAGCACTCAAATGACAGGTTATTGGTTGTCAAGTAATTCACATTGTTTAACCACAGAGACACTTAAGGGGTTTCTGATTACACATTTGTCTGTTGGGTACAAAATGAATTTGTTCCGTAGAAAAATCGTAATATATTCTAATTTTCAAACCAGTGAGACACCTCATACTCTCAACATCTCTCTTTTAATCATTCCTGTGCTTGTTACGACACTGTCCAAATAATTTCTGAGATTTCTTTGACTTGAGGTCTTACTAAATACAACTATAACAGTTGCACAACCCTTGGTCGTGACCTGACAGCCTCAGTGCTGCTTATTATAGTTATTTTAATCGACAGCTGAAGAAGACCATGAAAATGATCAATTACATCTATCAATGACATCCCGCAAAGACATTATAACCAGAAAATACTGCACTTGTGAATCTCTCAATCTTGGACTGTTCCCATAAATAAACACGCTTCTTGAATACCATAGAGATGAGAATAAAGTCTTTCCAGGCCATACTTCACCTGTCCATCAGAAGAAGAAGAAGCTGTAGTTCTAATGTGTGGACATTTGCATGTCTAATGCACAGAAACATTACCACATCCACATTTGAATGTTGGACGGAAAGAGGCAATATGCCATAACTGTCATTATAGATGCTGTTGCCAGGGATGTTTCAATGAAATGCATTCGTTTCACTTAGTGTTGGATTCCGAGGACATAGTCATCATTACTACTTTGGACCACCGATCAAAAGAACATTGTGCACATCGGTTCTCATATCTGCTCACTTTTTTAGCTCTATCTCTGTGACAACACATACCTCACACACCTCTCACACGTTCGCACACACACACACCCTGTAAAAAGACATCTCTCAAGGTCCAAACGATTTGATTTATCCAAGATTAAGTTTCACTTGAAATCAAAAGTCTAGTCGTTGCTAAGAAAGCATGACATTGAAAATACACTGCTCAAAAAAATAAAGGGAACATTTAAACAACACAATGTAACTCCAAGTCAATCACACTTCTGTGAAATCAAACTGTCCACTTAGGAAGCAACACTGATTGTAACGGCTGTCGAAGTCGTTCTCCTCCTCAGACGAGGAGGAGTATGGATCGGACCAACACGCAGAGTGGAAAGTAGTCATTATTTAATGAATGTAAACTGAACACTTACACATACAAAAACAACAAACGTGACCAAACCGAAAACAGTCCCGTGTGGCACGAACACAGACACGAGATACAAACACCCACCAAAACACACGTGAAACCCAGGCTGCCTAAGTATGACTCTCAATCAGGGACAACGATTGACAGCTGTCTCTGATTGAGAATCATACCCGGCCGAACACAAACATCCCAACATAGAAAATAACACATAGACAACCCACCCCAACTCACGCCCTGACCAACTAAATAAATACAAGAAAAAGGAAAAACAAGTCAGGAACGTGACATAACCCACCCTTAAGGTGCGAATTCTGGGCGCACCAGCATAAAGTCTAGGGGAGGGTCTGGGTGGGCGTCTGTCCACGGTGGCGGCTCTGGCGCTGGTCGTGGTCCCCACCCCACCATAGTCAAACCCCGCTTCCTTGGCCTCCTCCCAATGACAACCCTCCATATAACCCCCATTAGATTAAGGGGCAGCACCGGACTGAGGGGCAGCACCGGACTGAGGAGCAACACCGGAATGAGGGGCAGCACCGGACTGAGGGGCAGCACCGGACTGAGGGGCAGCACCGGACTGAGGGGTGGATCCTGGCTGGCTGGCTCTGGCGGATCCTGGCTGGCTGGCTCTGGCGGATCCTGGCTGGCTGGCTCTGGCGGATCCTGGCTGAGCCAGGGGAATGACTCCAACCTATGTGTATGTAAACTTCCGACTTCAACTGTATATACACTGCTCAAAAAAATAAAGGGAACACTTAAACAACACAATGTAACTCCAAGTCAATCACACTTCTGTGAAATCAAACTGTCCACTTAGGAAGCAACACTGATTGAGAATAAATTTCACATGCTGTTGTGCAAATAGAATAGACAAAAGGTGGAAATTATAGGCAATTAGCAAGACACCCCCAATAAAGGAGTGGTTCTGCAGGTGGTGACCACAGACCACTTCTCAGTTCCTATGCTTCCTGGCTGATGTTTTGGTCACTTTTGAATGCTGGCGGTGCTTTCACTCTAGTGGTAGCATGAGACGCAGTCTACAACCCACACAAGTGGCTCAGGTAGTGCAGCTCATCCAGGATGGCACATCAATGCGAGCTGTGGCAAGAAGGTTTGTTGTGTCTGTCAGCGTAGTGTCCAGAGCATGGAGGCGCTACCAGGAGACAGGCCAGTACATCAGGAGACGTGGAGGAGGCCGTAGGAGGGCAACAACCCAGCAGCAGGACCGCTACCTCCGCCTTTGTGCAAGGAGGAGCACTGCCAGAGCCCTGCAAGAGCCCTGCAAAAGGACCTCCAGCAGGCCGATTATTTCACTTATAATTAACTGTGTCACAATTCCAGTGGGTCAGAAGTTTACACACATTAAGTTAACTGTTCCTTTAAACAGCTTGGAAAATTCCAGAAAATTATGTCATGGCTTTAAAAGCTTCTCATAGGCTAATTGACATCATTTGAATCAATTGGAGGTGTACCTGTGGATGTATTTCAAGGCCTACCTTCAAACTCAGTTCCTCTTTGCATGACATCAAAAAAAATTGTAGACCTCCACAAGTCTGGTTAATCTTTGGGAGCAATTTCTAAACGCCTAAAGGTACCACGTTCATCTGTACAAACAAGTACCCAAGTATAAACACCATGGGACCACGCAGCCGTCATACCGCTCAGGAAGGAGACGCGTTCTGTCTCCTAGAGATGAACGTACTTTGGTGCGAAAAGTGCAAATCAATCCCAGAACAACAGCAAAGTGCAGATGCTGGAGGAAACAGGCACAAAAGTATCTATATCCATAGCAAAACCAATCCTGTATCAACATAACCTGAAATGCCGCTCAGCAAGGAAAAAGACACTGCTCCAAAACCGCCATAAAAAAGCCAGACTACGGGTTGCAACTGCACATGGGGACAAAGATCGTACTTTTGGAGAAATGTCCTCTGGCCTGATGAAACAAAAATAGAACTGTTTGGCCATTATAACCATTGTTATGTTTGGAGGAAAAAGGGGGTGGCTTGCAAGCCGAAGAACATCATCCCAACTGTGAAGCACGGGGGTGGTAGCATCATGTTGTGGGGCTTCTTTGCTGCAGGAGTGACTGGTGCACTTCACAAAATAGATGGCGTCATGAGGCAGGAAAATTGTGTGGATATATTGCAGTACCATCTCAAGACATCAGTCAGGAAGTTAAAGCTTGGTCGCAAATGGGTCTTCAAAATGGACAATGACCCCAAGCATACTTCCAAAGTTGTGGCAAAATGGCTTGAGGACAACAAAGTCAAGGTATTGGAGTGGCCATCACAAAGCCCTGACCTCAATCTTATGGAAAATTTGTGGGCAGAACTGAAAAAGCGTGTGCGAGCAAGGAGGCCTACAAACCTGACTCAGTTACACCAGCTCTGTCAGGAGGAATGTGCCAAAATTCACCCAAATTAGTGTGGGAAGCTTGTGGAAGGCTACCCAAAATGTTTGACCCAAGTTAAACAATTTAAAGGAAATGCTACCAAATACTATACAAAAATGTCAGATCCCTTGACTTTTTCAGCATTTTGTTACGTGACAGCTTCATTCTAAAATTGATTGAAAAAAATTCCTCTCATCAATCTACACGCAACACCCCATAATGACAAAGGAAAAACATGTTTTTCAATTTTTTTCCAAATGTATTAAAAATTCAAAACATAAATGCCTTCTTTACATAAGTATTCAGACCCTTTGCTATGAGACTCAAAATTGAGCTCAGGTGCATCCTGTTTCCAATGATCATCTTTGAGATGTTTCTACAGCTTGATTGGAGTCCACCTGTGGTAAATTCAATTGATTGAGCACGATTTGGAAAGGCACGATTCTGTCTATATAAGATCCCTCAGAAATTCCCAAAGAAAAACAGTTGCCTCCAACATTCTTGAATGGAAGAAGTTTGGAACCACCAAGACGCTTTCTAGAGCTGGCTGCCCGGCCAAACTGAGTAATCGGGGGAGAAGTGCCTTAGTCAGGGAGGTGACCAACAACCCGATGGTCACTCTGACAGAGCTCCTGAGTTTCTCTCTGGAAATGGGATAACCTTCCAGAAGGACAACCTTCTCTGCAGCACTCCACCAATCAGGCCTTTATGGTAGAGTGGCCAGACAGAAGCCACTCCTCAGTAAAAGGCATATGACAGCCCGCTTGGAGTTTGCAAAAAGGCACCTAAAAGGACTCTGACCATGAGAAACAAGATTCTCTGGTCTGATGAACTCTTTGACCTGAATGCCAAACGTCACGTCTGGAGGAAATCTGGCACCATCCCTACGGTGAAGTATGGTGGTGGCAGCATCATGCTGTGGGGATGTTTTCAGTGACAAGGACTGGGAGACTAGTCAGGATGAAGGGAAAGAAGAATGGAACAAAGTACAGAGAGATCCTTGATGAAAACCTGCTCCAGGACCTCAGGCTGGGGAGAAGATTCACTTTCCAACAGGACAATGACCCTAAGCACACAGCCAAGACAACACAGGAGTGCTTACGGGACAAGTCTCTGAATGTCCTTGAGTGGCCCAGCCAGAGCTTGGACTTGAACCCGATCTAACATGTCTGGAGAGACCTGAAAATAGCTGTGCAGCGACGCTCCCCATCCAACCTGACAGAGCTTGAGAGGATCTGCTGAGTAAAGTGGGAGAAACTCCCCAATACAGGTGTGCCAAGCTTGTAGCGTCATACCCAAGTAGACTCGAGGCTGTAATCACTGCCAAAGGTGCTTCAACAAAGTACTGAGTAAAGAGTTTGAATACTTATGTAAATGTGATATTTCATCATGATATTTTTTTTACATTAGCAAAATTTTCAAAAAAACTGTTTTGTATTTTTCATTATGGGTATTGTGTGTAGATTGATCTATTTTTAGAATAAGGCTGTAACGTAACAAAATGTGGAAAAAGTCAAGGGGTCTGAATACTTTCCGAATGCACCTTATATATAAATAAAAATATATAATTTATTTTAAATTTTTATGTGAAACATCCTAAATATAAACCATCAATTTAGTGAATACTGTTGGTGTTTAATATAAAGTTTTTGAGCATGAAATATCATTTTTTATACTATGTCTTTGTTGTAAAATGTTTTTGTTGGCCAAAATGGTGAAAGTTGTGGATATAGACAATAGTTGGAAGAGTTGCAGAGTTAATTGAAAATAATGGCATTGTTGATTCGATGCTTTTTTCATTAATTAAGCTATTTTCTCTGAACCATATGTTCTATCCACTAGAAACTCATGGACAATCTGGAAACAGATACAAAAAATGAACAGTATACATGAATACATTTTTTAAAAGTTATTGAAGAATAAATTACCAAAGTTAGCATTGCTATTTATTACCAAAATTACAGAAGATTCTGGTAACTTTTGTAAATTACCGGCAGCTTTGCAACTTAATAAGACTGTCTCCATCGATTCAAGTCAGCAAAGATGACCTAAAACTCCATATTTGATCATCACAGAAGGCCCATTTGTTTTAACTTTACAGTACATTACTCTTCACATTGGATAGCTTGTTATGGGAGCACAGTCATAGACTGGAATTCAACTATTGCAGTTGAGGACCTTTTCATACTGGGCTTTCATAACTGTCCGGGATGGAGAAAGTTGATTATTGATCGAGTTGATTAAGTTCCCAGTCCCAGGTATGACTTGTTCAAACTGTTAATCTGTATAAGAAGACATCCAGTGGATGCAACAGGACTTCTGCTTCATAAATCATGTCTAATCCCTCCATTCTTGATACGCTGCTGTTCAAATAAAGCTCACATCTGAAAGTGCAGTGTGGAAAAGCCACCATCACCAATCAGAGTTGACAACCGTTTCAGACTTTCTGGTTCTCTAGGTCCGGGTGATAATTCTCTCTAATAATCACTGTTGTCTGTATTGTACTTGTTGAAATGTCCCCATCATATGGGCATGTTTTACATCACATGTTTAAGGACTCATTTATCTTTCCATCTAGTATATACTGTACATATATCTCAATTTAGCTGCTAAACATACATATATCTCAATTTACCTCAATTTATCTCAATCTAAACTGCAAGTTTTTTTTCTGGTAATGCAGTCTCTATTCAGGCTTTTTGGCCCAAGAGACGGACCAAATCAGTCCGCCTTGTTGTTCTCAAGACCATGAAGCTTTAGGGTTGCATCCCAAATGGCATCCTGTTCCCTATGTAATACTCTTGACCAGGGCCCCATAGGGCTTTGTTAATATTAGTACAGCTTGGAGCAAAGGATTTGAGTTTGTGCTCTGTACTGTCAGGAACCAGGGCTGTGTTTTTTAGGATTAGGTTCCAGTAACACTTCACATTCAAGAGACACCTTAATAAGAATTGCTCTTTACTTTGGCACATGAGGGGTCTTTGGATTTGAAGGCCTAATGTACACACTGATAGTGTAACATTATTGGTGCCTTTTCAAGGTTGATGCGTTTTCATGACTTCTCCCGTTAATGGGGACTGCTTCATTCACATTCTTACTGTATGAGACACTAATCTACTTCTTAATGGTTCACGGAATTATATTTGGATTTACAAAGCATTAGTATATGGTGTTGAATATTCCCAGAAATATTACTGTGGTATATCTTTTCCTGCCCCTTCACCTGCAGCTGTAACTGAGGATAGCCTTCTACTGTAAGTTCTCAACACGGCATGTGGTCAAGACTACCTATCTTTTTAGGCTAGCCTAGGCAATCCATCCAGGGATTGACCAGGTAAAAACCAGCTTTGCTTCAGACTAAAGCCAACAGAAAGATGCAGGGTGGTATAGCGCTGTCTTGCGAGTTGATAACAGCACTCTTAACAGGACTGAAAATAAATGTTTCGCTCAGACAAGTTGCAGTAAGAGCTGGGATGTGTGCCCACAAACATTTTGTTTGGACACCTTTAAAACATAATGTCTAGGTCCCAAAAAGACCACTCAATTCCAACCCTGTCATGGGTAAATGATATGGAGGAATTTTATGTTTGCTGCCATAGAGTTTTATTATTGAAAACCAACACCAACATATCAGGGTTATAAATCATTATTCCAGCTCTGGTCTGCCAGTAAGACTGGTGTGACAATCTGCACTTCTAATGTAGTAAATCTTACTTTTATAACACAAAGTAAATTGTAAATACACAGCAGCTTTAGTGGTATTTTCTTACCAAAATCACTGAGAAACGCACATGATACTGTCACTCGCTGATATGATGTTACATTTCATCAGGTCTCTTGCATTCTTCTTACATTGCCTCAGTGAACGGTAATAAGTTGACCGCATCCCATCTTGAGACCAAATATGCATCAAGGAGGATTTCTGCTCCCTTGTCTTATCTCAGATGATACCTCCGTCCTTTGCATATGAGGCATCAGTTAAACAAACTGAAGCATTATCATTCTTGTAGTGTTGTGTTAGTTTGATAGAGCTTTGTGTAGTACATCTTCTTGTCTCATGTCAAAGGCTCCCGAGTGGCTCCGCGGTCTAAGGCCCTGCATCTCAGTGCTAGAGGCGTCACTACAGACCCTGGTTTGATTCCAGGCTGTGTCACAACCGGACGTAATTGGGAGCCCATAGGGCGGTGCACAATTGGCTCAGTGTCGTCCGGGTTAGTGTTTGGCCGGGGGAGGTTGTCATTGTAATTAAGAATTTGTTCTTAACTGACTTGTCTAGTTAAATAAAGGTAAAACATTTCTAAATCCCTACTTTAGCCCCTACCACACAGCCTGATCTGGTGGCCAATTACCCTGGTATCAAGTGTTTAAGTCTTAGGGCTCTATTTCCGTCTGGCACTAAGAAGACGCAAGTGTCAAATGCACGTTAGTTTGCAGGTTTGTCATGTAATAAATGCTGCACTGGCATTTTACAGCCCTAATGCCAGGTTCGGCAATTTAACTGTCTAACATCAGCTCGCTTGCGCTGAGGTGGGAATAGTGGCAATATTTGAGGTGTGTCCTTATAAAAAAGAGTAAAAGTGACAATTTCATGCAGTGCTAATGGGAAGTTTTAAGACCCACAAAAAGCAGGTCTTAACGGTAATGCAGTTGATAATGGCATGTATTTTGAGAGCGGAAGAGCAGCCTATCCAGCCATGACGCACAGTGCCCATGGAAGAGAGATGTGCCTTTTGTACTGTTGAATCTATTTTGAAACCTATTAAAACTATTGGTGGTCCCCCATTTTGTTTAATTTGATTCAAAACCAAGCATATCCTACCCTCACCTTAATCAAGGCTGGTTAGCAGCATCTCATACTGTAGGTGTGTCTTTTCAGCCTGGCCATTAGCCAAGTAGCATATGAATAAAGAGGTTTTAAATGGTCTACTGAGAGCGCTTAAAAATATTTGGGAGGTTTTTGCCCTCAAGCTTTTTCATTATTCACATACCTGCACACTTAATTTAGCTTGTTCAAGTATCCATCCCCATCTCCAAAGATCTCAATATCAAAACATTTCTGGGTATTTGTGTTTGTATTTTTTATGCATCCCCACTAGCCAAAGCAGCAGCTACTCTTCCTGGGGTCCAGCAAAATTAAGGATGTTTATACAATTTTAAAAACATTACAATACATTCACAGATTTCACAACACACTGTGTGCCCTCAGGCCCATACTCTACCACTACCACATATACAAAATCCATGTGTATGTATAGTGCGTGTGTGTGTATGCATGTGTCTGTGCCAATGTTTGTGTTGCTTCACAGACCCCGCTGTTCTATAAGGTGTTTTTTTAATCTGTTTTTTT